>NC_142517.1:209905312-210209375 GCF_057876585.1 Rhinolophus sinicus
TCTCCGTAGTTTCCACCGAAGAGCTCTGAAGGCATGCAGCCACCCCAGGCATCTTACCTTCCACACTGCTCCCCATTTGCCATCCTGACTTCTGCTTCCTTTGAGAAGCTGACATGTTGGATGTGCCCTGTGTTCAAGGGCTGTGACTTGTTCTCAGTTTAGCTCCGTCAGTCGTCTTCACGTCTTCAGCCTGCAAGGGACAGCTGGCGTAGAGCATGGCAGGACAGTATGGAAGGGTTCGGTGGCCTCTGTGCCACTGAGAAGAATCTCCAGTCACCAAAGCCACCGAGGACATATTACAACCAAGGAGGGCGGGGACATCTCAGTGGGTGGTTCCGACTGCCCCCTGGGGAAAGTCAGGAGGGATCAAAAGAGGGATGACAGAAGGGGGGGCTGTTGGTTTCATATAGATGTGTAAGAGCAGCACGTGTGTTTGAGGGTGTGCTTCCTGTCAGACTGATGGGGCCATGAGGCTGGTGGGCCATGCAGAGGGGATCCCATCGTCTCCCTGTTCTGCCAGCCACATGATGCCATTGTTGGCGGGAGGATCATGTGTCTGAGAAGAAGAGGGGACTCACTCTCTTGGTCCCTTGCCAGGTGGCCTGGAGTTGCAGGGACCTGGGCCACCCACAGCTGAAGATAACTCTCCCCGAGTGAGAGTCCATCGCCCAGAGTGTGGGACCACCCACGTGTGGCGGTCAGGGCAGACTAAAGAGTGATCACATTTAACAATCTGCTTGATGCTCTCTGTTCCCACGACTGTAGGAAGGTGGAGAGTGGAGACAGAACACATAATCCCTCCTCCCTAGGCTGTATAATGTGGTTGACAAGGCAACCAGACAACTAGTCATAAATCTAGGGAATGTTTTTCAGACAGCGTGTCAAAGGCAGGGGAGCCAGCACCAAGGGAAGGGAGAGAAGCAGTCACACAGGTATCAGAGAGAGAGCATCCCAGGCTAACAGGACAGCAGGTACAAAGGCACCGCAGCAAGGAGCAGGCCAGGTGTGTCCAGGGGACAGCTGGATGCCACTAGGCTGGGGTGCAGTGAGCTAGAGAATGAATGGGACCTAAGCCACAGAGGGGCTTAAGGTCCTTGTAAGGATGCTGGCTCTTCTGCTGGGAGAGACGGGAAGGTACTGGAGGGTCTGCAGCAGAGAGGTGACTTGTCTGCCTTAGTTGCTGAGCTCTGGGTGGGCCCCAGGGACAAGGGTAGAACCAGGGAGATTATTAAGAAGCCACTGCAGTGATTCGGGTGAGAGCTGATGGCTTGGACCAGGGGGGTAGCAATGGCTGAGATGAGGCGAATTTGGAATGTGGGTATACTCTGAAGACAGAATAGCCAGGCTTTCTTGATAGAACAGCTGTGTGAGTGACAAGAAGGGGAGTCAAGGATGACTCGAGGGGTTTCAGATGGAACTGCTAGAGGGTACAGTTTCTATGTACTAAACTGGGGAAGACTGGGGGAGAAACAGGCTTTGGGGGTAAGGCAGGAGTTTGACTTGGGACCTGCTGAGTTGCTTATTGTATATCCAAGGAAGGCATGGAGTTGGCCTCTGGTCCAAGCCACCAGCTCTCACCCGAATTGTTGCAATAACAGTGTCTCCCTTGTTCTATCCTGGTCCATCTTTAGTCTGAGTAAAAGGTCTGGGGGGGAGATGGGAACTGGGGGTCACCAGCATTTGGATGATATTTGAGACCTTTAGACGGGATATGATCCAGGGAGCGGATGTTAATGGAAAAGAGAGGTTGTCAAGGGTTAGGATCTGGGCCGAGAGGAGCAGGAGGGGGAACAGGGAGACGAGGCTGCCTGGCGGGAAAGCCCCCTGGGAGTGGTGGGGGGGGGGCTGCCTGCTGACGGACAGCTGTGAGCCCCGGGCTGAGGGGTGTTTCTTGATCTAGCCATGGTACTCTTTGGAGCACTTTGCTATCTGGAAGCTAGCCAGTAAGCTCACCACGACGGTTGCTAAACCGCCGCTGGACTGAACCACAAAAGATGGTGCCATTTAGGCAGTTTTCCTCGTGAGGATGCACACCTAACCAGTGGAAGTAAATTGGTCAACCTCCCGCTAAAGAAAAAACTACCCTCAAGTGGATATTAAAATAAAAGAAAAAACAAAAAACGCGACTTAACTTTATTGAGGTATAATTCACATACAATAAAATTCCCTCATTTTAAGAGTACCATTAAGTTTTGACAAATGTATTCAGTCATGTAACCACACCACCATTGAGAGATATGTTTTCATCGCCCAAAACCACAGGCGGAAATGAAAAAGCCCCACCCGCCAGCCCTGTACAATGCCTTAGCAACTTGGGTGGTGTTTCTTCTAGGCCACGGGGCCTAAAGCCAGTAGTTGGCTGAAGACAGCTTAGCAGTTCACAAAAATTCTGACTCTAAATCATGCAGAAACAAGAGGTGGATTTAGATTTTATCATCTAAATCTCACCCGGCTCTATTCTGGCTTCCCGTCTGCTTCAGGACAGCAGCCTTATTGTAAACAGATGGAGGGCTACGACTTTTTTGAAAGGACAAGGCTGTCTCCTTTGGACTAAGTACTCTTCAGACCAATACAGTTCAAGGAACATAGGTGAGCTGGGGCCGCAGCGTACTGGCTGCCCAGGTACTCGGCTCTGCTTGTCACTGGCCTGGGCTCTGTCCCCACTAGGAGGCTGGAGAGGGAACCCCCCTGGCATGAAGGCCAGGGGTCCCTAACAAGGCGGGGCACCCCAGGGGAGGGGGGAGGCTTTTTTCGGGACGTTGAGAAATAAATCCACTCACAGCTCTTCCCCGCATTCCCCTGCAGGACACAACCAGCAGTGGGGAGAGGCATGGCAGAGACCACCTCCCAACACCGTCCCCTCACAGAACTGCCCACAGGGGCTTTCTCTCACCTGTAGCCCCGGGAAGTGGCTGCTGAGCTCAGGCTGCCCAGCAGGGGCCAGATGTGTCCTGCTAACCCACAGCCAGCTAAGTGGCTGGTTCATGGCTGCCTAGCCCTGGGCTTACCCACACTCAACCCTCAGAACAAAGGCCAGAGGCATTCCCACTGCAGAGGCCAAGCGCTCCATTAGCTGACAGCTCATGTGCACAGCAGCAGTGAGCACTTACCCCTGGGCGGCCACAGGTAAGACGTGGGGGCGGCTATCTCTGGGGTGCGGGGAGGGGGTGTGCCGGGGGGTGGGTGCAGGGGGAGGGTGTCTTTGTGACAACAACTTCACTGTGACCCTACCTGCTGTGACAAGAGAAGCGCAAAGGCCCACGGCTGGGTGTGGGACAGAGGGCGGTGGCCTGGGTCTGTCCCTTCCTGCTGTCCTGTGTGGTCTGTTTCCCCAGGGCGGCTGGCATGAAATTATCCCCTGGCTCCATTCTAGCTCAGAAGCTCTCGATACCCAGACTAAGTCACGCTTAGAACCCCCAGGCAGTGCATCTCCTGTGCCAACAAGACCTGAATTTCCGTCAAGCGCCTGCTCCGAAGCCAGCTTCTCCCTCCCGCTGCTCAGCAGGGCCGGGAGTGATGCCACGCGGAGCGGATGAAGCTGGAGCAGCTGCCGGCAGACGGAGAGTCGTCTTCGCGTCGCAAGGTGACGGTAATCGGTTGCCAGGTTAGCTTTTTCCTGAAGGTTTGGGGAATGAAGCCACGGCTGCTTCTGGGCACACCTGGGCGAGTACCTGGAAGAGCGGACCAAGGCATCTGTAGGTAAAGAGCCCATTGAAAACTGTGGTAAGATATGCAGAACTGAAAGCTGCCATTTTAACCTTTTTTCCTTTTAAGTGTGTTTTTCCAGGACCCATCAGCTGCCAGTCAAGTAGTTGTTTCCATCTAGTTGTGGAGGGCGCAGCTCACAGTGGCCCATGTGGGCATCGAACTGGTGACCTTGGTGTTATGAGCACCGCACTCTAACCACCGGGCTAACCGGCCGGCCTCCATTTTAACCATTTTTAAGTGCACAGTTCAGGGGCTTTAAGCACATTCACACAGTGCCACCATCACCACCACCGTCCCCAGAACTTTTTATTTTGTCAAACTGACACTCTGGCCCTGTTAGACACTCACTCACCCCACCCCTCCCCAGCCCCTGGCTCCCAGCACCTACTTTCTGTCTCTCTGACTTTGTTTCCTCTACGGGCCCCATATAAGTGGAATCACACAGTATCTGTCCTTTCGTGACTGGCTTATTTGACTCAGCACAATGTCCGCAAGCTTCACGCATGCTATAGCCTGTGTCGGGCGGCCTTCCTTTTCAAAATGGAGTAATATTTCACTGTACGTATGGACCACATTTTGTGTATCCCTTCATCCATAGCCGGGCACTTGGGTTGCTCCCAGCTTTGGGCCACTATGAACATGGGTGTGCCCACGCACAGAGCCCATCCCACCCCCGCCCGTGGGCCCCTTACCCCGGCTCAGAGGGGCTGCAGAAGTCCTGTTCCCAGGGCTGGGGCTTCTCTCAAAGAAAACAACTCCAAACAGTGTCCTTTCTCAAATACCAGGCATCGTCCAGAATGCTGGAACACAGAGCAGAGAAGAAATGATTGTGGTCAGGAAAACTGTAAGCCAGGAGCTCCTTAATGCCCACTTCTACCCAAACAGAATCTTAATTTGTGGCCACAGGCTCGTGCAGGAGAGTCAGCACTGGGTGTGAGGATGGGACCACATCCTACCAGACCCTCTAGGACACAGTCAGCAATGAACACGCCCATCCCGCCTCCTTCAAATACCTACAGATAGTAGTAACCTGTTCATTATACACAAATATTCTTCTGGAACCTTCAGGAATCTGGCAAACAATTGAGGCTTTGGCTGAAGTGTTTGGATGCTCTTCTTGACAATAATTGTTTAATAAATTCAGCTAAATTGTTATGGTCATTTCTGTGGGTCATTTCATGAGCTTTGGAGGCTACACATCTCCCTGGCAGGGATGCATGCTGCCTATTTCTCTAAAAACAGCACTGAGATTTTTAGTTCATTAAACTTAGTGAAAAAGAGGGAAAGTGGGCAAAAGACATGAACAGCTTTTTCACCGAAGAGGAGACACAGATGGCAAATAAACACATGAAAAGATGTTCAATGTCATGAACCATCAGGGGCATGCAAATTAAAATGACATTGAGAAATCACTCCACACCTATCAGAGCGGCTAACACAAGAAATAGTGACAACACCAAATGCTGACGAGGATGCAGAGAAATGACCCCTCGTCCGTTGCTGCTGAGAATGTAAAATAGTGCAGCCATGCTGGAAAACACTCTGGCAATTTCTTATAAAAGTGAACATGCAATTTCCACAGACCCAGAAATTTCACTCCTGGGCATTTATCCCAGAGAAATGAAAACATAGGTTCACGCAAAAACCTGTATGTGAGTAGTCACAGCAGCATTACTTATAATCATCCCAAACTGAAAATAACCCAGATGTTCTTTACGGGACAAGTGTTCTTTCCCCATCCACACAAGGGGCTCTACTCAGCAATGAGAAGGAAGGACACGTGGTACATGCAACAGCTCTGCCCTCTTTCAGATCACGAGTGCCTAAGGGGCGCCTAGAACAGAACTGAAATTTTACGTGCATGTGAGCCCCATGGGGATGGAATAAACAGCAGATTTGGATTCAGTAGGTCTGGGGTGGGTTCCAGACGCTAATAACGTTTGCAGGGACCTGCTGCACCAGTCTCACCCACTAGTTTGTCAGAAGTGCCAAATCGTGGGTCCCAGTCCTGACCCACTGATGAGGAATCTGCAGAGTAACAGGATCCTGATTCAGGGAAATGTCCCACAAGGGGGCGCTGCTCAGGGAAGCAGCGGTGAGGCCTCCGTGGGAGGCCATAGCAGCGGGAACATCAGTCAGCTGCCAGGTCAGGTCCTGCCAGGAACCCCCGGGTGCCCGGGCAGCTTCTTAACAACCAATCTGGATCACTCATTCTTTCTCCTTTTGGCGACCTTGAGGATCCAGCGACCTTGAGGATCCAGCCGTCCTGCCTCCTTCCTTTCCCCTCCTTGGTGGTCTGTTTTCTGATCGCATAAACACTTCCCCTCTCTGCCGTGGCCCCCTAGGAACTCTTCCTACTTAATAGGTGTCTGTTTTGTGCAGTGAGCCTACTCCCTGTCTTACTAGCTGTGTCCTCTCTGAAATTCCAGGGACCTCAGGCAGAGATCGGGCCTGCAGGGCAGGGTCTGAGGACATTTTATTGACCCCAAGGCATTCTGGAAGTGGCCATGTGACACCAGCGTCTGTTTCAGCTGCCAGCACCCCTCCCCTTCACGGAGGTTGGGCCCTGGGCTCTAGGGGTGATGTGTAGGGAGAGAGACCATTTGGCTCATAGAATCTTAGAGAGTTTATTGGCCTAATAATGCCAGCAGGACACATGGGTGAAAGCACTGTGGTGTCCCCAACTTGTCTCTAAGAAACCAACTTTCAAGAAGATTTATTGGCCCCAATATACGAATATCGCCTCCATTCTCCTGGTTGGGCTCCCTCTTATCATCCCGGCAATCTCCATTCCAGGGATTCACCACAGCAACCGGGTGAAGGCTTTGAAAATTTCACCCTATTTAAGGGGCCCTGGCTCTCCCTTCCACAGTCAGCGGCAGTCATTAGGATGCCACATTTCCGCACAGGTGACTGGAGATGGCAGTCAGGGTGGTTTGATGAGGGAAGCGTAGCCGTCATGGTCTCCCAGCACTGGCCAAGGCAGAGAGGAAATCATGGGCAGTCACAGGATTCTGTAGCTCTGGGGAAGGCACGTCTCATCCCTCATCCTGGTAAGGAGAGAAGGAGAAGGGGCCAATGTCAAGTTTCCTACTCTTTTTGATTTCTTCCAAATCGTTTGAATATTAAGCCTGTCTGGTTAGTATCACGCCTCTTCAAACACCTGGTTTCATAGCCTTAACTCACTAATGTTACTGTGTAAACAGAGGTTAAAGTAGGTCACACCCCCCTCGTCACTGCATAACCCTTTTGCTCCACTATCCAGCTGATGCCCCTGTAATAAAGTGGGGACATCTTTAGGAGGGACGGGGTAGTGAGCTTGCATCAGAGCCTTCCCTTGGCCATCAGAAGTGGCAGCGTGGGGAGCCTCTGAAGGCAGACCTCAGCGGCTCAGAAAGTCTCCACCAGGTCTTGCTGTCCCGATGTGGCTCCCACCTGCCCTTGACCAGCTTCTAGGAAGGCAGACGTTTTTGACAGGCATCCTCCATGACCCAGGAGACCCTGCCTTGGAGCCCACAGCCCTGCAGTGTGTGGCTTTCACTCCCTTCTCTACTTTCTGTGTGCACGAAACTTTGACCCTGCCGGGCCACTCTTGGGAAGTCTGTCTAGCAGAAATGGATGAAGCAAGGAACAAAGCTATATGTAACAGGGTGGTTGCTGTGGCATGACTGGCTGTGGCCCAGATGGCCAGCTGGCCGGTCAGCTGATGCTCACACTGCTGTGAGATTAGGGTCCCCGTAGCTGCCATGGAAGTTCACCTGGACCTTCCTTCAAGAAAGAGTATGTCCTTCGGTTGTAAGGGAAACCGCCAGTGTCGACTCCAAGGGTTGGTGCTGTCATGCAGGGTCTCTGGTCCCGCTCCCCACATAAGAATGCAGGACATGGTGAGGCCAAAAAGGAACACCCACGGAGCCATAGGTAGGGGAGTCATACCACTATATTCTCACTGGCGGCTGGGTTAGAGACACAGGAAGCAGGAGCCACACTATCCGCAATCCGCCGTCCGCTACTCTGGCAACCAACCAACCCCTTGCTAACTGCAATCTGCGCTTGCTAGCTCAGCCACGGCAGTTATATTAGTGGCCAATGGCTAACTGGTTACAGCTGATGACCATCTACTACCCGAGCCAGCACCTCTCCATGTGAGGTTGAGAGCCTGGAAACTGCTCTCTGGGACTCTGTCCCCACACTCCACCCTTCCAGGGTCTCACCTCACCATTTATGCGACAAGCGTCTTCCATGAGGGGCCCTGCGTCAGGAACCCAGCTCATGAGAAAAAGTTTCAGCCCAGTTCAAATAATGTCCCAGGGGGTTTCCCTCGATGTCCACCTTTCTAGGCACAGCCAGGGTTTCCCAGGACACTGCCAGTCCATCTGGGCACAGCCAGACTTCTTGGGCACAACCAGGGTTCTCAGGGTACCGTGCTGGAACAATAGTGGCTCACAGCCAAGGTACTTACATATTCTCGATGGCAGCCGGTCGAGACACAGGAAGCAAACATCCGCCTGCACCCCTACAAGGGGTCTTCCAGCACTAGTCTCTCTGGAGGCCGGGTGAGACACAGGAAGCAAACATCTGCCAGTTCCACTACATGGTGGTACGTTCCCAAGCGAACAGTCAAGTTGTCCATCAAATCACGGATGGAAGGAAATTCCCCGTAGTCCACAGTCATTCGCCAGGGCTGTGTGTTGGCCTCACATGTGCCCTCTCTGCAGGGCGAGGGCTCCAAGTCCTCCCCAACCTGGGGTGAGGGACGACCTTGACCTCACCCGCACCCTCCATCAAGGACTCAGCAAGTGTTTCCTCCTGAGACTACAAGTCCCACACCTGGGCTGCCTCAGCAAGCACTGCCCAGCCCACACGGCTGCAAACACCTTCGCTTTCTCCAGCCTATGCTGGTTGGAGAACCGTCCACATCCTCCCACCCCTGCACGGGGCCCAGCTCTCTGGCCGCTGCATGGCTTTTTCCTATGCTGGTTGGAGAATCGGCCATGTCTTCCCAGCCCTCCGTGGGGTCCAGCTCTCCAGCAGCTGCTATTCCTGGTCTTCCTGAGACTGAGTGTTCATATGCACAAACTGCTCCACCGCCCTTCGGAGAGTTTTGGCCGGCACCGTACCCTGCTCGCTGCACCATGTGTCATGCAAGATCTCTGGTCCTGATCCCCACACAAGAACGCAGGATATGGTGAGGCCAAAAAGGAACACCCACGGAGCCATGGATGGGGGGTTCATACCACTATTTTCTCGCTGGTGGCTGGGTTGGAGACACAGGAAGCAGGAGCCACACAATCCGCAACCCGCCTTCCATTTCTCTGTCAACCAACCAACCAACCAACCAACCAACCAACCAACCAACCAACCAACCAACCAACGCACCCTATTTGCTAGCTGCAATCCGTGCTTGTTAGCTCAGCCACAGCAGTTATATTAGTGGCTAATGGCTAACCGGTAACAGCTGATGGCCAGCTAGTTACAGCTGATGACCATCTACTACCTGAGCCAGCACCTTTCCACGTGAGGCCGAGAGCCTGGAAACTGCTCTCTGGGACTCTGTCCCCACAGATGCCTTCACGAATCATCTTCTAAGCCAAGGTCATGCTCTTCTGGGGCAGCCCTTAGCCAGTGATAGTAACCCAATAGAAGTAAATTAGTGGTTGGTGACCAGATGAGACACCCCAAGGAGGAGCCTGAAATCTTCCTTGCACTGCGGCGTTTCCCATCGGACAGGTCAGGCCTGGGCTGGGACAACAGTCGTGCGCACAGTTGGCTGAGACCTTCCATTCTGCAGGCTCTTCGCAGGGGCCCTGGCCTGGGCCAGAGTCCACCTGGCACTCGGTCAGCTGACACTTCATCACGAGGTCCACAGCTAACTGTGCCTTGCACAAAATAGGTCCGAAGGAATTGCTTATTTCATGACTCTCTTCTCACTCTTGGTCACCCTTCCCTCCCTCTCTACTTGTACGTGTCCATCTCCCAGATGTCACACAGTCCCAAGGGAGAGATATCCCTCTGATGGACACTTCCTGTGAGCACACGTAGGTTGAGACATGGAGTCCCCCAGGCTGGCTAACAACGGCCGTTCTGTAACCATTTACATCTTGGACAAGGGGAATAGCTTATTTTCTAATAGTAAAGAAATGTACTTATTCATAAAATGACGTGCTTCCATCTTAACATTTAGAACACGAGATTCCTGACGAGTCTCGGGCATGACAGAGCAAGAGCAGTGCCTGAAAACCTCCACTGGAGGGCACTGTGATCCCAGCCTTGTTTTGGTGTCCCTTTCAACTGGACCCCTGGGCAGGTGCCAGGCTGGTCCACCTCTTCCCGAAACTCTCAATGGACTCCTTGAGGAACGAGAGAAGTTCCCATCCTTATCAAGGACGGTGGCCTTGAGCCCAGTGACTGGGGTGTCTTTGCCAGCAGAGGGAGTATCCGATGCCCTCGACCACTGGAGGAGCCAACCCAGTGAGAAGATGGTGCGATCTCTGCAGGTGTCGTCAGCGCTCTGGGGTTGCCCATGCGTGGTGCTGAGCCCCCATGTGACACATATGTTCACATGCATACACACTACGCATACTACACACACACCTCCCACAGCCCCCATTTCCCCAGTAGGACTGATGGCAGATGCCCATGGCCCCCCTTGCCCCTGAGCTTCAGGCCTCCCCTGGGGCCACAGGCCAGAGCAGCAGTTGGGGAGAGGCCCAGGCAGGTGCTTCTGGGCCCCGGGGAGCGGCGGTGGTGTGTTTACTGTCTACACTGAGTGGGTATTGCCATGAAAGCATCTGCTTCCTGCTCCTCGGGGACTTGGAGGGGACCCCAGCTGTGGCAGGAAAGGCTGACGTGGACCCCCAGGGCCTCAGCTGCATGTGGGAGTGGGGGTGGCAGGAAGGGACGCTGCACCTGCCCCAGAGAGCATGGTCACCAAGCTGGAAGTGCTGCTCTACCAGAAACCGGAAACAATATCCCTGCTTTACAAGCAGGGCTCAGAGAAGTCAGCCAGAAGCCTTCCCAAAGTCACAGGGCAGTTCCGACACCACAAGACCACACGTGTCACTGGGAAGTGCAAGAAGGAGGCCGAGCTCCTGGTGACCTGCCGCCCACCCTGTGGACCCCAGGGAGCAGCCACGTGTGTTTCCTCGTCTGTAAAAGACCTGGGAGAACGCCATAAAGAACCTTCTAGCTCCGAGTTCCAGTTTTCTTTAGGACAAAGCACCCAGACATGAAGGGTCTGTTCACAACCCTTAACCCTCAACCCATGACAGTCGTCACAGTCACTGGTGACAACAGGACTGTGGCCAGGCTTGCCACGCCTCCCAATAGCTGGGCTCTGATGCATCCTTGAGAAGGCACCCACATCCTTCACATGCCACCAAATGTACACAACAAATGGCGCGAGAGTGCCGAGGGTCCCCCGAGAGCTGTAGGGCCCGTGCTTATGGGGAGGGTGAGCAGCTGGCCCCCAAGCCTGCTTGCTCTCCCCTTGTTTTATGTCCCACAGCTTTAGAGCTGGCGCCCTGTCTGGTCAGAGGACGCCTCGTCTTCAGGGCAGGGACAGTCTGTGTCTTTGATTACTGGCCTGTGACGCCACTCGGGGCCCCGGGGAGGTTGGCTGCCCCTGCCTGCGTCCTCCAGGAGCCAAGCGGGCTCTTCACACCAGCCTAGCATCCATCTTTCTGGCTCTGCTTCATCAGTTAGAATACAACATTAAAGAAAAAAGCCATGACAAGCAAGTATAAATAAAAAGAAAAGAGATCACCATGTGAAAACGGAGGCTTGGGCCATGGGAACGCTATGTGTGCACGCCTGCTGGGGGAAAGTGCCTTTAAATGTTCCTGGTTTCAAAGATGCTTCTACAGCACCTGTGCACTGCTGGCAATTTTAACGGCAATTTTTGTCCTAAAACCTTTGTCTCTACATGTCCTTAGGGAGCTCACCTAGGGTGAGTTTTCAGAAAGTGGATAACGTGGTAAACAATGAAAAGTGTGAGTTTTAAGGAATCGATTAATGATGAAAAATATCATAGGAAATGACCACATTTTACGCAGCTAAATAAAGGCCCAGAAGTAAGAGGACATTATCACCTTAAAATACCTGTAGCATAGAAACTCTAGAAGAGAAAAAATAGGTGAAAGAGACTACACAGTTTGCTCACTGGAAACCCCTATCTGCCCCAGTCAACAGCCACTGTCCCCTCCGGGCCTGGCATGCATCCTGTCACACCACAAGGCCTAGTGATTGGCTGTCCAAGTGTGAGCTGCTTTCAAAGACGAGACCCAGTGAGCCAAACAGCGACCCCAGGACCCCACACGTGTCCCTACCCAGCCTTAGAACCCTCAGTCTTGCTGGTCCCGCTTTTGTCCTCTGTGTTGTCTTGACTCTGAGCCCAGGACCCCACTATCTACTTCACTGTGACCACCTTCTCCTGCCACGGCAGCCCTTAGGCCCCCAGGACCCCCAGGAAGGTGGGAACCCTGGACACAAAGCAGAGCCAGTTCCGGTCTGGTCTGGGGAAATGTGACCAGAATGGTGTGAAATGGAGGGCAAGGCTCATCCGTGACAAGAAGGTCAGAGGAGAGGGGCAGCCGAGAGGCTGGGGTGCAAGGTAGGGTCCCCCGCTGAAGCCTCTGGCGTGGGGCAGGGGGAAACCTGTGGACACAGACCCCAGGCAGTTCCTCCAGCCACAGAGAGTTTGCACAGCTCCCACTGTGACACTTGGATGCTGGGTGTGGAGGACAGGCCACTTCCAGAGCCATCTAAGCAGTGAGACATGGCACTTTACCTGACAGCCAAGCTCCAGTGCTTACGGGCCTCAGTGTGTGGGGACATCTCATTGGGCGGCACTCCAGCAGGATGAGACCTGAACAGAAGCTGATACCAGCCAGAAACCAAGGCCGCCCATGGCACACACAGGGAGCTGTGCTCAGCAGCCCTGTCCCGCGGGGGGCCTTGGACTTTCCCTGCTCACTGAGCATATTCAGCAAGCATCTCCAGTGAGCTGGGTGCTTGACTCAAACAGCCAGCGCAGGGTGGCGTCTTCCCTCTTGAAAGACAGATTTTACTCCTAGTGGAAACGGATTGATTCTGCCTCAGCAACTTTCCCAATTTGCGAGAGTTGTACAACTGGCAGAGCAGCTGATGGGGAGTGTTACCTTTATATAAAACAGTTAGCCACAGACTTCAAAGGGTTCGCCAAGGTAAATTTAATTACATCCTCCCCAACAAGACGTCCCAAATACCCTCCCTTAGCTTTTGTGTGTATATTTATATGAAGCACAATGCCCACGTGCTGTGACATTAGTATTTCTCCCCACACTATTGAAAATACGAGTCCCTTGCAACTGGTCGGAGCAAGTTATAATGCGCCCGTCCGGGGCCTTTTGTTACCCGGTCCTTCAAAGGGGGTGCCTGGCTGGTCCTCTGAAAGCTGTGGGACCACTGGAGTTCATTTGAGAACACTCTACCCCAAGTTGGTCTTGCAAATTATTTCTGCCCTATGCAGAGAGCCTTTTTATTTTCCTCATGGCATCAAGTGACTTTGAATCTTGCATAATGCACACACGTACACAGGGAATGGATTCCTGTGCGGCCAGGATGAAATGACGCTGATGATAATGAGCCCACGGAAAGTGGGATGACTGAGGTTTTGTGTCGGGCCCCGGGGCGTGGCGGTGCCATGTCTGTGCGGGAAGAGCGGCACTGCCAGGGCTCAGCGTGCCCCTACAGACTCCCTGTGCGGTCCTCCAAATGCCGGGAATCGGGACTGGGCTACCTCTGGCCTTGGTGAAGCCTGTCCCTGCCTTTTGCACGTGTGTATGCATGGAACATGTGTGTTTATCATGTAGGTGTGGGATGTGAGCATACACGTGTATTTGTGTATGTGTGCTTACATGTCTCTATGTGTGTGCCTGTGAGTATGTATGTGTGCTGAGTGGGCCATGTGTGTTTCTGTGTGTAGTATGTATATGTGTTGGGTGTGTACGTGTATGTATGTGCGTCTGGACTGGCCGAAGGTCACTCAGCTGGTTTGTGAATTTGGACCCAGCACAGCTCGGCCCGGCCAAGCCTCCAGTGCTTTCCAAGAAGCCTTGACCGTCTTCCCAGATTGCTGGCTGGTCTTCCTTCCCAGACAGGCTGGGGTGAGGCCTGAGGATGGGGAGCAGCAAGGCCAGCCAGGGGCTCTAGGGATGGAGCCAGGGTACCCCAGAAGCAACGTCTCAATCCCCAGACTGGCTCTAACAAGGGAAATAGAGCTGAGTGAAAGTGCTGAAGATGGAGGGTGGTGGGGGGACCCCACAGAGTCCCCAGCTTCTGCAGGGCCTCACCTGGGCTTCTCACAGGACCCTGCTGACCTGGCCCTGAGGAGGCAGGAGCTCCCCACTGCCCTCTCTACCCCCTCCTTCATCACTACACTGCATGGCCATCTCATGACGGTGGAGGCCTCCCTGATAGCACCTGTTCCACTGGGCAGGGTCACGCTGGGCAGCAGAAGTCATCGGGCAGCCAGAGTTTTTCCCCGAGAACTCGGGGCCGGGCATTGGTGGTAGCCAGGTTTCCCCCACACACCAGCCAGTGAGCCAGAGACAAAATGCATGAGTGTGAAAAACGTGGAGTGTGCAGAGGCAGCAAGGGCGGCGAAAGCTGGGGCGAGAATGGCTTGGGTCCGTCCAGGCCTTTGCTCTAAACCACTAGAACTGACCGCAGAGGCTTAATTTCTAAGAGGCTTAACCCCTAGGCCAAGAGAAAACTTACTGTCAGATAGGGTAGTCGTAAATTTGAAATTAAATTAGTCCCACCTCCATTTAAGTCTCCTTCCTCTGAATGTGTTCTCATCACAATTTAGAAGTGGGTGACTTCCTATCTTCCACCAAATAACCTTCCATATTTGCACAAAACTTTAATTTTCTATCCTGTGATCACTTTCTTATTTAGCATTGCTTCTTCATTTAGACTTTCTCTTCTCCATAGTTACCCTATTTTTCCGTTGCAGCTTTCATCCTGTCATTGGTCTGCCGATGTCCCAGTGCTTTGCACGAGCAGAGGCCTGGGAATTAAAAGGCAATGACTTTGGTCCGATGTCCCAAATGTTATCTGGTGGATCCTCGGCCTTAATTACCCCATCTTCAAAGTCAGAAGATTGACACAGCTCATGTTCAAGGTCTCTTGTTAGCTCCGGGAACCAAGCGACTGAGTCAGTTTAAGGACAACAGAATTTTATTCCATTATATAAAACATATTAATAGAGCAAAGAATTAATTTATTAAAATATGTGCAAGATAATAATATACAGTCTATAGGGGTTAGTAAAAAGCTTAGTGTGCTGGTGATAGACTCAAGTCACTTACTAGTTGTCTAACAAGAGTTATTTTCTAACTATCAAGTTTTAAACTCGGCAACTAGGACAGATGAGATGACGTATTGAATTTGAAAATATTGTGGAGTGTGTGAAGAGTGAATTTCGGGTATGTACAAATTTTACATAGATTAAAAAACAATTACAAGCGCTAGAAACAATTGTATGGACAACTGAGTTGATGCACAGCCTGCAAAGGTCTAGCTGAGCAAATTCAGAGGCTGAGGAGTCAACAGTATCAGCTTGGGTCTTCTTCAGACAGGCAGTGGTGAATCTTTTCCCTGGAGACACACGCCCTCTCCATCCCCGAGAGAGACTCAAGGACGCTCCTGAGAAAGGCATTACTTTTTCTTTTTCTCCTTTTCCCCTTTCTTTTCCTTCTTTTTCCCCTTATCCCTTTGCTTTTCTGCGTTCCCTTCTGTTAATGCCAAGTTGCGCTTTTTACCCATAGGGGTTTTGGCGTACCAGTTCTGAAATAAAGCAGATGATTAGGAAATCATCAAAATGGGATGAATTCACTTGAATACTCTTAAAAATAAAGAAGAGCTTGCTAAGAAGGAAGGGGCACGAGGCCATTGAACTCTGGGCATTTAATACATATGTTTAAACACAAATTCTTTCTCACCCTGTTTCTACACAATTTGAAGCTTCTACTCAAGAAGTTAACAGTTTCAGAGAATCACAGGCCAAGTCTAACTGTTGACCCTTCCCAACTACGTCACCTATTTTCCTGGGTGTTTTACTCACTCCTGAGGGTGTGGGATTTCTTGGTAATGTGAATGGGCCCCCATGGTGCACACAGGGCCACTAGAAGCTGGACTGGTGGCCCTGTGTGCACCATGGGAGGCCATACAAACACTCTGATGGCAGAAATACTGAGTCCAAAATACCAACAAAGCACTTGGATGCTCTTGGATGCTAGTTTAGTTGGACATACATTTTAGGTAGACAGTTATTTTCCCTCAGCACTTGGCAGACAGGACCTCACTGTCTTTTGTCATCTATTGTGGACAAAGAGATGTCTAATTTCCTAATTGTTGTTTCTTTGTAGGTAGTCTGATGTCTTTTACAACTGGCTTATGGTCTTCTTCTAGGTTCACAAACATGTATGTATGTGGGGATTTGTTTTTATTTGTTCTGCTGGTCCCTTGGAGTTTGTTTTTAATCTGAGAACTTATGCCTTAATTCAGAAACATTCTCAGAAAGTATTTCTTCAAATTATTGTTTTTCTGATCGTTCTATTTCCTTCTAGAACTTCTCTTAGTTGGGTGTCAATATCTTTAAAGGTTCTTAATCGCAGTTTGTAGCTTTTACCTTTTTGTTTTTCAGTGCTGCCTTCTGGGGAGCTCCCCAGGGCCATCTTCCGGTTCACTAACTTGTTCTTTGACCATGTCTAGTCTAGAGTTCACATCCTTTTTATTTTTACTATTGAATGTTAATTACTATATTTTGAATCTCTAAACTTTCTTTTTGTGATTTTTTCATAATTATCGCCTTACTCTATTTCTGCCTGTCTTTGTTTTATCACTTTGTGTAGTCATGCCTTCATTTATTTTTTGAAAATCTTCATACTAATTTCAGAATTTTGGTCAGACTGTACTTAGATTAGCACTAGATGTCCTGAAAGGTTTGGAATTTTGATTTTCAGATTCGTTTTGAGTACAGGCTTTGTTTTGGTCTCTATTTCTCTCATTATTCCTCCCTCCCTGGCAGTATTGCAATTGCTTCTACCTGGACCTCTAAACCCAAATCCAGAACTTACCATGATTATAATGATGTCTAGAAGTGAATGCTCCTTGGTGATATTGGGATGTCAGAAATCCAGTCAGAGAAGCAGCAGGCATAACTATTGTATCTTCCATGACTCAATCTCTTTTTGTTTCCTCTCCCTTATTTTTCTCTTTGCTACATACCAGGCATAAGGCGATCCCTGTGTCTGAGATTTATCTTTGTTTTGGCACTTGGGGTTTTCTCATCCTTCTTTTAGCTTTGGCTGTGCTTTCCGTGTAAGGCGAGGTGGCCAAGGACTTTAGGTGATGAACTTTTAATATTGACACACAGTACAGAATATGGTTAATAAAATTGACTTTCGGCTCTGGAGTAAGGATTGGATTTCAGCTCTGCTCTTTTACAGCGGTGTGACCTGGAACAAGTCACTTTGCCTCTTTTTTTTCTTTCTCTTATTTTCTTTTTTGGGGATTTCAGAAATGAGTATGATATATCACTTGCAAAGGATAAATATTTGTAATTAATACTAGCAAGGTTTAAAAAGTCAACAAGACTATTGATTCAAATGCTTGGCAAATACTTAGCTTGGAGTTGGAAATCTTTTTTTTTTCTGTTTTGTTAGAGCAGGTGTGGGCAAACTACGGCAGCTGAGCCACAGCTATCCTGCTGTCTGTTTCTGCAAATAAAGTTTTATTGGAACCCAGCCAAACACATCATTTAGATACAGTGTAGGGATGCTTTTGCTTCCTGATGCTGAGCTGGATGGTTGTGACAGAGACTGCACAGCTTTCAAAGCCTAAAACACAGTTTCTCTCTGGCCCTTTCTGGAAAAAGTTTCCCAACCCCAGTGCTGGATCATTACTGCAGGACTCAGTAGTCTGACTGTTTTCCACCTTCCCCCGAAACATTAGCAAAGCTGGAAGCAAACAGTTTTCCCGAGTTGGTGGAAAAGTGACACAGTATGGAAGGAAATTTTCCCAATCTCAGGCAGGCTTCCAGAGCCGAGGCTGGTGATTGCGTGGCTGATATTAAGGTGGGCGTCATTGTATGGATGCAGTTTTCTTCCCTTGTCTTCCCTGTGGGCCAAGGAAACTACATCCAGGCACAGAAAGAGAACACAAGTGCATTCATTTTGACTGAAAGGATTCTGAGGAAGGGCTGCTGGCCTGGGCATGGGGGTCAGGGCACTAACGCTGATTGTACTTGGATGAGAACGTAAGTCTCTGCAACTTCTTTTCCTTCTAGAAAAGACAGGTTGGGAAGAGCTGATTCTCAAAGTTTCCTCCAGATCCAAAACATCCTGTGAACATCTCAGAATGTATTCAAATTAAAAAACTAAGTTTGGGTGGGTTCTATGATTTCTTATCGCAAGTGGTGTGCTGAAAATGAAGAGGACCGCGGCAAAAACGGGACAAAAACATCACTGGCTTGAAATACACTACTTGGGGAATGCAAACACTTCTCTATGCAAAACTTGTTCCATTACGTGAGATCTGAAGTAAAAACCAGTGAGAACCAAGAGACGGATGTGTGTGTGTGTGTGTGTGTGTGTGTGTGTGTGTGTATGTGTGTGTGTGTGTGTATGTGTGTGTGTGTGTGAATCCAGTGGTTTTGAAGCTGTTACGCAATTCTACAATCCGGCTGTTATTTATAAGGTCATATGGACCATGATTTTTCTAAAATTTGGAAGATACAGGCTTTACTGCGAAGGCTGGAAACATTTTGTGATCCAATCATTTAGAGCTTCCAAATTTCACTGCATATGGCAGAGTTCAAGCTCGTGAACCTCAGGAGACCAGCGGGAGGGGGCGGTGGACACGTGTTCACCGCTAAGATCCGGCCACACGGGCGCTCGCTTACCTTAAAGCTCTCTTCTTCCTCCTGGTACACCGGGTTCATGCTGCTCAGAGCTGCCACAAACTCCAGGGCGACCAGCGGCTTTTGCGTCTGCTGCCGGATCCTCCGGTCTGTGAGCACACCTTTAACCACTTCGACTATGTGCCCCTGCGTGAAGCCATCGGTGACCTTTGCCAGACAACTCACGTTCAAGGCGTTTGTAATGACTCCCCCACTGCGCTGAATGATGTGCTTCCACAGAACTGTTGTAGGACATGGTGGGAAAGACACAGAAAACTAGGGTCACCACAGAGAAGGCGGTATTTATCAGTGTAGCTCTCAGTACGAAGATGCATCTCAAGGAAGGAGGACATGGGAGGTGACTCCAGTTTGTCTGAAATTCGAATGAGCAGAAAGTCACATAACGAAATGCTTTTCTCTGAGTGATTTTCAACCATAGGACATATATATCGATGCCCTTGGGGTCTATAGACCCACAAATCCCCTTGGGAATTGACAAGGGCAAAAAATTAAACCATGGTCCCTATAGTTTTAGCATGGTACCTTGAAAGATGTTCAAAATGGAAATTCCCATATGGTGTTAGATATATGGGATCTCTGCTCATTAGAAGAGTACGTTTACCAGAGTTTGGATAAATAGGAATATGACTTTTCTTAAAGTTCATTTCTTACGTAATTTTTATATACAGATTTCAATTTCCATTACCACTGATGGGCTCACTTCCCTTTGGGTGTGAGACACTGTGTGACACATTGTGTGAAACAAGCCCTTGATCCTTCCTTTCTCCCCCGAACAACTGTAAACACGCAGAGCTTGGCTGATCTACTGGCTGGGTGTCCGGCTGTTCTCTGGGTTTGTGGGATCTGCAGAAACTGAGAGATTCACTCAGAACATAGGGATGTTGTGAAGATGAATGATGAAGTTATTCCTGATGCTCACGTGACTTCAGAGATAAAAGGGACGACCACACAACACTAAGATAACATTACACTTAGAGAACCACGTCCATTCTGGAAAGAGAGGGGAGTAAACGTCACTGGTTTAGTTGTATCCAGAAGGGTGAGGGCACTGCCAAGGCCACCTGGCTCAGGGCCAGTCTCTGTACGGGGACGATCTGGCCAAACGGCTCTAAAGCATCTTGACCTCCTTTGAGGAATATTGGGAACATGAAAAAAAGTGACCATTACTACATGATTGGACTACATCATCCAAATACATTGATCCAAAAATGCGAGAGAAGTGAAAAGTTCTAGTGACTGCCAAGGAACAGAATGACTTGCCATCTACGAGCCACATCAGAGTGTCTGGCTTTTGGGCCCTGAGCTATTCCAACAGTTCACCTCCACTGTCCTCTTTGGTGGAAGGTGCTTGGCCCAGTGATGAAATGAGTGCTGGGAAAAGGTCCATTTCTCATGGGGCCTGCTGGTGTCTCCAAAATGTGGAAAGTTAGGCTTCAAGGACTGAGAGCTACAGGGAGGCACCGTTCTCACACATGATGGGCACTTTATTTTTTGTCACTGTATAACTGCGTATTTGTGATAATTATTACCTTTGTCATTCTACTTCATATTGAAGTTTCCTGATGCTCATTGAAACATCAATTACAGATGATGACACAAAATCAAGTACAAAATATTTTGAAGCTATTTGTATAACGATAGACTGAAGTAGGTGAAGAGGACCCTTATCTAAATACAACAGCTGTAGGGTTAGAAATCAGAAGACAAAGCAGTGCAAAAATAAGCAGACACCACCAGAACCAGACATCATCATCCCTTGGGATCTAGTATGTCTGCTGCCCAAATTTATAACATCTAAAAAAAAGTGCAAACAGTTCTGAGTAGTGACTCTGGAAGCTGAGAAGGGAGCACGTTTTGTGGGAGAATCTCAAGGGACCACCCCTAGGGCTGAGGACCTGGTCAATACCCCAGGCTGGGAACCTAGCACAGATTCAGCCGTGGGTGCCCATGGGCCAAATTCGTACCTGCAGCATGGAGTGGACCAGTCAGAGGGCAACCGTGAGGGCCAAGGGCGCCCCAGCAACAAATACTCAGCTCTCCCCGCTGCCTCCCTGTTAAGCTACGGTAGTCACAGCCATCCAAGGTTCCAACATAAGGAATCTCTACGAGACTCATCCATAGTGCAGTAAAAAAGTACACATGATTGACCATGTGAGTGTACACTTGATGTTCATGTAGAGTTTTGGCTATGATTCCTCCAGATACCTAAGTCATCGATCACTGCCCCACGTTCGCCATTCTGTAATGGAGGTGCGGTAAGGAGCTCTGGGGGGCAGTCACAGCTACGGTGCGACTGCCCACTTGCCCAGAGCCAAGTCAACCTCCAGAGGAGGGACAGACAATCAGGCTTGACTTCCGTTTCAGGTGTGATGGACTGGACTTATTAGGTTTTGAAAGAATAGCCTCTACTCCCTTTACAAAGCAAAAGGCTCATTCTTGACATTTAACTAACGGGGCTAAAAGGGGCGTCAGGTGCCGAGTGAGCCGCGGCCTGGTAGGCTCACTGAGAGCCCCGCAGCCAGCACTGAGGCCTCCGCAGGCTGCCAAGTCCGTAGCCCAGGGGTGGACGCGGAGACACAAAGGTGAGGCCAGCACAGGGTGTGGCGGTAAGGCCTGGGGACCAGGGGCCCCAGGGAGCTGACGGCAGTGCATGTGCTCTCTCCACCGACTGCTGTGTTTTACTTTCCTCTCCGAGATGCAAAAGGCACCTCAGTTCTTCACACTAATCTCCACCCTCTTTCCTTTCTTGAGACTGGAAGGAATCTGGTCTTGGGGTCTCTTTCTTTGTCCTTGGCGTTCCAGATTGATTCCATCCTGGCTCGTGCTCAAGAGGATGTAGTGTCATAAAGTTCATTTCTATTTGGCATTTTGCAAAAGCACAAGCGGTGAATAATATGATTGGATAAACTTCTGGCCTCTGGAGCCTAGAATTCCAGAAAAATCAGAAGACATGGACTGGACTGATCTGAGCAGACACTGGGTCCAGGGTGGGGGCCTGTGATGAATTGGATTATTAGCAAAAAGACCCCCAGGAAGAGAGGCGTGAGGAGGAAGCATTAGAAAAGTGGAGAGAAGGAAGCCAGGGGATTTCTGGGGACTAGATGAGGCATTAATCAACCCTGGGGGTGGGTATTCTTTGCAGAGACATTTGGAAGGAAACAGCTTGATTTGCAGAGAGAAGGTAGCTATTAAACTCTATTTGGTAAACTCTAAGGACTGTGTTTCCTCAGGCTGGCCCACCCGTCCCTTCTCAGCCTGATCCCTCCCCTACGCCGACACCAGGAACGTGAGACGTGAGACTGTCACTGCTCCTGCCACATTTGGAGCTCGGCTGCCAGTAGATGGATGGCCAAGCAAAGGCCCCAGTTGTGGATTTGCAGCCCATGCTTCCTGGCCTGGAAGAGACCACTTTAGACCACTGTAAGGACAGGAACTTTAAGATGGAGGTCCCGGCCACTGTGGCTATGAAAACTTCAAGGTCACTGGAGGAAATGTTGGACAGCATTTATGATGTTGGCAGCAATGGCGGCCTCAACAAATCACCCACCAAGAAAGAAATATTTGAGAAGTTTGTGGCTCAGTGGACAGAGCCCTGGGCCCAAGACAACTGCTGTATGCTGGTTTGTCATCAGCCCACAGGTGAGGGGACGCTCTCTCCTTTCTCTCCCACGGTGCAGCCAAGAGGAGACTCAGGTGGGAATCTGTAATATGATCTAGGCCTTAGGGCTGACTGGCATTTTATCAAAAGAACACAACTGTCTTTGTTACACAGCAATAGCTTCGTTTTTGTCCAACAATAGAAACTATTCAATCCAAAGTCAAGGATAATGTTCTAGAACCTTAAAACTATCTTATTCCATTAAAATAGCTTAAAAATATAAAAATATATACTGTAGAGCAGAAGGAGGAGAAAGAGAAGGAGTAGGAGGAAGAGGAGGAGGAGGAGGAAGAGGAGGAGGAGGAGGAGGAGGAAGAGGAGGAGGAGGAGGAGGAGGAGGAGGAGGAGGAAGAGGAGGAGGAAGAGGAGGAGGAGGAAGAGGAGGAGGAGGAAGAGGAGGAGGAGGAGGAGGAAGAGGAGGAGGAGGAAGAGGAGGAGGAGGAGGAGGAGGAGGAGGAAGAGGAGGAGGAGGAGGAGGAGGAGGAGGAGGAAGAGGAGGAGGAGGAGGAAGAGGAGGAGGAGGAAGAGGAGGAGGAGGAAGAGGAGAAGGAGGAGGAGGAGGAAGAGGAGGAGGAGGAGGAGGAGGAGGAGGAGGAAGAGGAGGAGGAAGAGGAGGAGGAGGAGGAGGAGGAAGAGGAAGAGGAGGAGGAGGAAGAGGAGAAGGAGGAGGAGGAAGAGGAGGAGGAGGAGGAAGAAGAGGAGGAAGAGGAGGAGGAAGAGGAGGAAGAGGAGGAGGAGGAGGAGGAGGAGGGAGCCTGAGAAAGGAGCCTGGGCCAGGGGCTGAGAGCGCGGAAGCCGCTCGGAGCCGGCAGCGTGGGCCCTGCACTGACCCCGTGGCTGTGGCCGCTGGTGCTCACCCACCTCTGTGCTGACTGCTTCCGTGGCTGGACTTCTCGTCCCTGCCCCCTTGACCCTGGGTGGAGCCACGTGAGGCCTTCTGGCCAATGAAGAACCAGGCCCCTCTGGGTCTGGCCCCTAAAATCTCCTGTGAAACCCTCCCTACTGCCTTTCTCTCTTTTCCTTTGATGCTGGCTGGATGCAGAGGGTCCAGTGGGAGCCTGGAGGGCCTAGAAGATGGAGAAGCCACTAGATGGATGGGGAAATAACTGGGACCCAAGTCCTCCTGTACTTTTGGTATAACGTGGGTTTATGAAGCCAGGGCCATAATTTATCAAGACAGAAGTGAGCACACACTGCAGAAAAGGAGGCTAATAAGCTAGGAGTTTATAATATGGGGAGGAGAGGGCTGTCCTTTTAGCAAATAACACTGACCAGGAGTTGAAGACCAACCAGAAAGGACCACACAGCCCCTCTATTTCGGTGGTGCTATTGTGACCGATTATTAGAAACTAAGTCTGACCTAGTCATTTTTACTATTATCATTAATGCGAAACATGCCACCCCTGCCACCATCTCTTCTACCACGACCACCATTGCGATCACCGTCATCTCCACTGGAACATGCTGCCACCACCGCCATGGGACGTAAAGATGGTCCCTCAACGAGCCACACCTGTGGTATTCACATCCCTAGGTAGTCCACTGCCCTTGAATCTGGGCTGGCCCTGTGCCTGGTCTTGGCCAATCAGATGTGGCGAAAGTGACTCTGTGTGACTCCTGAGGCTGGATCACAAGAATCTTCCAGCTACTTCCTGAACCTCCTGAAATGTTTGCTCTCAGGAAGCTTCCCTTTGGGACTAGCCACTGTGCTGTGCAAAGCCACACGCAGAGGGCAGGGACAGGCTGTCTGGTTGGCAGCCCAGCAGAGCTCCCAGCCAATGGCCAGCACCCATCACAGGAGTGGACTCCCTCGGATGTCCAGCCCTGTCCAGTCTTCCGGTGACTAGAGCCCCAACTGACATCTGACTGTGACATCCTGAGACCCCGCAGGGAGAAGTCCCCAGCTGAGCCCAGCGAACCCTCAGAATCATGACAGGGAAGAGATTGTCATTTGCAGCTACTGGGGACGTTTGTTACACAGCAAGAGATATACAACTGTCAGCGGCACCACAGCCTCTCCCTCAAACACCACAGCCCAGGCTCTCCTGCGAGCTGATAAGGTGCTAGGCATTCTGCTAACTACCTCCCATGAAGGTGACAAAGAATCCCTGTGAATTAACCATTCTCCTACTTTACAGAGGAGAAATGGTGGCTCAGAAGATCAAGGTCATCCCACTCTTGCCTGGCACAGCTGGGATTCCTGGGATTCCAAACCAGGTCTTGTCTGAGCCCGGCTCATGGCTCTTTGCAACTTCACTGTACTGTCTCTCAGGGCCCCTTTCTTGTATTGTCCGCATTTAAAAATATGTTTCAAAGGAAGTGGAGTTTGAGTCTGTCTATTCAAGAAGAAAAAATGGAAAAAGTAAGGTCCCGTTGTATTTAATGTATATTTTAAATAAGTCAACATACTTTGAGACTGAAAAAATAAAAAAGGAAAATCAACCCGGTGAAAAGAAACGGCGTCGTTCGTACGAGAAAGACACCGTCACTGTGGGCACAAGATGACTGGTGATACTTCACCCGTCAAAAGAAAAAAATTCGCACTCACGAGGGCTTTTGTCACCTTCAGGGCCCCAAATAATTATCCCTATCCAGTTTCCTCTGATCTTGGGGAAAAAGAAATACGTGAGCAGCAGAACAGAGATGAATGTTTTGCTCTTGTGACCTGTTGGTTTACTTTTACGGCACTGAGCTTGGCTGGCGCCCAGGTGCACACGCCACTCCAGAGCACGACTCCACGTCCATCACCTGGTCACCAGATCAGTGGGTGACCAGAGCCACCCTCCCAGCTTCACACGCCTGTCCAGCCAGCACCTGCCAGCCCAGCTTTGGTGACTGTACGGGCAGGGGCCAGGGCACTTGCCGTATCTGGAAGCGTAGTCTGGTCTGGGAACCAAGATAATTTTTTGGTAAACTCTGCAAAAAGATCCAAGTTCAGCATCGAAAGGACGGTGTGTGGTCCCCACAATCAGAATCCTGTCATTTGGTTTCAGGAGTTTCAGGATTTTGGGAAGCTGTTTTTTCAGGCGTTTAGGCTCCATCTGGGAGAAAGAGAGAAGAAAAACAACGTGAGCCCACACGTAGAGAGAACAGTTAAGAGCTGCAGAAAATTCACTCTAGAAGGCACTGTGGCCTGTGTTGTTGGAGTAATTTCAAAACTCTGATCAGCACCATTTCTTAAAGTCTGTCCTGGGCCAGGGCTGGGGACGTACTTCCCAGTGGGGTGACCATCACTGCAGGCGCTTCCTGTCCTTGGTCTCCGGTGTTCTGATGTGGGAAGAAGGCAAGGAAGGAAGCACCTGACTGAAGAACATTCTAGCACCTCGCCCTGAGAACAGGAAACAGCAGTGGGTCTCCAAGCGGAAGGAAGCTGGCCGGGATTAAGAATGAGTTTGTGGGATCCATGTTCCTCTGAGCTGTTTGGAAGGTGAACTCCACCTTTCCTCTGTTGGCTGCTGTGACAAGGAGGGACCGAGTCCTGGATCTCATGTCTGAAAAACGCCCCTTACAGAAGAGTGACACTTCTGCCTCTGAGGCAGTTTGGAAATAGTTGGAATCTGTGTTATTTTAGTGTAATCTCAGCACTAATGAGGGAGAGCAGCAAGACATGAGGCCCCCCCCATCCCCTGGAGGACGACTTCCAGTCTGTGGGGGCCAGATTTGGCCACATCTCCATGGCAACACACAGCTGTAAATGGACCTCGCCTGGAGGAAGCCTGGGGAGGAGGAGGGTGCCGGGTGCAATGGACAACTCTCTCTGAGTTGGGCCCTGCAGAGTTGGGAGTCAGGACCTGAGGGCCAAATTGCCCCCCCAGGAACAGTGCACCCCAGACGGCAGGGGAGCTGAGCAGAGGGGGCTGGAGACACGGGAGGCTTTCCAGGGGAGGGTGAGGGGCTCCCCTGTGCAGGGTGGCTGGACTGGGCTCTGACGCATGGTGTCCACTCCGTGTCAGGAGACTGCTGGCCATGCAGGGGGCACGGTGCTTGTCTGCCTTCTTCCTTCTGACCAGTGCAAAGGCCAAGTTCACTGTGTGGGTGACATGGTGCGGGAAGGAGACGGGGCGAGGACGGCAGGATCGGGGGCTGGAAGCCCTTGGGAGGAAAGCCTGATGGGAAGTTGCAGGAGCCTGGGGGTTGGGGTGGCTGATCTGGATCTCCAAGGATGGGACAGGGAGTTAGTTCTCGCGAACACCTGCCTCGCTGCCGTCACCTTTCACATAGGCTGCTCATAAATCTTCGTGCTTAGTAAGACTAGTAAGTAGCACCTACTGAATGTGTGCTGTGTCCCAGGTGCTTCTCCCAGGCTTCCGTGGATTTGTCACTAACCCTCACAACATCCCTTGGAAGGGGACACATCACCCTCACTCAGGAGATGAGAACCTGGGGCAGAGAGACACTGAGTGACATCCTGAAGCCCCAGAGTTAATGAGCTGGGACCCGGCATTGCACACTTTCACTGCTCCCTCTATTCTGGGACCCCTGCCTCTCGGGGGCGATGTGCCAGGTGGGGCTTGCTTGTCTCCCCAAATTTCCTTCCTGGGTAAGGGCCTATCCCAATTGAGGGCAGCAAAGGAGACTTAAAATATATATTTAGTATTATATGATATATTATGTTATAATATATGTATATTATGATCACACACACACACACACACACACACACACACACACACACACACACAGAGGCTGCCAAAAAATGTATACACATTTTAAGAAAGGAAAAGTTTGTATTAAAATTACACTGATGGTAACCACTTTGAGCACCTCTTGTAATTGCAGAAGTCAAATGTGACTTGTATTCATCTTTTGTTATCGGTATATATTGAGTATTACAATTTTAATATAGGTTTTTCCTTTCTTAAAATGTGTATACATTTTTTGGCATATATATATATACACATACATATATACACATATTTCTTTATAGAGATGTGACTCACATACCTACAATTCACCTATTTAAAGTATGTAATTCAGTGGTTTTTAGGATATTCACAGAGTTGTGCAACCATCACCACAGCCAATTTCATTGCGCCCTAAAGACTGTACCCATTAGCAGTCACTGCTCATTTTCCCCCGAACCCCCTTCTGCAGACCTAGGCAGCCAGTAATCTACTTTCTGTCTCTACATATTTGTATATTCTGCATATTTCATATAAATAGTGTCACACCATGTGTGTGTGTGTGTGTGTGTGTGTGTATGGCTTCTTTAGCATATTTTCGAGGTTCACCCAGGCTGTGACATGCACTAGTACTTCGTTTTAATTGCTCATTAATATCCATCATGGTGCACATTTTATTTATCCATTCATCAGCTGACGGATGTTTGGGTTGTTTCCACTTTTTGGCTATGGTGAATAGGGCCGCTATGAACATTTGTGGGGGCACACGTTTTCATTTCTCTTGGGAATACACATAGGAATTGAATTGCTGGGTCACAAGGCTACTCTAGGTTTAACTTTTTGAAGAAATGTCAGACTGTTTACCAAAGTGGCCGCACCATTTTGCAATCCTAGTAGCAGAATATAAAGGTTCCAGTTTCTCTACCCTTGTCAACACTTGTTATGGTTTGTTTTATTTTTTCCTTTCACTTAGCTGTCCTAGTGGGTGTGAAGTGGTATCATTGTGGTTTTGATTAGTATCTCTCTGAAGGCTAGTGACATCAGCATCTTTTCATGTTGGCTATTTGTATCTCCTCTTTGGAAAAATGTGTATTCATATCTTTTGTCCACTTTTTCATTGTGTCATTTGTCTTTTAATTATTGAGTTGTAAGAGTTCTTTATATGTTCTAGATACAAGTCACTTATCAGATGTATGATTTTGCAACCCACTTTCTCCCATCCTGTGGGTTGTTTTTTCACTTTCTTGGTGATGTCCTTAACAGCAAAAATGTTTTTAGTTTTAATGAGATGCAATTTTTCTTTTGTTGCTTGTTCTTTTGGCATCATATCTAAGACACCATTGCTTTATCCCAGGCCTTCATTTTTTCCTAAGAGTTTTAACTCTTACTTTAGGTCTTTGATGCATTATGGGTTGATTTCTGTATACCATGTGATGTAGGGTCTAGTTTCATGCTTTTGTAGGTGGCTGTCCAGTTGTCCCAGCACCATTTGTTGAAAAGACTATTCTTTCTCCATTGAATTGTTTTGGCATCTTTGTCAAAAAAATCAATTGATTGCAAATGTAAGCGTTTATCTCTGGACTCTCAATTCTATTACATTGATCTACGTGTCTCTCCTTATATCAATACCACTCTCTCCTGATTGTTGCAGCTTTGTGGTTAGTTTTGAAACTGGGAAGAGTGAGTCCTCCAACTCTGTTCTTTTTCAACATTGTTTTGGCTATTCTGGGTCCCTTGACTCTCCATATGAATTTTAGGATCATATGGAAATTTCTGCAGATAACCCAGCTGGAATTCTGATGGGGTATGCATTGTATCTGGAGATCAATTTGGGGACTCTTGCCATCTTAACCATATCAAGTTTTTCAATCCATGAACATGATGTATCTTTCCATTTATCTAGGTCTTCTTTAACTTTTTTCAACAGTGTTTTGTAATTTTCAGAGTAGAAGTCTTGCATTTATTTGTTAAATTTATTCCTAAATGTTCTATTTTTTGATGTTATTATAAGTGGAATTGCTTTCTTAATTTCAATTTTTGATTTCTCATTGCAAGTGTATAGAAATAGATTGTTTTTTGTATATTGATCTTATATTCTGCAACCTCACTGAATTTGTTTATTAGTCTAATACTTCTTTAGTGGACTCCTTAGGATTTCTGTAACCAAGATCACGTCATCTGCAAATAGAGATGGTTTTACTTTTTCCTTTCCAGTATGGATGACTTTTATTTCATTTTCTTCCCTAATTGTCCCGGTGAGAAACTCCAACATAATGTTGGATAGAAGAGTCAATCTTAGGGGAAAAGCATCCCATCTTTTATTGTAAGTGTGACGCTAGCTGTGGATTTTTTATAGCTGTCCTTTATCAGGTTGAAGAAGTTCCTTTCTCTTATTTTCTTGTCTTTTTCTTTCTTTTTGTTACATCATAAAGGGGTGTTAGATTTTGTCAAGTGCTTTTCTGCATCGACTGAGATGATGATGTGGATTTTGTCCTTTGTTCTGTGATACAGTATTACATAAATTGATTTTTGGATGTTAAACCTGGGATATGACCCACTTGGTCATAATTCTCTTTCTATGCTGCTGGGTTCAGTTTTTGTAACGTTAACTCACAGCAGAGAAAGAGATGGGATTTCACTGCAAAATAAATCCCACAGGTTGGGCCTGACGCCAGACCACCAGGCATCTTCCCATCATTTCCTCCTGCACCCTCAGGGGTCTATCCCGCTCTAGCTCCATCAGCAGGAAACAACGATGGCCCTGAGTGATCCCACCCAGGCTGCTCCAAGTGGGGGTTGTGGAGAACAGAGGGGCTTAAAAGAGGGCAAAGTGTGGGAGAGGGATGATGCAGAATGAGACTCCTTGAAATCCTAGAAATGGATGGACGATAAGGGTAGAAACCTGTTCATGAAGGTGCTGCTCCCCAGGCCCCACCCCAGGTCTTTGCAGAAACCTGCCCTCATGCAGACCCATGCCTCTGGGCTGGCCTGGAACAGGAAGCTGTGTCTGCTGGGCCAGGCTGTGTACAAAAATGAAAAAACCCAAGCAAGAAACTCCATAATAACGGGCAGATGACCGAGCAAATGTTGAATTGCACAGACTCTGTTTCAGGCAGATTTGTTCCCAGTCTTGGCTTAGCTGTGTGACCTTGAGCAAGTTACTCAACTTCTCTGATCCTTAGTCCCTGCATCTAATGGGATAATCATAGAACCTAACTCATGGGGATGCTATGAGGATTGCATGGCATGTGTCTCTGTGTGGGACAAAGTACTTAATAAGGAGCCATTGTTCTGAAACACAAGTGATGGTGGGAAGCCAGTGCCAGGTCTGCTCTATTGAAGAGTAAGGTTTCTAAAGGGGACAGCCAAGAAAACTGGGGGCTTTGCGATTTGGAGGAAACTAGCAATATTGCCAACAGTGTTTAAAATGACTGTAGAAAGCTCCCGGCAGTTTCCACTGTATTAAATGATGTCTTCAACATCATAGCTCTAAGAAGCCACTTTCTGGGTCCCTTGACACTCGGGGAAAGCCCTCTGCTGAGATTCTGGTAAATAGGAATAGCTACCCCTGTGTCAGGAAATAATGCACTGCACTTGGATGTGGCCTGGAGAGTCTGGCAATATTCAGAGTTCACCGCACCAAGCTGGTCCAAAGTCCTCTTATAAACAGTGGTTGTATTTAACAAATCAAATCACCCTTAGAAAGTGCAGAAGGAATAGCAGCTTGGGGTGGTGGGTAGTGATGGAGGAAGAGAGTTTGGTGGGCCCTGCCTGAGTTTGTGGGGGAGGGGAGGTGTCCCAGGGGTGACTCCGGGGGATTCTGGATGACTGCATCTCAGGTTCAGGGGAGAGCTCTGGGCTGATGGAACATGGTAGTCATTGGTTTAGGGGTGACCGCTGAAGCTGTGAGATGGTGCCCATGGAAGGCAAGAGGAGAGAAAAGGGCTGCAGGCCTGGGATGCAACCTCAGGGAGCACGGCTTTAAGGAGTGGGCACAAGTGTGTGGAGGAGACAGAAGAATGTGTTGGTGAGGCAGAAGGAGACCCGGAAGCTAAGGGACGGGAGACGTGTACAAAATGGCGCCCTCTAACCTGGGTGAACGGAGCAGAAAGGGAGAGGAAGGGGACCAACGTGTGTTCATCAGCAAAATGGACGTCCGAGAAGAACTCTGGAGGAGCGGTTTCCAGGGAGCTGATGGCAGGTTGAGGGGTGAGTTGGGATGGTGGGAATGGACTGTTTATTAAAGAAGTTTGATGGAGAACAGGGCAGGTGGCAGGGCAGTAGGACGTGGGGGCGGGGGTGCACACAGGAGCTGCCCAAGGGCTGCTGGAAGAACTGATCTCAGGGTCCTGGCGAGGCTGGAGACTGCCCCTCTGTGGGGCAGACACGCTTGTGTGGCCTGAGCCCCTTCCCGGCAGCCTTGTTGCCATGGCGATGGTGGTGGTCCTGCCTGCTCTGAGGCGGGAGATGATACTGCTACCTGTCCTGTAATGGCAGGAACATCTGAGCTTAATTAGCCTGTTTAGATAACAAATGTTGGTCCTGGGCCGTGTCCAGAGTGACATCCTCGCCGAAGGTGAGGTGCGGTCCCATTAGGAGGGCACGGAAATGAAAGGTGAGTCCATGCAGTCGGCACTGCCCTGCACTCCAGTTCAGAGCCGCATCCATTATGCACGAGACCCTGGCGCTCATCCATCACGCCGGCCAACATCCCACTGTCACGTGGCACCCTCCACGGCCACGGCCCCTACTGCTGGGCCTGCCAGCCCCGCACAACCTCATTATCGTGGGCAGTTTCAAATTAGTGCCTAGCATCCACGCAGCAATTTCAATTTGCTTTTCTGCAGTCAGCTCCACAAAGCCAGCGAGTCCCTCATGGAGGCCCCCCAGTGACGGCTCCTGCTAGATGAAGTAACGAGGGGTAATGGTGCAGAAAATGCAGCCGCAGACGGCTGTGCCTCATTCTTCACCGCCTTCGCTCACCTCGTCCACAAACAACTGACCGAATACGTTTTAGCCGCAGAGAGTGGAGAGGACGGCTCTGCTCCTAGGAGCAGGAGGGAAGGGGCACCGGCCAGGTGTCCACCTGGGCAGGTGCCCGAGCCGTTCTCAAAGTCTAGGGGAGGACTTCTTGAGGGTGTTGAGGACAAAGGGAGGGGCCTGGGTGTGGTGAGGCGCGCTGGCGTTCTCCAGGATGACAGGGCCCCGTGGGCAGTTTACAGGATGTGGCTGAGTGGCACTGCAGGTGAGGAAGGATGGCGAGTGGACGGATGGGAAGCCAGGTGCTGGCGCTCAGGTGTTGTCCCAGGTGGGGAGAAGGGCCCGGCCTCTGCACTCAGACAGACCTGGGTCTGGGTCCCCGCGCTACCTCAGTGCTGGGCGCCTTTTTGGAGCCTTTGTCCTCTTCTACAAAACAGGGGAAGGCCGCCTCCATCCCAGGGCTGCTGGGTGCCCCCCGACACACACAGTGCCCCGGGGGCCTCCTTTTCCTGGCCACTGCCTGGCTTTCTCCCATCTCCCTGCTTGGGCCTGGCGGAGCCTCGCACATTTGACCTCTGAGGGGCCTTCACTTGAAGGTCGAGGCACCCAGGCTGCAGTCAGTCACTGCGGGTGAGACTGCTTTTCAAGTGTTGTTCTGGAATCCCCCAATCCAGTGGGCGGCCACCGGGGTGCTGTGTGTGCTGTGGCTCTGGGGGTGGGGTGGGGACATGGCAGCCTCCCGGTTTCTCTGCAGGTGGACATTCTTCTTTGTGCGTCAGTGCCTTTGGGGTCAGGGGAGACTTGGGACAGAGGCTGGGACACGGGGTCCCAGGTGGCCGACTGATGCAACAAGGAGCCTCCTAGGTCCTCTGCGATGCAGCTGCTGCCCTTGGTGTTGGGTGGTCACCGTCAGCATGTGGGTGGTCAGTGCGCATGGCTGCCCCAGGCCCTGGGGACTTGGCTAAGGGCAGAAGTCAGAGGCTGGGGGCTGGGAAGGAGAGCAGAGCTGGCCCAGGAAGGGCCGAGGGGCGGGCCCAGCAGGTAAAGGTGAGAGGGGACCGTGTTCCCACGTGTCACTGGAGGACACACACGCTGTGGTTCTGTCCTCACTGTGCTTTGCTTCTGCTGGGGTGCTGGAGCTGCACCTGGCACTGCTGCTTGCGGCACACACACCTGTCTGCCTCAGGCCCTGCCGGCCTTGTGGATGTTTGGGGGTCCTGCTCATATTCATCAGGCCTTTTGGGGTTCACCCCAGGGCGTGGTCTGTGGGCTTCAGGGCAATTCATCTGCCTGAGGGACAGACTCTTGTAATGCAGAAGAGGACAGAATAAATGTCCGATTTGTCCAGGGCCTTCATTTTCTACAGGAATAAAACCAGTCAGAGACTGTATCTGTGCTGGGAAAGAATCTCGGGCTCAGCAACAACAGGCCTATGCAGGTGAGCGGCCTGGAAATTTGGTCCATCCCTCCCCTCTGCTGGCTGCCTGCCCCTTCACGCCGACTCCCTTTACGGGGGTGTCTACTGAACCCGTCTTTCATTCCCGCCGTCAGCTTGCCCTCAACAGCCCGTCAGCCCTTACCCGGTGCTCCTGTCTTATAAATGAGCATGACGCATTCCTCTTATTCTCACGATGAACTCAGGGGTGCAGAAGAACAGACAGCTGTCACTGCTGACAGCTCAACGCGCTCATGGGGAGAATGGGAGGGGGCTTCATGAGCTTGGAGGCTGATCCTTCAGGAGCCCTCTAATGAGCTAGGTAAGGAGGTAGAGGCTCAGAGAGGTTCAGTTACTTGTTCAAGGACACACAGCCAGCTGAGTGAATGGCAGAGCAGGCCCAGAGCCCATGTTTTCTGCGTTCCCACTGCCCACTTCCCTCCTACTCCCCAGGCCGCTGTCCAGTGGGAGAGCGAGTAGCCCTTGCCCATTCATGAGACAAAGCTCCCGATGACATCAGGTGTGTGACACTTTGGATTAAACACCGTCCTTCATTTCTCTTTAGATTTACAATCTGGTTCCTAGTAATTCCTGCCTTCAAGTTAGGATCTGGGCGGACTTTAAAAAAAAAAAAAAAAGTAGCAGCTTCGCCAGCAGGGGGAGCTAAGTACTAGATTCCCAGATTAAATAATAAATGAGTCCTCTTAAGAGTTTCTAAAATGACAGGGCAATCAAGGCTCATTTGGGGAAGAAAAGACTGAGCTTTCATTCTTTATCCAAATCATCCCTACCTGCTAAAATGATGTATAATACATAAGGATCAAAAGTGATTAAAATCCTTATGAATTTAATCAGAAATTCACAGTTAACCACTATTTGCTTTGGTGCAAATTGATGTGGAATAACAATCGTGTGTATCTGCAATTTTTTTTTTAACTGGTGGGAAATTTGCTGGTGATTTGTGGGGGGAAGTACTGGGGAGGGGGACCATTGAAAGGAGAGAAAAGAAGGAAGGAAGCAATTGAGAGAGGGCTCCCCAGAGACCCCAAGGCGGTACACTTAGCAGTTCCATTGACGGCCTTTGTTCATAAATTTCAGGCTTTCTGCTGTTTATTATTATGAACAATAGGAAGTCCTAATAATAACTCCTGTGTGTGCGATTTGCTTTAACCGAGCAGAGTTCTCTAAAGTGTTTCTCTCTCACCTCTGAATCATATGTTTGGGTTTCACGCTCCCCTCCCCCTCCTTCCACACAGTCTTTCATTTTCTTCTGAATTATGCCTCATAAAAGCAGCCCACTGGATCCTTTCAGATACAGACAAGTACTCTGGGCAGAGAGAGATGCTTGCGTCTCATTTCCCTCCTCCCTCGAAAGCAGAGGTAGTCCCTGGTAAGTGCCCCTCGGAGGAAAGAAAAGGCAAACTGAGGAACGGCAGGGGGGCCCTCACCATCCTCTCGGCGCTGGGAACCTTTCTGTAGAAGGTTTTCTCTGTGTCTCCGATCCACACCACAGATGGCTGGAGCTGCCGGGCCACCTGCAAGAAGCAAGAGCCTTGGTTATAAGCGCTTTCCCCTCTTGGGTGCACAGTGGATCCCCAACACGAGTCTCCCTATATCGGCTAGAGGGGTGGGGGGCCTCGTGGGGTGCCAGTGCACACCCTCCGTCACTGCAGGCTGGGGTGCTGTGTGGACTCCTCTCCCACACTCTGCTCTCGGACCCCGAGCACTGACTCCGCTTGGCTTGAAATAAGCCAATGGTTTTCTGCTGCAAACTATTGAGCCATGAGTTTTAATTTCAGCTTGCTCTCGGCTCCCAGGTTTACTCAGGTTTGCTCATGACGCGAGAGGCTGTTTCAGCACAAGTGCCCCCGTGATGCTACTTGTTTGCCTCCATTTGGCTCTGCCTTTGTGGCCAAGGTTTCACCTAGAAGGTGGCCCTGAGCCCCTCCAGGGTGGGCAGGGCTTTGCGGCAGCTCTGGGACTTACTGTGGGCCCCTGGATAATTGCCATGCGCCTCACAATCTCTTCAAAGCGCCCCCATGATAGCAAAGTTTGGGTATTTTTGCAACAATTTGTGCTTTGTGCAAAATTGTGACAGATAAAAGCCATCCCCAGCCACAGCGAATATGGCGTTATGTACTCCTATTTTTATATTTCTTAAAACATCATTAAGGCAGCAGGCATGATGTTAAACCAAGGCAGACATTTAATGAACGATGGAAAAGTGACTAGGAGCACGGGCCGCGTCTGTCTCCCAGCTCTGTGTGCCAAGCCAAGCAGATTAGGCGCGTTCAAAGGCAAAGGTGGATTGGACTCGATGCTGCTGCTGGTCTGACACCGGGCTGTCTGCGTTCACAGCCCAAACACGTCAGGGCGTTTAGAGAGAGAGAGAGAGAGAAAAGCAGCAGTAGCCAACCCCTGTTTGGCAGGCACTGTGTGTTAGACCCAGAGCCACAGAGTTGAAGAATTCAGAAGTGCAGGTTTTAAGCCCAGGACCCTGGGCGGGCGGGACGTTGTGTGCTAATAATAACAGCAGCTAGCAGGCAGCAGTGTCGCAGGCACGTACAGCGTCACACACCGGTCAGAGCCAGCATGGACCCAGCGGGTCCTCCAGCAATAACTCATTCACCCTCTCACTACCTGATCAAACCCTGTTTGCAGACGGGGAAAATGAGGCTGAAAAGTGTTAAGGGACCCATCCAAGGTCACACAGCTAGAAAGTGACAGAAGCAGGGTGCAGGGCCAGGCTGGCTGATGGCTGCCAAGTCTGTGCTGGAAGTACGGCACCTCCACAGGCTCCTTCCCTGACTCCAGCCGCGACCTCAGTGGCCGCCCCACCTCAGCTCCCCACACCTGTCAGTCCCGAAGTCTGTCCATCCCACCCTGATCTCCTTCAGCTCCATCAGTTCGTCCGTCCTCCCGGCTCCTTACTTTAAGCCCCCGCCTGCTTTCCAATGGGTCTGCCCACGGCAGCCAGAAGGAAACAGCTCGGCGTCCGAGGGGCAGCTCCCAGGACCCACTGCTCCCCTAAAAGCTATTATGAGTCCAGGTCAGAAGCTTCCCTACTTCCCGCCCCCAAAGAAAATAAGAAAATGAGATCCCACACATGAAAGGCTTTAAGTCCCTTAGAAATAAGATACTTTCTTATAAGAGAGAAAAAAAAAAATCTTATTCTTTCCGGTCCCTTTTAAAAAAATCTTAGTTTTACAACCGAAACCAACGGAAAAGCAATTTTCACGCAAATAGCGGCCTCCTGTTTGGGCAGATGCCTGCGCTGGCCGAGGCCCCAGGCCCCAACTCTCCTATGTCCATTTGATTTTTCATGAATTTTCCGTAGTTTTTATTTGTGTGCCTCTGGTTTCTCAGTCCAGCTTTTCTTAATGGGAACTGCAGATGTGAGGACCTAGCAGCGTAGGGTTCCTGTTCTCTTTCTAACAAAGTAAGTCACATAGATGGACTGGGAACATAGGAATCTTATTGGTTTGGGATAATTTTGAAACCCATGGTCTTATTTCTAGCACCTGATTTAAAGTGGTGTTGAAAACCTGGTCACAGCATTCCATTGAATGCAAAAGTTGACGATTGTTCTCTGAACTGCAAGCTCTTTCCGAGCTGGTGGGGGAATTCCACACTTCCTGTATCCTAACGGCACCTGGGAAGAAATTCCGTTCCCAGGACAGTCACCTGCTTTGGCACACACAGGGCTGTTTGCAGGACTTTGGTGGTCACGTGGTTGGGAAGGGCTCAGTTATTATCGAATGAAACACACAATCCCAGGCGACTTCTTTGACGATCACAACACAGGAAACAGCCCTTTGCAAAGTGCCTTGACGTCACAAACTACCACCCTCACCTGCCACGTGCCACGTGCTGTGCCAAGCACATACCACACCTTCTCCCCTTTCACAGATGAGGTCACGGAGGCAGAGAGGGGGGAAGTAACATGCCCACCAGCACCAAGAAGTGATGGAGTCGGGAGTGAGACCCAGGTCTGCCCTGCACCCGCAGGCGTACCCTGTAACCAGGCCGCACACTGCCATGTTACCAAGGTAGACAAGATGACTGCTCGCCAGCACCTCGTCCCCCTGACCCGTACCCTGCTCTGTCACCTTTCATTCCGGCAGGATGAACTCTAAAATCATCATTGTCTTGTCCTTCTGAGAGGCAGTGTCTCACCTTCCTTAGTGGAGGGCTGGGTGAGGACACCTGGTGACCTTGCTCAGTTCCACACAGAGAAGAGAGGAACTGGACCCTCCCTGGCGGAAAGCCTCTCCCCCCAAGAAGGACCGAAGGAACTGAGGAGGACGTTTTCCGCCTTCTTCCCGAATCAACCAGGCTTAGATGAAGAATGCTTTGGGCACGTGAGTGGTCATTGCCTTGTAATGATGCCAGATGTGACACTGCTGGGACATGTTTTTACACGTGTCACCAACCTGCCCTCCTGCAGGTTGTTAACACTCTCCAGCCATAAAAAAGTGGATCTATTTTTCCATTCTTCTCCTCGACGACTATGAACAAAAAACTCTGCCAATTTGTTGATGAAAAATGGTATCCTTTGCTCTTTTAGGTTTTCATTTAGCAATGAAAAGGCTTCATTTAAATTACCCACAGATAGTTTGAGGTCATGGGCAATTAAATGTAATTAATTCAAATTGAACTTTTCAGAAGGTACGTGGGACAGTTTACTTCAACTGCCAGTAGAGGGCTCTTCAGTCCTATCAAATGTCACTACAGGTTTCAATTTTGTGTCAATTCTGGAATAAAGACGAATTTCTACCAAAACGTGCTTTTTCAGATTCTGGGAAGCTCTGTCAAACAATCAAAGACTTCTCCACCCATGGAAGTTTTATGAATTTGATCTTTTGTACTCTCCAAAGAAACGCTGTCGAACACTCCCCATCAGAATTAGATCCCCTTGGGTTAGGGTATAAAGGCTCAGCAATGAAAACCTGTTTGTGTTTGGCTAGTAAGATCTGCCCAAACGACCTCTGGAAGTTCTTTCTGAAAGGGCCCTATTTTGCTTGCCATAGAGAACCCAGGAAAAAACTAGCTGCTTTTTTCAGTAGTTGTGTCTCAGTTTACCAAACTGAAAAGGACCATCCATCTGTTTGGATCCATCCATTATCCATCCGTCCGTCTGTCCGTCCGTCCATCGTCCATCCAGCCATCCTCCATCCCACACATATTTGCTGAGCATCTGTGATGTGTCAGGCTCCCTGGTGTGAGGCAGGGGGATTTTGAGAGTGGAGAGACATAGTCGCTGCCTGCAGAGTGTGGGGCTTCCTGTGTCTGAGTGGGAGGCGCGGTCACGCTGCGGAGGAGGTGCAGGGGTGTGGGCTATTGCTGGGGTGCGGGGGGCTTACTTTCCTGGACTATAGTCACTGGGATCCTGTTTAAATATGTAACATGTGGAGACATTTTAGTCTGTACTTCCACTATTTTAAAATGATATTTTAAATTTCTATTTCCTTGCATTATCTTTTCTGAGACTGTTGTGGAAGTTACTTCAAGTCCTGACTGGGTGTTAGTTGGGATAAACCACAAATGACTAAGAGCCAGGAGCCCCGACTCTGTATGGAAAGGAAGGTAAATTGAGGCAGAGGAGAGGAGCAGAAGGGGGCTGGGGTGCAGGTGCAGTTGGTGGACTGACAGGTGTTGGAGGGAACCAGCACTAGTAACAGAAACACACGGATACTATTACTGTACTCAAGGGGAAGGTGTCTGCAAAGTGACAGGCGCAGGCTTACAAAGCACTGAGCTTCGCTCCGAAAGCCCTTCTCTTCCCCAGCCCACCCCCCACCACACTTGGGCCACACTGCACCAACCGCGCCCCCTTTGGGAAGCACAGGGGCAATGCCTGGGTGCAAGGCCATACTTAACCTGCACGGGGCACGTCAGCCACACTGAAGGCCTCCCTCCACGAAGTGTTTCCAAGTTGGTTAAACATTCGTTAACTCCTGTGGCATTGACCCTGGTCCCAGGCGCGTCCCTACTTCCCCAGCACAGCACAACAGCGGATGCACTCCGCATTTCTGGTGATTGATGGCCCACAGAGTGCTTTCACATCCCTTCCTGACAGACAGGGCCTGACCCACCCACCGCCTGGGGCTCTCCTCCCTGCAGAGCCCACCTGTCTCAGTGGGGGTGTGAACACCGTATGGCTGCTCAATTCTGCTGTGAGCCTAAACCCACTCTAAAATATAGGCTGTATTATTAAAAAAAAAAAAAAAAGGTTTTGATGTCTATTGTGTGCTCCCTTCGTCGACCTGAAACTGTCTCCATGACACAGTGGAAGGTGACCTGGCTTTCTGACAGCATGCCCACTCAGGACTTGTGGTCACCAGACTCTACCTTCCTTTACTTTCACGCCTGAGGCTGCACTCAAGTGGATAAAGCCTGCTACTCTCTCCTGCTCCCCCTCCTCTCCCCTCCGCTCCCCTCCCTGTTTCTCTCCCCTCCTCTCCTGTCCCTTCTCCCCTCCTCTTCCCTCCCTTCTGCCTCTTCCCTCCCCTCCTCTCCTTTTTCTTCTTCCCTCCCCTCCCCTCCCTTCTCCTGCTCTCCCGTCCCTTCACCTCCCCTCTGCCCTCTGCTCCCTCCCCCTCTCTCTCACTACAGCAGCTCTGTTTTTTGGGTCAGGTGTTTGTCTTTGCTTTATCCTTATTGAATTTCACCTTGTAAGGTGACACTAATGTATTAATTACATTATTATACATCTTTTTTTATTTATTATTTTTTATTATTATTTTTTTTTAATCACCCATGAGTAGCAACACTGTTTTTTTTTGGGTTATGAGCCAGGAGTAGGAGTATGCGCTACAGAAACATAATTGGCTGTGCTCCCCGTGCCTGACTCCTGGCCCCGCTGTTGACACTAGCACATCTGGGCAAGATCCCTTGGCAGGCTACCATGGGCCATTGGCCGTGAGCCCAGTGCAGGGCCCCAGGTGGGTGGCACCAAGGTAGGACCTAAGTCACGGCCTCCCTTTGTCCAGAATCACAGGCCAGTATGGCCTATAGCTGACACTGGCTGGGCAGCCCCCTTAGTGTGTTCTCCCAGGCCTCACTCCAGTTCTAGCCCTCAGTGGCCAGACTATGTGCACAGAAAGAAAGGGCAGATGCAAGGAACACAGGGGCAGAGAGAACATGCCTTCCGAGACTCAGAGCACAGGGTCAGAAATTGTCTGCCCTGGGGGCGGCTGGATGGCTCAGTCGGTCAGAGCACGAGCTCTCAACAACAAGGTTGCCGGTTCAATTCCCACGTGGGATGGTGGGCTGTGCCCCCTGCAACTGAAGATTGAGAATGGCAACTAGACTTGGAGCTGAGCTGCGCCCTCCACAACTAGATTGAAGGACAATGACTTGGAGCTGATGGGCCCTGGAGAAACACACTGTTCCCTAATAAAATTAAAAAAAAAAAAAGAAATTGTCTGCTCTGGCCTCTGTTCCTGGGCTCCCCCTGGCCTTCTCATGGGAGGTCTGGAGGGTCAGGGGAGGACAGCTCAGGAAGAAGTGGGGTCCTGCCAAGTGAGCCCGCAGAACTCAGGACCTTCCAGCTCCTGCACCTCCTCATGCTGAAATGAAATGCCCAAGCTGACACGTAGACCCAGGGAGGCAGCCTGCACTGCCTTGGAGGCCAGCTGGGGGCTAGCGGGCTGCTTTAGAGACAGACTGAGGCTTAAATCAGATGCCAGCCCCTTAGTTCATTTGTATTTTTTGGTCAAATTAAGTACCCTGAGCCTCAGTCTTCTTGTTTGTAAACAGAGACACTAATTCCTGCCTCATCAGGAAAGTGTGTGTGGAACTCCTCAGCATGGGCTGGACTCGGCCAGAGGTCAAGGAGAGTCCTTCCTGCTCGTCTGTCCCTGATTTACTGTCATGCAAACCTGAGGAGGCCGGGGCCTGTGGTGTGTGGTGACTTTCTGTCCATGAAATATGTATTCAACATTAATCATTTATCCTATTTCTTAATGGGTTAGATGACTATACTTCTAACAGTTCCTCTCTAAAGAGAAGTACAATCTTTTCCACATAGAGCTGCAGTAGAAAGGAGAGTTTTAAATAATAGTTGTTTACTTGTACAGTAAATGTGTACATTTCTTAAATGTGTACAGTAAATATTTCTTAAAGGAGCCTCCCTCAGCCAGATTGTTATTCCATTAAAGTTATTGTATGTAAATAAAGGAACCCTCCAGAGACAATGATAAAATGGATTTGAATTTGCGGTTGTGAAACAAATCAGAAACTCGTCTTGCCTAGTGTGTTTTCACGGATGCAGGGTGCTGGGGGTGAAGCAATACCACCAGCTCGAACTTAGGAGCAGTTCCCTGACTGTCGCAATATTTACTCTCTGGAGATTAACTCAGTAATAGGAATTTTGTACGAGACGAGGAGTAATCAGGCCTTCTGTTATTCACCTTCTCCAGCAAACGCCACACTCTAGCCTCAGCCCCGTTGTATAGCTTATGTAACACAGGAACGCATGCTGCCTTCCTGCCACAGATCTAACATCCCGCATTCCTTTGGTTAATTAAAAGCAAATACTTCTTTGCAATGCAGATAACTGCTCTGTCTGTCACTCACACTGGGGCACAGTGGCATCACTGAACACAATTTTTAATTGAATGACTCCCACTCCTGGGCCTCTGGGTCTTTCATTAATCAGTTATTTACACAGTAAGGGTGAAGTTGAATGAGGTGTGTGTCAGGCACTTTGCCATGGAGTAGCCTTGGTGAGTAAATGTGCTGTTCCACATTTTGGTAATCTGATACCTGGCAATCTGACACCACGTAATGTCAGTTTGCAATGATTCTCATAAATGCAAGGATAGCTTATCTGATATCAAGAAAATACCTCTTAGCAGCAGAAACAAATAATTTCCCGGTCATGTCGTGGGCTCTGTCCCATAACCACACCAGAAGCACTGAGCCATTTGGTGAGTGGGAGAAGACAGGTTTAATTCAGCCCAACTTCAGGAAGAGCTGGATAATGTAGGTATCCAGCTCTGGACACAGGCTGGGAGGGCTCACATCGCAGCATTGCAACCCAGGAAAACGACTTAAATGCTTTGTGCCTCACAAAATGGAATAACATCTTTAAAGGGCTGAAGGAAACATATGTCAACCAATAATTCTATATCCAGCAAAACTGTCCTTCAAAAAATGGAGGGCCTGTAAAGACATTTTGAAATAAATAAAATGAAAGCTAAGAAAATTTGCTGCCAGCAGACCTGCACTAAAATAAATATGAAAGGATGTTCTTCAGCTAAAAGAGAAATGACACCAAGTGGAAAGTTGGATCAACAGAAAGGAATAAAGAATAGTGAAAATGGAAAATGTGTGACTAAGAGTAAAATGCAAATTTCTCCCCTCTTAAAGTCTTTAAAAGACAAACTATTATTTAATGCAAAAGTAATAACACTCTATTGTGCTGTTTGTAGCATTTTTAGATGTAAAATGTATGATAAAACCATAAAGGAGAAGGGGTAATACTTGGATTATATTGCTGTAAGTTTCACATTTTATGTCAAATAGTACAATATTAACCCTATGTACACTGTGATAAACTAAAAATGACTATTGTAATCTGAAGAGCAATCACTAAAAACTAAGAAAGAGGCATTGCTAAAAAAATAGAGGAATTCAGATAAAACACTAAAAAAGTACTGAGTTAACCCAAAAGAAGACAGGAAAGGAGGAAAAGAAGGAAAAAAAGGAAATGGGACAAATAGAGAACAAACAGCAAATGGCAGCCCTAACTCAACCATATGATTAACTGCATTTAATGTAAACAAAGCAAACGCTCCAATTAAGTGGCATATTTGTCAGATTGAATAAGAAAGCAAGACTCAACTATGTCCCATCTACAACCGTGTTTCCCTGAAAATAAGACCTAGCTGGACCATCAGCTCTAATGCATCTTTTGGAGCAAAACTTAATATAAGACCCAGTCTTATTTTAATATAATATAAAACCAGGTCTAATATAATATAATATAATAATATAATATAATATATAATATAATACTGGGTCTTATGTTAATTTTTGCTCCAAAAGATGCATTAGAGCTGATTGTCTGGCTAGGTCTTATTTTCGGGGAAACATGGAAGAAATGCACTTTCACTACAAAGACATAGAAAGTCACAGTCGGAAGGAAGCTGACGTGGCTCTAATCATAGAAGGTTAGGTAGACTTCAAGACAAAAAGGGACATTTGCTAGTGACAAAACCACCCTCTAGGAAGATGTAACATCCTACATGTGACGCCTCTCGCAACAGGGCTTCAACACATGAGGAGCAAAACTGACACAACTAATAGGAGAAACATAAAATTCCACAATCCCGGTTGGAGTTTTAACATTGTCTTTGAGCAGTTGATAGGACAAGTAAACAAAGAAAAATGAAACAATGAAAAAACCAAGTCCCAGAAGGTGAGACAACGTTTGCAATTCACACGTCCGACAAAGAAGCTGCATCCAGAATTCATGAAGAACCCTTGTAACCCCAAGACCAACAGTCCAGTGAAAACTAGGCAAATGACTGGAACAGACACTAAGAAAGAAAAGTCATGCAAGGGACCAAAAAGCACATGAAAATGGTGGTTACACAGTTGTGTGCATTTTTCAAAAGCTCACACTTAAAATATGTACTTAAGATCTGTGCATGTCATTGTATATATTTTTTTGCCTTAATAAAAATGGTGCAGGAAGATAAAGAAGAGAAGAACCCAGGTTTGGATCCCAGCTCAGCCACTTGACCTTGGTGGCCTTGGGCAAGTTGCTTAACCTCTAGAGCCCGTTTCTTTCTCTGTTTGTTGGGATGACGATGAACCCTTCACCTGGCTGTCGGGAAAGTTCAATGTCACAACAGAAGGTTGTGGATTACTGGGTCCTTGTGAAATACTCTGTTAAATAGATTAATGGCCTTTTTTATTCCCTACCCACCTTCCTCTGCTCCCACCTCCTAGCTCTTCAAAAGTCTCTCTCCATGGATTCCTTCAGGACAAGCAAGGGAGACAAGGCGAGCTGGCAATGTCCTACCTCACCGCAGTGTTGGGGTCATGTGGTTCGGGGAAGGAACCCCACCGCCCTCCTTTGTCATTGTGGCTGTTAGGATGGTGCGAGAAAGGAGCGATTCCTTTGAGCAACTGTGTATGACAAGCTGGTCCCGTGCTTTAGAGCCCGCGAAAGGAGACACAGCGCTGGGATCTGCTGCCAACAGTCCTTGCTACATGGACGCTTTGACGTAGTCGAGGCTGGCTTACCTGGCATTCTAGCAACTAAATGTGAACCGGACAGCATAACGCCAACCCCAAGGTGCTCGGCCAAATAAAAATGAAATCCTGTGGTTTTGATATTACATAGAAATATTCTGTATCAAAATGATTTAAAAGTTGGTCACCCTTGTATATTGTGTCTGTCTATCTATCTATCTATCTATCTATCTATCTATCTATCTATCTATCTATCTATCTCCTATCTATCACCATCATCATTTATATCTAAACTGTATCAGAGAATCACTGATTTTTGGGCTGACAGATCGCCTCAGTATCACTTGCGCTGACTCGTTCATTTTTGGGGATGATAGAACAAAGACCCAGGGAGATGAGGGCTTATCTGAGATCACAGAGCTGGGTGGTGAATGGGTCTTTTAGGAACCCTGCCCTCTGGACCGGCGATAAAATGAGCGTTTGCATCACCGCAGTTGGCTTAACTTCCTGGGGTTCTCCCTATGACCTGTGTGAGGAGCTGGTGTGCAGAGGGACCACAGCTCGGCAACGCACACCTCGTGAGCCTATCTATTCCCCAGTGCAAATGTCTGATGCTGTTAGTGAAGGGAGGTGGGCGGAAAAGAAGACACTGTGGATTGAGTTTCCAACGAGATGTGCGAGCATTTCAGAAAGGCTTCCTGTGGCACAAGGAGGCTGGTGTGCATGGCACAGTGTTTATGCAAAGACAGAAGCTATTTCGAATCACGCGATGCTCAGCCAGATGCAGTGACTAAAAATGTGCAGGAGGACGCAACGGGGACGTCGAAGAGGGATGCTCGTGCCAGCCTAGGAAGTTACCCACCAGGGCCTGTGCTCGCTGGCTTAAGAAGATGAACTACAGGACATGAAAATGGAACCTGAAAGGGAGGAGAACGGCCCCAGGAACCATCATAACTACCTTGAGGACCACATGTAGCATCATTTGGAGGCCGCTTTTGCCCGGGTACTTCCCGGCGATGTTAGCCGCGGACAAGTCGAAGAGGTTGGCGCCCGTTTCGGTGCAGATGGCATGGACCAGCATTTTCTTCCCGACCCCCGACGGCCCGGCCAGCAGCAGGGACCTCACCAAAGGGGCTTTCTCGTGCACTGCTGCGGAACCTGAAAAAGCCAGAGGCAGCGGCTCTTAGACTAGGATTCCTCAGGGCCACGACTCCACCGCGTGACCCCCGTTTCTGCAACAGTGATGAATGCGTCGGGAGCACTTTTAGCCAGAAGCACGCCTCTCGGCTCCGCTGGCTCTGCGACACTTTGATTTGTAGGTCAGGGCTTGTGGTGGAGCCAGAGGGTCTCCTTGGGTGTTCAACACGTTGCTTCTCCTCCACCCCTCACCCTGGAATTTTCCCCAAACTCATAATTTTAAAGAACATTCCTGCAATAACTTACCTCTGGCATATTTTGGGAGGAGAGATGGGATTTGTCTGCTTGTCAGCAGCAGCATTACATCGTTTGGAAGCTTGAGAAGAGAATGTGGAGGTGGGTGGGAAGGAGGGCTGAGAAGTGTCCTTTAGCGATTCTTAGGAAAGGAAGGGAAAAGCCAAGATCTGTGGCAGGCGCGGCACTTCCCTCCTCTGCCCTCTTTCCAGCTGTCAGTAGGGCAGAGTCAACCTGACACTTGCTAATGAAGTGACTCAGAGGTCCATCGTCCTGCTCACTGTCACTCATTGTCCATCTCCTTGGAGCCCAGATGGCGACTTGGGCTCTGGCGTCTTCCATTGTCCTGAACACAAGTGGAGCATAGGGTGGGGCTAAGTAATTCTATACAAAGTTGGCGGAATTAAGTCCTGGGAGGTGCTGTGATCAGAACATCCTCGAGCACGTTGGTTTGCTTTTGGTCAACGCCTGGGCGCTTCCTGAGCAGCTGTGACTACATCACGATGACAGTGAGTGCTGTGCTCGTCTTCTTTTCTTTCTTGTGTAATTGAGAAGATATTGGGAATTTACCAAATAATCAGGAACAGTTTTCATGGTTACCTAACGTATTCCACATAAACGTGTAACACAGTTTGGAGCAAGTTCTCTTTCAAAGGAAATGAAATCCTGTGGTGAGTGCGGGATAAAGGAGACCCTATTTGTCATGACAGGAGAGCGCCGCCATTCAGTGGGTCTCCTAGTCAATACCTGGGTCCCGAGCGAGGGCTGCTCTGTCCCTGGCCCTGCTCGGGGGCCATCAGGGCTCCAATGTGAAGAGTCAGGAATTGCTGTAAGGAGTTTGTGGCAGGAGAGGACCTAACCCTGAGTGGGTATCACTAGAATGGGAGGCAAATAGTGCTAAGACCCATGAGCCACAGAGTTCAGAGAAGAAACTAAATCCAACTTGGGGCTCAGTGGGGGGGCGGTGAGGTGGGGGTGGTCCAGGTTGGACTTCCCATAGGCGGCAGCCTTGGAGCTGGCCTCTGAAGAGCAGGCAGAGTTGGAACATGCCATGAAGGGGACTTCTGAGAAGGTTCCAAGTGAGGAGGGCACAGTGACGGCTGGCCTGGTGTGGGGCATCAGGCAGGGGTCCTGGGGGAGTGGCAGGTAATGCTGACTGGCAGCGGACAGCGAGGAGGTGGGGAGGGAGACTAACATCAGCTGTAGGGGTCCCTGGAAGGAGGTCGGGGTTGCAGATTTGCCCAAGGTGCTGACTGAAGCCAGGAGGTGGGGAGAGGTCCCTGAGAAGGGTGGAGGGAGGCGAGGACAGACAGAATCAGGGGAGGGGGTAGCAGAAGGGAGGGGCCAAGGGTGGGGGAGACCCAGGAGGAGGTGTGCGTTTACTCCAGGGCAGTGATTTTCCAGAAAGAAGGCGGCGGTCACCAACGTTGCTCAGAGATGTAAAGAGGGTGGTCTGGGAAGGTGTCTGCACCCGGGGCCTCTCTGACCTCTGGACAGCTGGTGGGGGAGGGGCAAGGGCGCTGATGGGGACACACCCGCCACAGTGTCCATGGCTCTTCCTGCCCGTCTCAACTTCCAGTGGCAGTTTTAAAAAAATATGTAGAATGACTAAGAGAGTAAATTTCCAGGCTTTTCAATTTTCGGAGGATTAGCGTCACAAGGAGGTCCCTGTCCTAAGCCCAGCTCTGCCCCTTCCTAACCTTGGACTCTGAAAGGCTTACTCATCTGGAAAAGCGGGTTCAAGGTCCACCTGATGGGTTCTGCTGGGAAACGAAACAATTTACGTAAAACTCCCTGCAAGCTGTTTCTGCTTCGTAAATGCCCTCCTCCCTTCCTTTTCTCCCTCCAGGGCTCCGGGGCACAGGAGCATTTCCGGGAAGGAGAGTGGACGCTGACCAGATGCTTCCTGGGCATTCCGCTATCATCCAGGGCGTCCTGAAAGCTCAGACCTTGTCCTTGGAGCCCAGGCTAAGGCCAACGGAGACTGTGTCACCTGGCTGGGGTGGAGAGTGGCCTTGACGTGTCCTCAGTGCCCTCTGCCCAGTGGACCAGTTGGTTAGTCCTGGCAGTGGTGACCTGAACAATCGGGGCCAAGAAACACATTCTTTTCTGTAATGTATGAAATTTAAATGATTTCTCTGTCCGTCTTGGTTGTGCATTGCAAACATGCACACTGGTCATGAAAACAAACGCCTGCCTGCTCTGGGGCCTGGGGAGGTCAGCAGCCCAAAGGGACTTGGGGTTCCTCGTTGACAAAAGGAGGGTCCAGGCCGGGTGCTTCTTGAGCACCCTTCTCCTGATGCCTTCAAGCAGCTTGGAAAACGACATACATCACCTTCTATCCATGTGCCCAGGAGGCAAACACACCACACCCTGACTTGTTAGGCGTTTCCTCGTTTCCTTAGAAACGTGTCAGCTCCTGCTCTTCTCAGCTCCATTGCCTTCTGTTAGTTACACTGTGACGACATCTGAGGAGCCAATCTATTCATTTTGTAATTTACACGGACCCAGAGATATTATGTATTTCTTGTGTTGATCCCAAATTATGTGGAGCCCCAGAGTACTAGCTATTTGTTTATGTTCTCTGTATACTGTGTTTTTCCGAAAATAAGACCTACCTGGACCACCAGCTCTAATGCGTCTTTTGGAGCAAAAATTAATATAAGACCCGGTCTTATATTATCTTATGTAAGACTGTGTCCTATATTATCTTATATAAGACCCGGTCTATATTATATTAAAATAAGACCGGGTCTTATAAATTTTTGCTCCAAAAGACATATTAGAGCTGATGGTCCGGCTAGGTCTTATTTTCAGGGAAACACAGTATATTATTTATGTCAACCCCAAGTTTACTACTTCTTTACTTACTACCTCAATTTACTAAGAGAGGAATGGACTAATTCTTGTTAGTCGGTCAAGTACTTACTTAACACGTTGCGTACGGATCACGAGAATCTTCACGAGGGATTTAAACCCTGCCGTACACAACGTGTTAAGTCCAAGTAGAAGAATATTCTAAGTGTCCAAACTCTTCCTATCTCATTGTGAAGCAAATTAAACAAGGAGGGATATCTATTTCAGAACTGTTGTCAGAGCACAGGCTGGCTGGAGTTCCCTCCTCTGCCTCCGCTGACACAGGTCAGACATATTAAAGTCACAAAAAATAAAAGCAAGAGTGAGTGAGAGGAGCAGCTGTCTCTGTCAGAGAGCCTGCCTCTCCAGCACCTCTCAGCATACCGCAGAGCTCCAGTCCCAGCGTCTGAAAGGTCGAGACTGAATCTCATTTGGCAGTTAAAAGTGGACTTCAGTGAAAACCGCACAGCCTCGATTCCTTCGATGCATGAAACACACGATCACTGACTCCCAAAGGGCGGGTTCGTTTAAGGACCTAGTAGCAGAAGCCTGTGTGTAAGAGGCAAGATGCGACCTTAGCTCTTTGTCTAATCTGGGAAATTTTAATTGCAGGTGCCCCTTGGGCTGTTATCTCTTCAGATGATTGTCGACAGAAACTTCCGCCAAGAATGTGAAGCAGGCGCTCAGAGGTGCTCCCGGGGGAGTGCCTTTCGGGGTGCTCTGGGGTTCGCTATGGCCAGCAAACTAGCTTCACTCAAAATTCCTGGTGGGAAGAGTTAAGCCTCAGTGCATGCTGACGACACAGGAAGACACTGTCAAAGCAGCCGGTGGAGCACCCCTCATTCTAGAAAAGGCACAGCAGGGCACATGAAGCCTTTACCTAGTGGCAAGATCCCGTACAGGGCGATGAGCTGTCTGACATCCAGCAGGGAAGGCATGGGTTCTATGGCTACCTGGCGAAGAGTGGTTCCCAGGTAGCTGTACTCACCTGGGAGAAAGGAAACAGAGGACAAATGAGTGGGAAACTATGTTGGTCTGAGCTGCATGATTTTGGCACTTGCAAATTTAACACAGAATGAATTAAACATTTCTGAGCAAATATAGTGGCATGAGGAGGGTCAGAAGAAGAACACATCTTTCCTCAGAGAAAGGCTTGAAGAACAACTGCAGTCACGAAAGTACTGCTGTGCTGGTGCAGCAAGTGGGCTGAGTGTGGTAAGTAGTAAGTACAGTAAGTACGTACTGTAGTAAGTGTGCTGAGAAGCATACGAACCCCATCGTGGTTCTGAAAACACCCTTTGAATATTGCGTGTGTGAAGTGGGCCAACATTCTGAAATGAGGGACATACAGATAAGACTCCAAGACAGAAGTTTTCTGTTGAATTTGTATTCCAAGAGATTCTGTCTAACATTTACACAAACTTCAAAAATAAAGGATTTAAGCTCGTGATGTGATATCTGCATTGGAGTGGTGTAAAGCTGAACCTAAATGCAGTCATTGGAAAGGACGGATATGAGTCTAATTTAGGATAAATAGAAGCTTCTCTTTTTGAGGGTCATATTCATTTACATTTTTATCATTTTTAAAGGATCACCAAAGGAGTAATACGGAAATAAATCTTTGCAGGTTTAATTAGAAGGCATCAAAGGGCTTAATTGTAACTAGTCATAAATCTGAAGGGTTATTTTCTAACTAATTTAGATAAGGTCACCACGAAAATTAGTTTGGCTGTCTCCATTTGTCAAGAGGAGGGACCTTTCCGTGCTCATAAGGTTCTCTCTTTTTTTCTACCTGATTCTGGAGTAAAAATATTTAATGATCGTTTATTTTTTCCCTGACTCTTTCTTCCTATAACAAGTATGGAGCTTGCCGAGCTTTTGATGCTATATTTGTACGACAAATACATTTATGTGTGTACAAAAATACTGCAAAAAAATACACATGTGTATGTGTATGACATACTGAAAATATTGAAAGCTTTAAAGCATTTTGAAATGCGAAGAAAACGAATTAAAACCCAGGTACGATGACTGTTCCGTTGTGGAGGGCGGCCTTTCAAAGCCTCCACGTGAAAAAGGCCGTCCTTGGCAAGGGCAGTGGGTACTGGTGGGGAGAATGACAGATAATGACAGCTTCTGCTATGGCTTCCAACCCCCACGCTTTTTAATGAGCAGGTAATAAATAGAACAGTGGTTAATTTCGCCTTCACTGAGAGTAGGAAGAGGTCCTGTAGACACCGTTAAATCCAGCGCTTATTGCGGTAAACATGACATTAGAGGTGATGTGAAAGTGATTCCCGTTTCCCTGCTTAAGTAACTCCATATTAATATCCAATGCACTGTATCTGCTGGAACCGAACAGATTTTGTTTACACAAACTAGATTAGGTTGAATTAATGGGTGTCGGTTCCGACGGAGTGAAGGACACAACTAGTCCGGGTTGTTTGCCACGCGACGAGATTCATTCTGAAAGCACGTTACTATGGTTTGTTCCTGCAGAACATGGATGCCACCAGCCTGTTCCATCTACTCGGTCAGAACTCAGAAACTTCAGCATTCCCTGCGCCACCAGCTCTTCCACGAGGGAGGGAAGAGGGACATGGCGGCTGGAAAGGTACTTGAGACAGAGGGTGTGAAAAAGGGCCAGGAGGTCTAGAGCAACGGAAGGAAAAGGAGCAGAGGCGGTGTTATAGGGTGGATGGCGTCCCCTTTAAATCCCTGGGTGAAGTCCTCACCCCCAGCATCTCAGAATGTCACCTTATTTGAAACGAGGGTTGCTGCTGTTAAGCGGAGGTCATCAAGGTGGGTAGTCCTTTAATAAGGGGCCATTTGCACATGCCGAGGACTGCCAACAAACCACCAAGGGACAAGAGGAGGGACGAAATGATGAGGTCAGTGTAGGCCACCGGAGCCTGAGGGCAGCTGGGCGTCCGGGCTGGGAGGACTGATGGGTCCAGGCAGCAGGAGAGAGGAGAGGGCCAGCGGGAAGGAGTTCTGGGGCTGCAGCAAGGGAACAGACGTTGCCTCAGCGCCTGCAGAAGGAGCCAATCCTGCCGACACCTTGACCGTGGACTTTCGGCCTCTAGAGCTGTGAGACAACATTTTTGCAGTGCAAGCCCCTCAGTACGTGGGACTAGTTACAGCGGCCCTCGCCCACTAAAGAGTGAGTATGAAATGGAAGAGAAAGGAACATACAAAGCACAGTTAAAAAATCATAAGAAAAAAAAAATTGAGAAATAAAGGTGGAATCAGCCTCTAAGATTTCCTTCTACCTCACACAGCATTAAAAAGAGATTGCATATAAACAATTTATAAAAAACACTGCTAGCTTCTTAAATAAGTTACTCAAAGAAAAGGGGTGGGAGGACACAGGTGGCCCCAAGAAGAGATGATGCTTGTTGGTCGTCGGGCCTCCCCTCCCCCAGCACAAGGATGTCCCTGGCCCTCCCCCAGGGACTATGACGACTACACATGGCACCGTCTTCTAACTGTGTGGACTGTGGCACATGCGAGATGATTGCAGCCCAGGGGCACTGACTTGTTTATGAGACTTAAGTTGGACACAGGCTGCCTGGCTTCCAGAATGAGTCAACAGAGAGCGGCCCCAGGATACCTTTTTGTCCCATTTATACATTCCCGAGCTCCTGATGTTTTCATACGTAAATACGTAAGTCACACCTTCGAAGGTGAGCTCTTTGGGAACCTGTTGAGTCTTCCCCTCTGTAGGGCAGGCTCTGAAAGCCAAGGAGAATGGGAGACTGACAGTGGCCTGGGTCATGTTCCCCCCAAATGCAGTTACTGGACCATGAGCGGGCTGGATCATTTAGGCGATTGTTAGTTTGTTTTTGGTCTTCCTTTATCTCCCTCTTAAACAGTGGCCAGCCCTCTCGGTGCTTCATGCTTCTGTGACATGGACAGAGAAGGAAGCACATAGAGGCTCAAGAAGTCACAAGCCCTTTACTGGCAAACCCGAGCCCACCCAAGGCCGGGAGAGACCACCACTGCCAGCAACGGCAGGGACAACAGCTAGCTCTGCGCCAAGCACGCCTCACGGGCCCCATCTCCTAACTCATTAAACATTCACAGCAATTTAATGAGGCAGTAGCTCTTCTTTTCCTCACAACTGTGGAAACTGAGGCACAGACATCTTACATAAAGGACAAGCATCCTTCAGAAGGTGGGAAGGAGGAGACTTTTCCCAGCCTGGGAGAGAGAGCTGGTCAGCTGGTCGTTGAGCAGTGGGCGTCAGCCCTGTGCCCTGGAGGCATGCAGGAAGGAGAGCACTAAGAACAGGGCACTTTCCAGAGGCAGGTGGGAACTGTCCAGCCTCCCTCTAGTTAGCTGGTCAGGAAAGGCTCCCCTACTTTGGGAAGGCCACAGTGCCAGGCTGGAGAAGTGTCCCCGCAGCCTCGGGTGGTCTGTGCCAGAATCAGAAATGGGCAGGGGAGCCAGCAATCAATAGTTAAATGACTGCCCAGACATGAAAGCTCTCTTCCAGCTGGCTGCTCCTCTGCATCAGATCTCAAGATGGGGAGCCAAGAATGGGACTGAAGTAGCCTCTGTGTGGCACAGCTCTGCCAAGAGGACCGAACTTCTTAGATTAAGGAAGGGTGAGGAAACATGTGCCAGGAGGAGATTCTATAGACAAGAAAAAAGGAAAAAGAAGGCTGAATAAGGCTTTGAGGACAAACAAAGTTTTCCTACAATCTGTGAGATAAACAGTTACACTCAGGGAAGATTGTCGGCGAGATTAGAGAACACTGACGGTACAAACGCTTAGCACAGGGCAGATGGCACCACTGGGAGAAACTGAGGCCAGTGATGCTGCTACCTGCCAGGGCAGGAGGTGCAGTGACCCTGCCATCACACAGGTGTGTGAAGGTGTGAGTGTGCGTGTGTGCATGCTAATTCAGGAATTTCCAGTTCATATTCAGGATTCTACGTTTTTATTGAACTTTCATATTCCATCTGTCATCTCCATCCTATCCAGGGAGAATATTAGTCTCCAAGGACACAAGGCATCATAGGCTATCATAGAATTTCTCATTTGTTTGATCCCACATTACATTATACACACAATCTTATAACAAAGCCAATGCATTCAATACCACCTACGATAACTAAAAACGGTTAAATTTTCATGTGTGTGTGCTAATTCTTCCTCCCCCATTTTTGATGGTTGTGTTATGTTCACCTTGTCAGAGCACATCCCCATTACCCATTACACTCACTCCCTCGTAGCCCGCACTGAGTTTTAAAAGTAAGTATAGACTGAATGTTCCCACCAGCACTTGTGTTCCAGTCTCTCTGGTCATTTTTGGTTGTCTACATACAGCTCCTTCTTAGTAGATTCTTCAGGAGGGGCTCATGGGGCAAATATCCTGAGTTCCTACATATTTATAAGTTTGTGTCTTGTGTATTTGAAAATAAATCTGGCTGGGCATAAAATCTTTGGATCTTATTTCCTGTCCTTGGGCATTTGAAATATATCATGCCATTTACTTCTGGTATAAAATGTTGCTGTTGAAAAGTGTGATGATATTCTAATTTTTTCCCCATTATAAGCCATTTTTTTTTGTTGCTTAGATGACCATTTTTTGTTGCATAGATGAAAAAAAGGATTTTTTTCCCCCATTACTTTAAAGTCTGGTACTTTTATTAGACTATGTCATGGTGTTGGTCAGTTGGAATTGATGTCCTCAGGTACAGAGAGATCTTTCATTCTGTGGTTTGCATTTCTGTTTTCATGAATAATAGTTCTTAGCATTTGCTCTGTTCCTTTGCTTTGGCTTTCTTTTTCAGGGGCTCCTTTTATTTGTACGTTGGATCTTCTTTGCCTGTCTTTACTATTTGTTACTTTCATTTACATCCATTTTTATGCAGATGAAGGCTATTTTATTGAGCGATCGATCTATGCACTGGAAAATGGCTAGAAGAACTGAGTTTCAGTACAGGCCACTATGTACAGGTAAGCATGGTGGAGCTTTATTTCTTGGTCTCTTCTTCCTTGGACAGACTCTTGATGATTTCCTCCTTCTTGGCCTGGAGCCACTCTTCCCGGTGCTTGTGGCTTCCTTGGACTTAGAACTACCTGGTCATCAAGAAGTTTCTTGTGAGCCTTGTCTGCCTTCAGCTTGTGGATGTGTTCTATGAGAATCGGTTGTTTCTTAACACGTTACCTTTCACTGTCAGACACAGGCTGTGATACATGTGGTCGTCTGTCTTCTTAGGTTCATGGTCTTCTGAGCTGTCGGCGAAGATTTCTCTTCCTCCTCATCCAGGTTACTGTCTCAGGCATTGGAGCGCTGGCAGTACCCTTTTGCTTACCTCTGCCCATATCCCTGCCCTTCCTGTGGGCTGAGGTGTTTTTCTGGCATCGAACTCAGGCTTCCGGGTGACCAGCACGTCTTTAATCAGCTCCCAAATCTGCTGATAGGGGTTGGCATTGGCGATGCCGTTCGTCTCGTTGGGTCCAGCCAGACCTTCTGTGTGCCACAGCGAAGGACACTGGATTCAAACCTTTTCTGAAGTCTGAGCATACTCATGGCTGCAGCCACCATGGTGAAAGGAAAGCCATTTGCATCTTTTTAATCTTGTTCTTTATTTCAGTTTTATTTTAAAAATTTCTGCCTTTCACATTTTATTTCTCTTGAAACATTACTTGTTGACTTCATTCATTATAATTTAGTTTTTTCTAAAATAATTTCTCCCTTTATTTCTAATAGTCCTTGAATTTCTGAGTTTTTCTAATACTATTTGATATATTCTTATGTATCTCCTATAATTTTATTAACATACATTAGCCTGGCTTGAAAGAGTAGGTTTTAGTTAATGTGTGCTTTACACGCGTGCCTTTTTGAGAGGTTAATTTGTTCCTTATTCTTTCTTTTCCTTAGAAACTTTGCATGGACTTTGACCTTGAACTTTTCCATTGCTTAAATTTATGTGAGTTAATATTCCTGTATTTTTAGAAGAAAGTTTGGTTCAGGATAGATTTTAAAATTTCATGGAGCCCCCGCTTAGGTTGTTTTCATATATGTTACAAGTGTGTCGGCTTGTTTTTTCAGATGTCCTGGTTCTGTTCTCCGTCCCCAATTTTTTCTGGATCTTCTCTCTCTTTCATCTCTACTGTCTTTGTCCTGCTCAATTGTAATTCTGGCCCACAGACTTTCTTCTCAGTATAGGTCACTTTTAAGAGTGAAGACAGGTTGGATTCCCGAGTGCCTACATGCCTCCTCATTTTATCCTTGTGCATCCCTGTGCAATTGAAGGGGCCCAGTGTCTCCTGCAGTTAGTACCTCGGCCCGCTGTACTTCCCACTGAGTGCTGACTGCTTATTTTGGAGTTCTTCTGTTCTGTGTTTCCAGTGGCTTGCACGTTGGTATTTGAGGGGAAACTTTGTCATTTTGTTTTGGTGTAAATGTCCACAGGTTTCTGTTTTTGCTATCTAGTTGCTCTGTCTATTTTTAAGAGAGGATTTAGGAAGATCCGCTGCCACCGTTCTAACTAAGGATCTTAACTGGAAAAAAATAAAAATAAAGAAAACATGGAAAAGACCAAAGGGAGACAGCCCTTGTGGCAATCTGACCATTTTGTTAGACTGGGACATTTTCACTTGAAGTCACTCTAAACGGCTGACCCCATTCAGTTTGACTTTAGGCATCTTAAAGATACAGCCTGGACAGACAGAACACTGAAAAAGTCCAAGAGAATGAGAAATCAATAAGAAGATGAGAAACAGGTCGATTAGTTTTTCTGAGGCTCTCCCATGTGCCAGGTGCCACACTAAGCAGTGGGAATCCACTCATGAACAAAACAGACATAATATGGAAGGAGAAAGCCGACAAGAAGAGAACTCAGAGGTCCCAAGCACAAGAGGTTCTGTGAAAAATGTGACTTTTGCAATATTAACAGAATTAACAAAACAGAATCAAAGGAATCCACAAGAAAATCCTATAATACTTGGACAAGAAACACATAAGATAAATATAAACCCAACACATATTTCAACATATAGTCTGGCAAAATTCTTACAGTGTTAGAAAATACGGAGGCTCGTCCAAGCCCTCAACAAGGAAATGTGGCTTTCTTTCAAGGGGATTAAAGTAATCATTTGTTTTGATCAAAGGGAAATGTCAGCATTCTTCCTCCCACAGGCTCATGTTGGGTCAATGTAAACATCAAAATGAATAAGGTGAAAAGGGATTATAACACGATAAAAAAAAGAGACAATCCATTCGTCCACACTGATACTGCAACACTTTTCAAAGGAGGGAAATCTCTTTCTAGAAGAATGGTACCTAATAAATATATGGAAGGGGTGATAGAAAGAGAACACCCTATCTTACAACCACCACAACAATCATCCACGCAGGCGAAAATCATCAGCGATGCTGAGACCTTTCAGATGCCTGAAAACAGACTCTCCAGACCCTCAAAGTACCTGACCCCCACCCAAGATTATCCATTAATGACAAAGAGGAACACGAAACTTTACAAGAGGAAATCTGGGGAATAGCGCCTTCACCAGTGATTAAACTTAACATCAACAGAGATGGGACACAGTGGCATCATGTGTCCCCAGTGTGAAATGCTGAGGACACAATATCACCTGTGTAGTTTTCCTGTCAAAGATGTTTAACCTGAATCAAGTCATGAGAAAACGGTCAAACCAATTCAGTTGAAGGACAGTCTGTAAAACAGTTCAGACTATTTAAAAATGTCAACATTGTGAAAGACTGAAAATGCTGACAATTGTCCTGAATTAAGGGAGTGAAAAGCGACTAAAAAGATATGACCATCATATCCAGGGTCTTTGACTGAATTTTGGATTGAGAAAGACAAACATTTATCAAAAACATTATTAGGATAGTGGGGAAATTGATGATTAATTCGATTTTAACTAATAGCATCATATTAATGTTGAATTTTCTGAGTGTGATTATCTTTTTGTGGTTAGTAGGAGAATGTCCATGTCCATTATAGATGCAGGAAAGTGAAAATGATAGCTGATTACGGTGGTAGGATTATGAAGAGTTTTAAGCTTTAAGTGTGTTTTCAGGTCATCTTATTTTTCAAAAAATAAAAGAAAAACACAGCAAATGTCCCCACTACCTTCTTCCCAACTACTTCCGTGGTGGCCCCTTCTGGAAGGAACTCCTTCCAGCAGGACTGAGCTGTGGAGGCAGCAGGTGCTACCCCCTGGGCATTTAGGTAAACAGGATTCACCTTGTGCCAGAAAGAACCTTGCTAGTAGGTTCGAAAACCTGCTTCTACCACATTAGGGGAGACAGCTGGACCCATTTGTTCATAGCACAGAACAAATTCAAATCAATTCAATCCAACACACACTACAAGCCACGATGGGCCAGGTTTTGGGTTGGACAAAACCACAAATGGAACGTACTTCCAGCTGTTGGGACCTCAAAACCCAAGGGGTGACATATGTGCCACACACGTGCATTATTCCTTGTGTACTTTACCGATGTAATCGGAGAGGTTGACTTTCAGAGACTGGATCAGGAGCCCTTCCTCCACCAGCTCCTTGTACAGAGATTCAATGGACCTGGGGAAAGAGCGGCCATCAATTCCATGAGCACACACCCCAAAACCAGCAGCGTTTCTGTTCATCAGCGCAAATGCAGAGAACTTTAACTAGATCTATTTCAAAGTACATTTGTATCTAAATAGATTTTTGAGGCATTTCTATAATTTGGGGATAAATTAGGCTTTTTCGAAACAATACTTTCACTCATCCATGTGTATGTCTAGCTGATGTTTTCCATGCATAAGAATAGTTTCTTTGGGCATCTGAGACCAGCTATGACTCCTGCAGGCTGCCCTTTCATCAGTCTTCATGATGGCACAAATGTGAATTAGAAATTACCCGATAATAGTAACGCAATGGGCTCATAATTATATATTCAGTTAGCATCTGCAAGCCGTAGTATATAGATCATTAATCCTTCATGAAATTGACATTTCCTTTTAAGCCAATAGCATACTAGTTTAAAAGAAATATGCATAAAGAACAAAGGCTTATAGGGGAAATAATTCTAACATGAAAGACAAAAACGTCTAAAGCTGTGAGTGTGATGATTTTTTAGGAGAATGTTGTCCTTTTCCATAGTGTTTACAAATGTCAAAACCACTTCTCTAAGAGGGCCTTGGGCGTATAGCCAGCACACGGGTAATTTATACTAATTGAGGGGAAAAAAATGGAGATACTTACTATTCCACTTGATGAATGAAACTCCCAATGAAATCAACTAGGGCTTGGCTTGCAGGAATTCACATAGGTCAAGTTCAAATATTGTTTGGCACAATCCATTGAGATGTTTTGTCTTTTCCCTTTTCGTTTGTAGGAGCCTTACGCTTTGGTCCTACCCGAGTCTTTCTTTAGATTGAAGAATTGTAAACACGACTATATTTAAACAGCTCTTTGGCTGTTCCCAGATCCAGGTTAGTGTGATTAAAACAGACTCAAGAATATCAGTTAGGTTCAAGCCAAATGCCATTGAGATAAATGTTAATTCAATGATCAGTCTTTGACCGACTAGAATGTTATTCTGCTAAACATATTTAAAATAGTGTATCTTCCGCTGAGAAAAAAAAAGTTTCAATTGTAATGGGATTTGGGATAACAGTATCTGACCTATATCAAGGAAATGTCGACTGTAGTATTCTAGCTTGAACACTGATTTATTATAAACACATCATATATGCATAAAATATTAACATAAAATAGAAGAAGGTTCTGTAAAATAATCAAAACAATATATTAAGATTCACTGGATCTTTCTAGTGAATAAACTTTTGTCATGGAATACAACATTTTCAACTTCAAAACTACCTTGAACTTTAATGAAAATACTGGTGTTAAGGTTTATATTAACTTGGTGACAGAAACGGAAGTTGTCTGTCAGTGTCTTGGCAGAACTAGCTCTAGTCTAGTGACACGGAGTCTTTAAAGTTAAACTAAGAAGTCTTCTAGGAATCAGATGACCAAGTATTTCTGTACTTTGGGGCATGAAAGTGAATAAAATACTACTGGTCTCTCTCCCTGTCACTAGAGAATGGCTTACAGTCCATTTCTGAGAGTTCAGCTGCAAAGAAGCACACGCCAAGAATACATTCAGCGTCTAATGGATGCTGTCCACCATCTACACGTGTGTGATCTATACTGTTAAAGCAGCATTTTATTCAGTAAAGCGATACTTTTAGTGCAAGAGAATACACATGAGTGATTTTAACCTCATGGAGGGTCATGTTGGTAGCTGTGGTTCCAACTCTGGTTTGTCACTGGATAAGGCACGTAGTGAGATCTTCTCTCCTGAAAGACTACACTTAGTTTTGGAACTAATGTAAGGACAAAGGAGAAAAACGGCACAGAGAAGCTATAAAAGACACCTGTGGCACGGTGAGTATGCACGGGCTGGACCCTCCTCCAGGGAAGGGACTAAGAAGCTCCTGGTACCCCCAGGTGGTGTCCGTGATGGGGGCAGGTGGGTGGGGCCTCCCTCAGGAACTGGGCGCCTGAATCTCAGAATGCCTACCAGGCCCCTCTTAGGCAGCAGTCAGCCACAGCATGTTGATTCTAAACCTTTCCCCACACAACAGAACCTCAAACGGGGAACCTGCAGCTCCTCCCTCTACGATCCCCCGTGGGAGCCTTTTCTCTGCAGAGCCAGAGCCCACGCCCTGTCGGGCTGTCTTTCCAGAGGTTGTTGGCTGGGCTCCTGGCGTGGGCACGAGCTCTGGGATGCTCTGGTCTCCTCTCTGCATGGACAGATCCTGGCTGGCTTCCTGTCTCATGGATCTTCTCTCAGAGTTTAGGAATGTACCACTGGGACCCACGGGGAGCAAAACCCATGGGAAGAAAAGCATTCCTTCAAAACCATCTCTGATATTCATGTATTAGGGATTTTAATTAAATTCCTTGAAACCCTGGGCACTATTTACTTCCAATGGTAAAAGCACTGAAAAAAAATGAGGATTTAAAATTACTGATGAATATTGAAGTCCAGCCAATGAAGCTGGAGGAAACGGAATATCCCTTCACGAGCCTAAACCTCATCCCTCCCTTCAACAAGCTTCTAGAAGTGCTTGGTGGGCTGGGCCCCAGGATGTGAAGGTCACTATGAATTGAGTCCACCCTCGAGGAACTCAGAGTTTCAGCATTCCCTCAAAAGTTTGGTCAGGATGCTACATCTTAAGAACCCCATACATTTTAAGCCCTAAAAAATGTCACATGAGCTGAGAAGTGATGGGGGCCCGTGTCTGCCTTCTGGGCCCACTGCCTTGGTGTCCTCCTGTGTAAGACGGTGCCTGTTGTACAGGACAGCACAGAGGCCCAGCCTTTCCCAGGACACTCCTGGAGCATGACGGGGGTGTGGTGTACCAGACAGGGGGCCCCTGTGCCAGGCCATGGCCGAGGACGTACGCTGTGTCCCATGCTCTCCTCTGGGGTGACCCCACCCCGCCACTTCTCACGCGCATTACAACAACACAAGGACACTCCTCACCTGTCAGCCGTCAGATCCTTGTCTTTCCCTCTTTTCTCTTTTTTGCCTTTCTTCCCTTTCTTTTCCTGGAAGAAAACGGAAATATCCAACAACTTAGAAAACACCAGAAGGGGATGAGCTCTGGAAATTAGCTAGGGAAGATGGATTTGGGCGGTGGTGCTCGGTGGGAAAGGAGAGGTGAGAAGTGAACCCTGGTACGTGAATATGTTGTGGTGAGAAAGCAGTGTTTTCACGAACGTGGGAATTGGCCTGGAAAGCCCCAAGTTGCTATGGGACATGTCCCTGGATAGAGAGGAAGGGAGGTCACCACTGCGAAACCCCGAGCATTCTGGTTCTGTTTTCCTGGGCTCTGGCACAGGATGCTACAAAGGGTGAGTGTCGTGTGTGCAGGCCATCAATCTGCCTGTGACTTTGGTACCCAGTCACCTCTCTCTTCTAGCACCCGGCACCAAATCTTTTAAAATAGGGCCGATCGCTTCACCATTCTGTTGACAATTTCCAGTGCCCACAGGATGGAGTTTAAATTCCTCAGCACAGTGTATGAAGTTTTTCCAGCCTGGTAAGGCCTGGAAATGAAGGGAAGGCCCCTTCTTCTCCCAGCTCACCTTCTGTCTCAGGCCTCCTCAGGCGGCTCATGACCACTGCCACACAGCACTGATCACCGGGCCCTTTCTTAGCTCTCTACTCTCTTTCTCTGCTCCATGTTCACTTCCTCATTCATTCATTCTTCTTATTGCAGTATAGGTTATGTAAACTATATCCATGGACAGACTGATTAACTTCTACATTGACTTTTTACAGATAACCACATAACCACCACCCAGTTCAAAATATAGGACGTGTTTTCATCCCCCTGAACTCTCTCACCTGCTGCTTTCCCGTCTGTAGGTGACAACCCCTCTGACGTCTCTGCAGATTTGTGTTGCCTGGAATTATACACTGTAAACCCTTTTATGTCCGGCTTCTTTCAGTCAATATTCTGATTGCAAGATGCACGTCTATGGTGGCACACAGCTATACTTCATTTGTGTCGTTCCGTGTTGTAAAAATTAATTTTTAAAAATCTTGAGATACTGGTAGAGTCACATGCATTTATAAGAAATAACACAGAGAACTCCCGTGTACCCTTTGCCAGGTTTCTTCCAGTGGTGACATCTTGCGGAACTACTGGTCACAATCAGAATACCGACAGTGACACTGACATACCCAAGACACAGAGCATTTCTACCACCCAGAGGTCCCACCGGCCCTTTGAGAGGCGCACTCACTTCCCTGCCACGACCACCCCACCTTTCACCCCTGAAGTCACTGATCTGTTCTCTATCTCTATAGTTTTGTCCTTTTGCGAATGTGACATCAACAGAATCATATAACTTTTTTGCTTTTCATGCATCATAACTCTCGGGAAATTTGTACAGATTGTTTTATGTATCAATAGTTTATTCCTTTTGATTGCAGTTTACAGTTTTGGGCTATTATGAATTGATTAAAGTGCTATAAATCAATCTCTCTCTCTCTCTCTCTCTCTCTCTCTCTCTGTAAGTCTTCATTCTTTTGAAATAAAAGCCATGAGTGCAGTTGCTGGGTTGTATGGTAACTGCATGTTTGTTTTTCAAGAAATGCCAAACTTTTTGCAGAGTAGTTAGTGATACCATTTTGCTTCCACCAATAATGTGTAAGTCATCTAGTTTCTCCCATCCTCTGGCAAATTCGTGTGGGCCTGTTTCTGGGCTCTGTGTTCTGTTCCGTTGATCTGCGTGTCCATCGCTCTACCAATACCACAGTCTTGATTACCGTAGCTGTACAATATGCTTTGAAATCTGGCAGATGGATCCTTTACACTTTACTCCTCTTTCTATAAACTGATTTAGCTATTCTAGTTCCACTGTCTTTCTACATACATTTCCACATAATCTTGTCTATGTCTATCAACTATGTTTCTGGGGTTTTGGTAAGAACTTGTACATCCATGTGGAAGGAATTGGTGCCGTTACTATCTTTTGTCTTCCAATCCATGAACATGGTATGTCTATATATTTAGATCATTTATTTCTTTCATCAGTACTGTGTAGTTTTAGCTCACAAATCCTATACATATTTTGTTAGATTTACACCTAAGCATTTCATTTTTGAATGATTTTAAATGATATCATTTTTGAATGATATTTTAAATTTCGGTGCACATCTGTTGCACAATTTTGGTGCACAATCGTATTGTTAGTATATAGCAATACAATTGATTTCTGTATGTTCACCTTGTATCCTACAAACTTGCTGAATGAAGCTAGGAGTTTCTACGAGTTACTCTGTAGATTCCTTGGGGTTTTCTGAATAGACAATCATGTCACCAAATTAAACATTTGGTAGAATTCTCCAATGAAACCGTCTAGGCCTGGAAATTCCAGTTGGGGCATTGTTTTCAATACAAATTCAACTTCCTTAATAGCTGTAGGGCTAGTCAAACTATTTCATATTCGGTAAATTGTGGTAGTTTGTGTTTTGAAGGAAGTGAGCCCATTTCGTGTAAGTTGTCAAATCATGTGAGCAGGGTAGTTTGTGATGTTCCCTTAATATTCTTTTAATACCTATAGTCAGTAGTGATATCTCGTTTCATTCCTGATATTGGTCATTTGTGTCTTCTCTCTTTTTCCCTTTGTCAGTCTTACTAGAGGTTTATCAATTTTAATTATTTTCAAAAAGCCAGCTGTGTTTCATTGATTTTCTCTGTTTTTTTGTTGTTGTTTGTTTTCAGTTTCACTAATTTCTTTTATGATTTTCTTCTTTCTGCTCACTTTGTTTTCTTTGGTCGTCTTTTTTTAGGTCCTCAAGGTGGGAGCTTAGGTTACTGATTTGAGACTCTCCCAATTTTTCTGCTGCTGTGAGGGAAGTCCAGACAGATTCCCTGTGGTCTCAGGGCCTCACTACTGGTCAGCAGCAGTAAGTCATTATTCTCTGCTCTGGTCTCTGTATTCTTTGTTCTTTGCTCCAGTTTGGATTTCTTATTGACCTGTCATTGAGTTCAACCTGATTTCATGCTCTTGTTAAACCTGTTAGAAGAGTTCTTAATTTCTGATACTGTATTTTTCAGTAGAACGTTTATTTGTTTCTTTCTTTCCTTCTTTTTTTTATTATTAGTCTCAGGTGTACAAAACAATGTAATAGTTAGACATTTCACCCCTCACAAAGTGATAAGCCCCCTCCCCCAGTCTATTGCCCCCTGACATCCTATATATCTACTATAATTCCATTGACTCTATTCCCTATGCTGTACTCCACATCCCGTGACTATATATATATTAAATTATAGTTGACATACAATATTATTCAGTTTTAGCTTCAGGTGTACAGTGCAATGGTCAAGCATCTACACCGTCCATGAAGTGTTCTCCCTAATAAGACGTGTCTATCTGACACCCTACAAAATCTTTACATTATTGATTATATTCCTCAAACTGTCATATCTCCATGGCAATCTTGTGGTTACCAATCTATTCTTTCTAATCCTTTCCCTTTCTCCCTCATCCCCACCCTCCTCCCATCTAGCAACCATCAGTTTTTCCTCTATGTCTCTGAGACCATTTTTGTTTACTTTGCTCATTTATTCAGTTCTTTAGATTCCACATATAAGTGAGATCATATGGTATTTGTCTTTCTCCGACTGACTTATTTCACTTAGCATAATGTTCTCTATGTCTATCCACAATGTTGCAGATGGTAAGATTTCATTCTTCTTTATTGCTGAGAAAGACTCCATTGTATAAATGTACCACAGTTTCTTAATCCAGTTTCTACCTATGGGCATTTTGGTTGTTTCCAAGTCTTGGCTATTGTAAATAGTGCTGCAATAAACATAGGAGTGCATATATTTTTTCGAATTAGTGTTTTGGGTTTCTCTGGATAGATACCTAAAAGTGGAATTGCTGGATCATAAGGTAGTTCCATTTCCAGCTTCTTGAGATATCTCCGTACTGATTTCCATAGTGGCTGCACCAATCTGCAATCCCACCAGCAGTGCACAAGGGATCCCTTTTCTCCACATCCTCGGCAGCACTTGTTGTTTGTTGATTTATTGACGATAGCCATTCTGACCAGAGTGAGGTGTTATCTCATTGCGGTTTTTATTTGCATTTCTCTAATGATTAGTGAGGTTGAGCATTTTTCCATGTCTGGACATCTATATGTCCTCTTCAGAGAAATGTCTCTTCATGTCTTCTCTCAATTTTTTAATTGTTTTTTTTTTTTTTTTTTTTTTGTGTTGAGTTGAATGAGTTGAATGAGTGCTTTATAAATTTTGGATATTAATCCCTTATCAGATATATCATTGACAAATATCTTCTCCCATTCAGTTGGCTGCTTTTTTGTTTTATTGATGGTTCCTTTGCTGTGAAAAAACTTTTAACTTTGATGTAATCCCATATGTTTATTTTTTCTTTTACTTCCCTTGTCCAAGGGGATATATCAGTAAAAATATTACTCAGGGTAATGTCTGCAAATTTACTTCCTATATTTTCTTCTAGGAGTTTTATGGTTTCAGGTCTTACATTTGAGTCTTTAATCCATTTTGAATTTGTTCTCATAAGGAGGTGGTCCAGTTTCATCTTTTTGCAGGTGTAAGTCCAGTTTTCCCAGCACCATTTATTAAATAGGCTGTCTTTATCCCGATGTAAATTCTTGCTTCCACTGTCATAGATTAAATTACCATATAGGCATGGATTTATTTCTGGACTCTCTATTCTGTTCCATTGATCTATGTGTCTGTTTTTATGCCAGTACCATGCTGTTTTGATTACTATAGGCTTATAGTATGGTTTGATGTCGGGTAGCGTGATACCTCCCACTTTGTTCTTATTTCTCAAGATTGCCGTGGCTATTCAGGGTCTTTTGTGGTTCCATATAAATTTTAGGATTATATGTTCTATTTCTGAGAAAAATGTCATTGGCAGTTTGAGAGGAATTGTGTTGAATCTATATATTGCCTTAGGTAGTATTGACATTTTAACTATATTAATTCTTCCTATCCATGAAAATGGTATGTGTTTCCATTTATTTGTATCTTCTTTGATTTCGCTCTGCAGTGTCTTGTAATTTTATGAGTACAGGTCTTTTACTTCTTTGGTTAAATTTATTCCTAGGCATTTTATCGTTTTTGAAGCAATTGTAAATAGGATTGATTTCTTGATTTCTCCTGATAGTTTATTAGTGGTGTATACAAATGCAACTGATTTCTGAATATTAATTTTGTATCCTGCTACTTTACTAAATTCATTGATCATTTCTAATAGTCTTTTGGTGGAGTCTTTGGGGGTCTCTCTATATAGTATCACATCATCTGCATATAATGACAGTTTTACTTCCTCCTTTCCAATTTGGATGCCTTTTACTTCTTTTTCTTGTCTGATTGCTGTGGCTAGAACTTCCAGAACTATGTTGAATAAAAGTGGTGAAAGCGGGCAGCCTTGTCTTGTTCATTTGCTTCTTTTAAAATTAGATTCTAAGTTTCTGTTTAAATATGGCATTTGTGTTTTCATTAATATACGCTAGCACTCTGGGAAATGCAAAAACTAGAGTCAGTGAAGACTCTTACCATCAGGATCTTCATGGTTTCTCCAGGTACTCTGATATCCTACAAGTTTTTGTGATTACAACAAGAGGGGACTCAAGACAGAGATGGCCTCTGAGAGGCAGGGCCAATGCTGTCATCATGGGGATGTCAGCTGATTAATGTAATGTAAGTTGATTAATTTATAATGAGAAGTGTCATTGTCAAGAGAAACAGACGCTGTAGACTTCCCTCTTACAGAAAAATCAACACGAAATTATAACAACTCATCAGAAGGTTGCTTGGTGAGTATGCAATCAGCAAGGGTGGTGACTGGATGCTGTGACTCACTCCCGATACCACACTGTGACATCGAGATTGGCGCTTCAGACCAACTGGCTATAAATAGGAGGTTCCCACAAAGCCCTCCTAAGACTCCATTAATTTGTTAGAATGGCTCACAATGTTCAGGGAAACAGTTACATTTACCAGTATTTTGAAGGATATTATAAAGGACGGAGACAAACAGCCAGAGGAAGAGATATGTAGGGCAAGGTCTGGGAGGGTCCCAAGTGCAGGAGCTTGTCCCCGTGAAGTTGGGGTATGTCATCCTCCTGGAATGTGGGCACATTCACCATTCTGGAAGCTCTCCAAATTCCATACTGTTGGGATTTTTATGGAGGCCTCCTCACGAAGGCATGATCAACTGTATACTCCATTTCCAGCCCCTCTCCCCTCTCCAGGGAATGGGGGGTGTGGCCAAAAATTCAAAGCTTTTAATTATGGCTTGGTCTTCCTGGTCACCAGGCCCCATCCAGGAGCCATGCAGGGTCCACCCAGAGTCTCCTTGTTAGAACAAGAGGCTCCCAGTGTGCTTATCCTTAGAAATTTACAAGGGTTTCAGGAGCTCTGTACCAGGAACTGGGGCTAGAGACTAATATATGTATTTCCTACTATCTCATGGGGACCTAATAAGTGAACTTTGAATACTGGGATCCAACTGGCTATTCTAAACCACCATGAGATGGAGGGTGGCAATTTAAAATTCAATTCATCTGATTCCCTGCTTCATAAAGAACTTGCATATTGTACCCTTCCCGTTTACCTATAGGGAGAGGTGGGGGGAGCATTTGGGGCACGTGCACTGGCTTTTCCCATGGTTCTCATCCCTTGGGCCTGGGTAATAGGAACCTGCAGTGACGAGAGAATGAGAGGTGGGGGAGGTTATTCCCAGACAGCTGAGTTTACGCCAGTTATGAGCCCACAACTCACAGAGCTAAATGGTGAAACAAGGTAGATTCACGAAAGGCAGGCACTCCCCCTGAGGCCGCCTGGGGGCAGCCAGAGCCGGCCAGGCAGCACTCATGGACACACGGCCGGACTCATGGTTTGAATCTGCGCTCGGCCTCATCCCTCTGCACGCTCATTCACTACTCACATTTTTACCTCCTTTCTTCTTTCTTGTTTTGGCCGGAAGTTCCTTTTCTCTGTTCACAGCTAGTTTTAAGTTTTTCAGTTCCTGTCTCATCAACTCATCAACCTAGGTGAATACAAGACGTACCTTTTTTAAGTGACTCTGCATGCCTTGTGTTTTCTTTGCGACATTTAAACATAGCTTAAATTCTGGGCTGGTTATTGAGAGGAAATTGTTAAAATTCATCATCACCACAGTGAACGGTCTGCTATTAGTAGAAATAAATGTATTACCTGCACCCTGATCTCTGACTCCAGTTCTTTCCGTTTCTCTTCTTTGATCATTTCTCGGTCATAGTCCTGGGGGAAATTCCCTGACTCATCTTTATTCTTCCATATGTCTATGCTCCGGGAGGATAAGGAAAAGGAAAATGAAAATTTCCATCAACACGCAGATTAACAAAAGCAGTTGTTGCAAGATAAAACACAAGTTTAATTTTCTATCCTATTGCATGGAGTGAAAGTGAGTAAAATACGCTGGAGATTGACGGGATTCATGTATCCTTTTCTTCCACTTCCCAAATGGAAGAAATGTGCTGTATAATATCTAAGAAATAGAGAAGGAAACTGCTAATGTGAAAATACCAAATAAAAAAGTATGATACAAAGAGTAGTCTCCTACATGATTATAACCATGTAAAAACCAACATATTAATTGTGGGATTATACAATTATACAGTTGTGGGGTGACTATTTTTGTAATATGTTTTATATTACTTCCATTATTCAAATGATTCACTGTAATATGAAAGATACTGTTGTTAGTTCACCTCACCAGGAGTTTGCCTTGGCTCCCTATTAAAAGACAGCAGTGAACACACGAGTACCCATTACCTCCCTGTAATCCAGCAGCTATATTATTGCGTTACTTTTTGGATGTTTGAGAAGTCATGCATATCTTACACTTCCTTTTTGCCTCACCCCAGCAGTTAGGAGGATGGTGAGAGAAATGTGACCCTGGAGAAAATAAGGAGAATTCTGTATCGCAGGAATAAATGGAAATACAGTTCATCTCTCAGAAGGTGCACACATCCTGAGAAGGTTCATTTCTCGGGACGTGTGCTGAGGTACAGACCAACAGGATCACGGTAGTGAGACTTGGGGGGATCTCCCACGAGACACAAGATCGCAGGTTTGGGAAAGGAAATCTCCTGGAATCTGTGCTCAGAATGTGATGGACACTTGTGGGAACCAAACCTGGCAACCACTGCCCCACGTGGCCGCTTGACTGAGAACCCATTCTAAGGCAGTGACTCCCACCACCTGGGAGGGCAACTGAGAGCCATGGGGCCCAGGCAGAGGCTGCCCCATCTCCGTCTGACAACGGCTGCGACTTGGGAGGACGGGGGTTGTGTGGCCTGGGTGGCCTGGGGTGGTGTGAGGAATGGGCCGGAGGATTCTCAACATGGTCTCCCCCACGAGCACAGCATGCGGGTCCTGAGACTGGCTGGGAGTATGGCCCTGACACAGCCGATTCAGAAGGGGAGGGCTGGAGCTTAAACTCAACACAGAGAGGAGGAGACAGTCGCAGGCAGAAACCACGTCTGGGTGCTACAGGGTCTCAACCATGAGGACTGAGGGTAGAGAAGGTACCTGGAGAGTCATGCAGGCAAACAAATGAGAAAGGAGATGGGAGCTACACGGATGACAGAGGACTGAGGGTGGCAGAAGGGGAGAGGCGTGGCGTGGGAGGACCAGGGACAAGGCAGGGTGCGATCCAGGAGAAGCTGCAGCTCCTGGAGACACAGAGCAAAATGGCAAGGAGACTCTGTGCCCAACCGGCAAATGGGTGGCACAACCGTCTGCAGGGCCCTGGCTGTCTGACTCCTCTCTGCCCAGGCAGTGGAGCCTGGCACTAGATCCATGGTTTGGGGTCAGGTGGGGCCTCCGCTAGTATCAAGAATCTACCTCCCGAGGGAAGAGGAACCACGCAGGACATTGGCTGCTCTAGAAACAACTGTGCCCAAAGGGCAGATACAAGTCAGCCAAGTAGCAGATGGAGGCCTGAGGGCCAGTGAGAGTGTCCTGTTAGAGTGAGGAGAGTCGGGACCCCACAGCACAGGACAAGTGCAGGAAGGTGGGTCTGGGGACTCAGCTCCAGTTTCCCAAAAGTGTGGGTTGCGCCTGCAAGCCATGGGCTGAAGGCCCTGACACTGCTCCTGCTGGCTGGCATGGAGATTTCTGGAAGCTGTTTGCTACACACAGGTCAGGCGGGCCCATCGCGCTTCCTGTGGGACTGTTGGCTCAGCAGAAGGGCTAGCCGGGGCACGGCCTGTCTGGACTTGAGGTCCAGCAAGGGCTCTCAGGCTCACTGGCCTCCCACCAGCACACCGAGGGCAGTGTGGCCCAGGCAGGACTATGCCAGTTGCTGGCTGACCGTGGTCTGTGCCAGGAAGATAGAAAGAAGTTCAAGGGGCATCATCACCCAGACAGGGCAGGTGACCAGCCTGGGACTGAGGTATGAAGGCCAAGGCAGAGAAGACCCCAAAGAGGCTGATGGGGGGCCACATGTGGCAGGAGTGGGCACACAAGAAACAGCTGGAAAGCCGGGGCTAAATTTTTATTATTTTAAGTAACCATTCCCATGAGTAAGTGCCAGCCAGACAGGTCTTTCCTGTTTGTCAGAGTCGGGGCATGAAAAACATGCGTTGCATAAATTGTGTCTATTATTACCCCATCGGTGTGAAAACTGCCTTAAGTCATAAATATTTGAGTTTATTCTTTGCCCTGAACCCCCCAGAAAGTGAATTTGTGGTTACGTGGAAGGTGTGTGCACGCCAAAGACAGCTAGTTTGTGCTGTTTCAGTACATTTGCTGAAATGTATATAAGTTTAAACTGGGGAAAGCTTTGAAATGTAGGAATAATGTAATGCTTCTTTTTATGTGTATAAAATTGTAAGCTTTCCCCCTAAAAATACCATAAAAGAGTTACATGTCTACTATTTATTAATAGTAAATATACTATTAACTAATAACAGTAACAAATGAAAATGTACTATTTACTAATAACGACTCTTTTCTAACACCTTTCCTCCTTGTATGATGACTAAATCTTCTCCAACAGCAAAATTCACGGGTGTCATGAAGGTATTTTAAAGCAAAACTAATTGAAGTTATTTCATTTCCCCCCTAGATAGATTTACCCCAATCGGACGCTGTGCATTTAATAGTGAAAGGAACACGGACGACTCAACAGAGGGAAGCCATGAAGTGAGTAGTGACAGAAAAGCCGCCGCACCTCGAAACCTTTCCCCTCTGGTGCTGCAAGTGTATTTCACAAGCAGAGCAGAGCAGACCGCAGCCCTGGGTCGTTCACACGGACTCTGTTTCCCTCTGAGACTTTGCTTTTCACATGACACTTTTGCACAGGGCACTTCTCAATCCCTTCAGGAATTCCATGGACATTTATAAATGCAGGAAGCTATTCATGGCCCTCAAAGGGCAACCCCTGCCCCACTCTCCCCTACAGCAGAGAATAAGCCTTTATCCGGATTGTGAAAAGCAGGCCACCACACTTTCACACGTTGGAGGGGTGACAGGGAGGGGGCTTCATCTCAGTGATTAAAATGCTAATGTTTCATTTGAAAAGGAAAACCTCTGATTTTTAAGAAAAGAGTTCTGAGACAAGACATCCAATTCCTTCAAGTCACCAAAGACCTGGCCGGTAACGCAGGAAACAGCACAACCTTGAAGTAAGGAAATGACTCGTCCCTGTTCCTGTTTCCGGGGGACCACTGCGTGGGTTTTTAGCCTTAATAGAAACAGATATTACACAAAAGGGTAATAGTCTCCAGGGCTTTCCTGGGGGGGGGGGGGTCAGTGGTTGTAAGACTTGGCTTCCCGTGGGAACATTAGATTTCCCCAAAATTAATTTTTGCATTTATCAAAATAATGCATGCACGTTGTACTCAAGTCAGAGAGTATTAAAAGATTACAATGCAAAATTATCTGTCTGCCTTCCAGGAAACTGCGCAATGACATTCATTCTCACGTTTGCTCATTCATTCATTCACTCATTAATTCATTAAGAAAATGCACTGAACAAATCCAGACAGATGTATCAATGTGATTTACTCATACATTATCTAATTTATGACACTTTATTCATAAGTTATTAAATTCATGACTTTTTTGAGCCCGATTACAGGCTGGGCACTGCTGTCAGAGGGGGCCGGTAGATAGCAGGCCTGCCCTCATGGACCTGGCGTCTGCTGCAGGAACAGAGTGAACACACACGGAAGCCAGATGGAGGTAAGCAAACGGGGTCAGGAGTGGGACACAGGGTCAGGCGGGGAGACTCTTATCCCACATGTGTCTCAGGGAAGGCATGCAGGGACAAGCATTCCAGGCAAGAGGAATGGAAAGTACGAAGGCCCAAGGTGGGAGTGATTCACTCATGGGAGGAAGCCAGCAGAGCCCACGAGAGCGGGAGTGACGTAACCCAGCTACCCACGAGCTTTGAGCTGTTTCTTTGCTCTTCTCCTCGTGTCTAAGTAACATGCTTACATTGTTACTTGTTCATTTACCAGTTTTAGACACGAGCTCCTGGCTGCCCATTACAGTAGGTGAGGATTTTGCTCTCTCCCACCTTCCTTCCTTTCTCCATAGTTCCATCAGAGGAGAAGGGAGCCAGGCCTTCCAAGCCCTGGGGGAACTTGTCACCTGCGTGTGAGTGGTAGAGAACAATATCTAGGTGTATGTGGCACCTAAGGCTCCCCTGTGGTAGCCCCTTCTCAGGACATCCTGGAGGATGGGCTCCACCAAAATGAGGGCGTGACAGTCAGGAAAGGCAAAGGGAGCTCCAAGGATGACAGCTGACGGCACCAAGAGCGAGGTCTTCAGAAGAAAGTGAACTGGTCAATTATGTGATGCACTGGAAGGTGTAGAAAATGAACCAAATGAGGGCTGTCATCAGACCAAGGGATAATGTTGTACAAAGCACTATCTTAACAACCAAGCTATGGTTGCGGACACACACCTGAGTGCCGGCTGCCCCCACCGCCAGGCCTGTGACCCCGCCGGTGCATCACTGCAACTCCTAGCTGGGACCACGAGCTGTTGCTGCTGCCAGCCTAACTTACACAAGCCACCCAACGTATGCCACTGTCCCCACCACATTCACTGCACCACACCAGGTATATCACAAGTGTGTTGATGGTGTGTGCCACCTTGTACCCCCAGGCTGGCATCGCACCTGGCAAACTGGAGACAGACAATGGTTGTTGAATGAATATGTGAGTGAATGGGCATTTTTGATAGTGATTTCTCCACCAAGTTGGTTGCACGGTGGATACATTGTCGGACTGGAATGTCAGTCGCTGTTGGTAGGGGGACAGTGACGCTCACTGGACCTGGCTGTTGTGAAGACTGAGAGGGGCGTGGAAAAGACAAAGCGTCACATGTCTCAGGCACCTAGTAGCACCTGCTCCTTTCCACGGAGTATGGAGCTCGGTAACCAGCATGCACTGCGTAGCGTGGCACAGGTTAAGAGATGCGTCACGGAGAAGAGCGGCCTGCAGATACTTCAGTAAATTAGCCGCTGCCAGGACCCTCGACACCTATCAGCTGCAGCCTGGTAAAATGTGCCCCTTCCACCTCCTTGGGCAGGGGCCACATCCTGGAAGTCCTCGTTCCCTCCGCACTTCTGCCTCAGGTCAGCATCCCATGCAGAGTGGGGCCCTGGCCACCAGAGGTACGTGGAGTTTAGGTGGCGCACGACACAAGTAGCATAGCAGAGCTGACCAGAACCAGGAAGGAGGCACACACGGACTCTACTTCCCGTCCTGACCGCGCTTCTCAGGAATTCCCGAATAGCACTAATGACCAGGGTCACGGGGTCAGGTCATTGATGTTGGGCTTTATCCTGAGGGTGGAGTGGACCCAAAGGAATTGGATAATTGTCCCAGTAAATTGTCATGGAAATATCTCAAAGGGCAATTCATGGGCTTGCAGTTCTAGCCAGATTGTGTCTATGCTAATTATGCTGAACGGACAAAGAACTCCAGCGTCAGCATTCGGGCACATGTCTTAGTGCAGCGGGATTAGAACATTCTGTTTTACATGCAGTATTGGTTTTCTTACTTTAAACAACCCTGGACATACCTTTCCCGTCATTCCCAGCATGACAGCGGTCCGCTGAGGTACTAGGGGTTCAGAATCGCGATGGAGGTTTAGATTATGCTCTCTTTCTACCTGCATCTTGCTTTTTTACCAATTGCATGCTGTTAAGGCACCCAGAGGAATTGTGCAGTGAGACGGACAGTTGATCGCGTGGCTGTGAGTGGCATGCATGCAGCCTCTCAGGCCGGGGAACTTAATTCTTCCCAGCTGAGGCTGGGTGCTAGGGCCAGAGGTCACGCTGGCTGGACAAAGTGACACGTCCACTGTCGCACACATTTTCCTAAACTGACCTTTGTATACGTTATTTCCTTCCTCCATCGTATGAAGGAAAACACTCGGTGACATTTTCCACCCCTCGTCTTCTTCCTGTTAAAGCAAAGGAATGCTTTGGTTAATCGCAGGCACATTGTATCTGCCGAGACCATCCAGTGAAAGGTGCATCCACCGCAATGGCTGTCGCTGGGGGAGGCACACACAGCCTTTCCTAGTTCACGGAATGAAGGTCCAGCCCTCGCCTGCCCTCCCGGGCCTGTGCCCACCATCCAGGGCAGGGATGGTTCTGGAGACTTAGCCCTGTCTGCAGGCTCAGGAGGTTGCCCCACGATACAGGCAGGAGGGAAGAAGTGTGAAATGAGAGTTCACGGAGGGAGTCAGGGAGTTGGAGGAGACGCCTCGCTTCAGGGAAGGCCTGCCTGGAGCCACAGCTCACAAAGCAGCCAACGCTGCAGCCTCGTGGGAGGCCACCTGCCCTGCAAATCCTGGAGGAGAACTTGAACCCAGAAACACCAGGGGTCTCAAAGCCTGCAGGGCACCCACCCTGCCTTCCAGGACCCACAGGAGACCAGAGCTCACTGTGAAGAAGCCCCTTCCCTCCCCCAGTGCCCAGGGCTGGCTCCTGCTTATTTTTGGCTGCGGGGAGGCCCAGCCATTTGAGAAAAACCTGTGTGAGCAGCAAGAAAAAGACCAGCACTGGATAAAGCATCCTTGGCGGAAAGAGCTAATTCATGGAGAGTGGAAATGTAACCAACCAGTCGTCTCAAAGACACGCCTTTTCTCACCCTCGCTCCAGGTATCACTAAGGACTCATAGGTCTTTGACGTGTTTTTAGTCAATGTGTTACTAACCCTTGTTGCCCTTTTTGTTTTGGATACTCGATTGTCCGATGTCCTCTTGGAGCCCCTGTAAGTGGGGCTTCCTGGGGACGGGCAGGGGGAGGAGAGGTGTCCAGGGGAGGGGACCGTAGGGAGGGGCTATTTTCAGCAGAGGGAACGTCTGCGTGACGTCTCAGCTGGGAAGGCCGTGTTGGGTGGATAACTGAAAGTTCAGTGCAGCAGAGGGTGCCAGCAGGGTGAGCAGACAGACAAGACACTGGGGTTGGGGGTGGGGGACGGGCCTTGGAAGGCCCATGAGCTGCATTCCTCAGAGCTTGAACGTGGTTTGCCAGCAAGGCAGCTACCACAGGGTTCCGAGCAGGGGCCCGGCATGAATGGATCTGCTGAGGGGACACCACTCTGGCTGGAGTGTGGGAAAGGGCTGGGGGGCAGTGGGTTGACTGCCTCCTCTCTGACCAGAATTCTGTTCCCATCTTCTTTTGCAGAAAACTCCGCTTAGGTCTGAGGCAATTGTTACCTCCTTTGTGAAGCCCTCCTGGATTCTTTCAGTAAAAGAGACTTTCCCCTTGCTCGGTAGGACTTACTTACACTTCCTGGCCTCTGTTCGTCTGTACAGATTGTTGGCTACTTGTGTACATGGCTTAACTGCTCCCTTGGTCCGTGGGACCCCGTGGGGAAGGGTTCCACCTCGCTGATCTTTCGTACCCTATACTAAACCAGCTCACTGCCTGGTCCCTAACTAGGTGCTTAAGCCATGTAAGTAAAAAGGAGATTTATAGGTCTGTTTTTACAACTTTACTTCTGTAATAAACAGTAAGTTCTCAAGGGGAACAAAACATTGCAAGGCCTGGTAGTACAGAATGAGAGCAAATGTCAGACACTCCCATGGCGTAATAGGGTGCAGCTTTCCCCGTTGTACTGACGTAGTTGGCAGTTATGGGAGACAGCTTTTAACTGGAGGAGAAAGCACGGTGCCGATTTTTTGCTTTCTTTCTAAACAATAGGTCTTTCTTTGGTCAATAGCCCTTAAAGTTTATTAGACAAATCCCTTTCTTTGGTGGCTGTCTTAAACACTTAGTATTGTTAATTTTGCAATTACTTGGGAAGGAAAATGCCGCGAGGAGGTTTCAATCCACCATCTCAAATCCAAAGTCACTCCCGCTGCCGTGGACTTTTGCTGTGAGGGTCACACGACTACACTGCATTCCATCATGGCGTCTGTCTTGACCACGTCCCTTTCTGATGGAAACTTCTCCATCACTGCCCCCACTATTGCCTGCTCAGCCAAGTGGCTGAGAGTGTTCAGAGGGCAGCTCCCGTCTGGGAATAGCCTGACCCCCAGGAGCTGGGCTGGCCAGCCGCACTCAGCAGTCACACAGGGACAGGAAACACAGAGGAACTGGCCAGCTGGGAGTGAGGGGACAAGGGGGGGGGGGGTCCCAGCCTCCATACAGACTTCTTTGAGAAGGAGATGGACAGAGGAGCTGGTCCTAGTGGACCTGGGTCCTGAGAACTCCCCAGGCCCAGCTCACACCTGCCATGTTTCTTGGCCGTGAGCCCCCCAAGTGCTCCTGTCCATCTTACCTTCAGGTGACCTAAGTTAGCCCACGTCGCCACCCAGTGAGTCCAATGAGTCTCAGGGTGGAACAGGAGCCTAGGTCATCCAGCCCTTCCATTCATTCAAATGTTATAAATATCACTTAAGATCTGCTCTGTGCAGACGCCAGCCAGGATGCCCAGAAAGATGGGGGCTGGCTCACCAGCAGCTCTGCCAAGCCCACCTGTGGCTTTTCTTGCTGGCTAATGGTATAACCATGTCACATGTTTTGCAAAAACGCTGCTTTAATGCACAAAGGACACCATCACAACAATGCCATAAAAATTTTAAAAACTGAAGGAAGAAAATCAGCTGCATCATCACCACCTTTATCTAATGAAACCTCTTCCTACACAATCAAATGTGTTCTTCCCATGTGCAGTGGTTTTTGAGCTTTTCAGGGAGAAGAATCCTTGAAAACATGAAGGAAACACACACATTCTTCCCAGAGGAATGCACTTTCACATAAAGTTTCCGTGCAAGTTCAGGGCGTCTACCCACAGGGCTCTTGTTCCCTGGGCCAATGGCCCCATCACTCTGTCCTCTCTCATTGCACTTCAGTGGACATCGAAACTCAACACGTACATCCTGTGATGAATCATACGCCTGATAACAAGCTCTGCAGACACATGACACTCACTTCCCCATCTTTGTGAAGCAGTGCTAACTTTGGTTTGAAATACCCTAAAAGAAGGGAAGAATGTGGCTGGCGCAACAGCTTAATATGAAGCAACTCCTTGGGCCAAGGGGGTTGGAGAAGAGGCGCTGTGGTCACAGAAACAGCCAAGGGACACTGGCACACAAACTACAGCTTTGAAAGCTAATCGTGCTGTATATGTAGGAACCAGGGTCTTTCCAGAAGAATTGAGCACTCAGTCAAGTCATTTGATGGCTGGAGTACATTTAGAGACAGCTCTGCACTATCCACATGATGACGACATGTCAAAACCATTTAAAATAGTTCCAAATGGTGTCATACATGGCTTGAAAAATACCAAAGGAAAACAAGAGTTGTAAGAATGGATTGCATAATGCTTTTTCTGTATTTCTAAAGCTAATGTGAGGTACACACAGCCAACTGTGAGGCCAATGAAATTACGTTGATATTGAAAGCACATTTGCAGGCATTGCTATTGGTTTGCAGAAAAAGGCATTGTCCAGCACTAGCATTATCATCTATTAAAGTACTCTTGGCAGAGAATCTCCTCATCGGTACTCCTTAATACTGTTGGGGATGGATTTAAAACTGAGATGCGAAAGAAAGACTAATTTTCTTGCTTTTACTGTTGAATTTTGAGAGTTCTTTATATATTCTAGATGCAAGTCTTTTGTCAGATAGATAGTTTGCAAATATTTTGTCCCAGTCTATAGCTCGTCTTTTCATCCTTTTCACAGGGTGTTTACAGAGCAAAAGTTTTTTATTTTGAAGAAGACCAATTTATTAGACTTTTCTTTTGTGGATTGTGCTTTCGGTGTCAATTCTAAGAACTCTTTGCCTGTTCCTAGACCCTGAAGACTTTTCCCCCTGTGTTTTTCTCTAGAGGTTTAAATAGTTTTCCCTTTAAATCCATGATCCATTTTGAGTTAGGTTTTGTATAAGGTGCAAAGTTTAGACAGAAGTTTACTTTCTCGCTGATGGATGAAAAACTAAGTTTTAGAAGCTCATCTTTGAAGGTGTTCATGGTGCTCTGACGTTTTCCCTTCCACTAGCCCCAAAACCAAGATTAAAATTCCTGGACTGATCAGTTTTCTTTTGTTCATCAGCATCTGAGTACAGTGGGTCCCCAGATCAGTCCAGATAAGAAATTGAAACCCTTCATATTTTAAATGTTACATTGTTTGTAAAGTTCCCTGATCAAATGAATGCAAGATGACTAGACACAGTTATTTTATTTTAAAGTGTTCTTCTGTACGTTACAGAGATCAATCATGACAGCCCTAGTTTTTTCTCACGCCTCTATCCCCACGATCAAAATCCAAGCAGGCACATTGAAACCTACAAGCTCACACCCCAAACTGCCTTCCCATTGTCTCCAGGTTCAAACAGCTCAAAACACCACAGGGATGTTCATGAATCCTTAGACTTTTCACTAACGGAGTGCCAGGGGACCTCTCCCCGCTGCTCTGGGGTCGAGAGGAGAGGGTTTTGGGCAGGTCACTCTCGGACACTTTTGTACAGGTGGAGGCGGCCCCAGGAGGGGCTGAGGTGGAAGGGAAAGGGTGACCGTGGGTCTTTGTGAGCTGGGGCCTGAGGGCAGGCAGGTAGCAGGTTACTGTACTGCTGACTAGGATCCCAGCTCTTTCTACCACCAGAGGGACGTACGCTTATTCCTCCTTCACTTTCGCAGGAAAAAACAAGGTAAAGAACTCACTCGCTTCTCTCTCAGCCTTGTGAATGTTTGATATTAGATGCAATCTCCTATGAGGCTGGATGCAAGCTCTGGGGAGGCTCAGACCCTGGCCCACACTTGTCCTTGGGTAGGACCTCGTCTTGTCCTGAGTGCTGGTCTCACTGCTGCGTCCAGCTGGATCTAACTGGCCTCCCTGTCTGGGTGACTTCCTCACCCACAGTGCACTGCCAAACCCGTCCACACAACACAGATCTTGGACTGAACTCAGATTTGCTCAAGTCATTCCCCAGAGACGACTCTCTTCTCTCTGAAGGCGGAAGGCTCCGCCCACCCGCAGCCCCATCCATCACCTGATCCAAACTTTGCAGGCCCCTTACACCACACAACGTCCCTGGCCTCATGCCATCGTGCTCTGAAGCTGTCCCCTGGTTCTTTAGCTCAGACACTGTCGGGAATCCTGCCTGAAATCCCTTGTCCCCCGTGTCTGACCCACTCACCCTCCCAGCCCCTCGCAACAGCCACGTCCTGGCCAGTTATGCTCATTTGTAACATCTCAAGAACTTACAAAGCTTTCGGTCTTACACCTGTGCGATATTTTGAAGAGTCTATTTTCCATTTATAGAGGTTAGTGGAAATATTTAGATAATCCTATCAGTTTTCCCCCCCTAAATATGAGATCTTTCTTAAGTTTTCTGACTATACATGTAAATGGGCTGACACCTGCTGAATACCTAAGTGTTATAAGAACGCCCAGAGAATAATGACGTGGTTCTGCTATTGTGAAACAGGGCGCAAGGAGAGTCAGTACGTACGCAGGTTAAACCAAATGACTTTTCTCTCTCTCCCTCCCCTGCCTTATACTTTAACCAGGATGAATAACAGATGTCTTTTTCTACAGGTCAAAATACTAATTCTCACTCCAGGATTTGAATAGGTGGCCTCAGGAATGTTTCCATATTCTTCAGTGTTGATTCTAGAATATGACTTTTGAAAGTCAACGGAAAGATAACCTGATCTCTAATCAGCGTACCTACGTAATTTAAAGACACCAATTTTTATTAGAGGTTACCATTTGTTGTTTTAATAATCACACTGTCACGTTGCAGACCTGTAGTTTTCATGAACAAACTCAATTCTACGTAATTCTGCAGAATTTCCCCATCACTTGTACCTCCTTCATAAATGCTGATGAACTCAATCTTTGCTTTTTTGTCCAGCATTAAGTGACTCTTTAATAGTTAATAAAAACCTTTTTCACTCAACAAAGACCAGATTATGTGGTTGATAATTTCTGATTTTCATGGAACAACAGTGAAATTTTCACTAACAGTGAATTTTTAATTCACAAGTGTCAAACTGCTTCAGGCACCTTTAGAGGAAGATGCTTGAACAAAACTGAAATTCTTCTGATTGTCCTTATTCTTGGGCACTGCTTTGAAATTATCTTGCCAAGTGAAAGGATTATAAAAATTAACTGTATCAAATGAGCTGTTGTTTTGTTTTTATGGGGGCGGAGGGAACAATTTAGAACTTCTGGGGTACAGGCAGATTTGTGGGGCAATAGGTGTTCTCATGGGCTGGGCACCCTGGAGACACTCAGCTACAGGCCATGCATGTGGTTTACTGGGAACACCAGCCATAGGGAGGGGGGACAGAAGCAGCACTGGGCAGAGGGAGAAGCTGACTCCCTTGTGATTGCAAGGGAGCCATCAGCTGATGCCATAGGGAGCCCAGGAGCTGGGAGAACCCTTCAGAGTTGTCCCAGTGAGGCGAGGGGCTGGGCCTTTGTATCCTAACATGACGGTCCTTGGATGCTGTGGCCCTGGGGCTGGGGGCTGGGGGCTGGGGGGTGTAGCGTCTCAGGGAGCAGCTCCTGTGGACAGAACAATTCCTGGGAGGGACTTAAACGTGAGAGGAAAGGAGGAATTCTGGGTAGTCGGGGACTGAGTGCCTCAGTCCTGAAGGGGGCGTCTGAGGGGCCCACTTCCGCATCCACTAGAAAGGAGTGGGTTGTGCCCAAAATGAGCCTTAAGGGGTCTCTTGTTTTGCTCCTGCTGTGAAGGACAGTGGACCATACTTAAAGAGATGAACAGAGACGAATGGGGCAGGTGCAAGATTTCTGCTCGTGCCAGTGCTAGAGAGCAATCCTATAGACGCGGCATTCGACTGCTGGAGGTCGGCTGCAGTCATGACAAGGAATTTGAAACAAAATGTTGGCTTTTCTCACCGTCGCCTGTACCTTGCATTTACACGGACTTTGGGCAGTGCCATCTTGTGTTCACCATCCTCCTTTTCCCCTTGCTCACAGCTTCCGACTCCTCATTCCTATCACTGGCCCTCTGTGATTACACAGCCTGGCCCATTTCTCTCTCTGTGACGTGGTACACTGAGTGGCTTCCCCCACAGAGAAGTCCCCGAGTCTGTGTGTCCGCCAGAACCCACCTCCTGGAACACCAGCAGCATGTCCGTTCCCACCTGAGCTGGGGTCGGGTCTCTGCCCCTGGGCAGTCACACAGGGACCATAACCTTTAAGGGTCCAGTGTCCTGGGCTGATTCACATTGGGGTTTGGCCCGCTGTGAAGTAGAATCTGCAAAAATACTGCTCTAAAAATGTTCACGTTCTAGAAGATGCGAGTTTCCAGCCCATGCCCCACTTCCCATAGAAGGAGTTTGCTGACTGAAGACCCACCCAGAGTGCACCTCTCCACGCTCCAAGGCGAAGGTCCTAAGATACCGGTGCCGACCCCGCCCACCCCACTGCCACCTCCAACCCCACTGCACAAGCCAAAGGGACACTGTTTGAACTTTTCCTTTGGATAGTGAGAAACAAACAATTCCATGAAAATATATTCAAGATGTCAGTGTCAAGTGATAAATTTGAATGACCTCCCTTTGGTTAAAAAAGATAACAATTATTTCACTTTGCAGTGGTCATTTGATTTGCCAAGCATTTTTCCTTATCTCTACCCTTGAGGAAAGATCAGCGGAACCATTTATTTAGAGGAATGAAAATTCAAAGCCATCACATATGTGAATAAATGTGTAAAGTATCTGAATTGTTGAAACCACACCTTATCCAAATAGGTATTTATAAATCATAGAAAAGATGGCAACCTATTGTCCATCAACATAACATAAAAAAAATTGGAAAACAACTGGTAGGCAGCATGGTTTCCTAGGAAATGAATGACCGCCATCTCAACAGAGTTCAGATTATCCCAGTGATTCAAAGCAAAAGAGCAAAAAAACCTCAAATATCTAAAGTTCCAAATTCCTTACCTTATTTTTTTCCTTTGTTTGTTTCTTTCTTTTTTCTTTTTTGGCTTTCTTTTCCTTCTTCTTCTTTTTGTTTTTTTCCTCCTCTTCTTGGTTTGCCATAATATCATCAATAACCTGGCAAAAAAACAAAACAATGATAGCGTTTTTATAGAGCCCTAGCAAGATAAGGACTGTTTTTCCAGTCTGGAAGGAAGTATTTGTGCTGGTCAGTCTCCCTTCTCTGGCCCGCTGTGGGCCCCACAGGCTGACACCTCCGGGGGATATCACCAGAGCCCCCGCCTGCCCTCTGCCTTTGGGTAGATTCATCAGTGGGAGGCAGCAGTGGGTCTCTGAGGGCTGATGGAGAGGGAGGGTGGGCATTTCAGAGCCCAGTTCCTCCCTAAGGCAGGGCTGCTCCAACAACCCAGGTTTCCACATATACTAGGGGAGCTCGAGGCTTCCTCAACACTTCAGCCATCACCGGAAGTGCCAGGCCTGCCCACAACTCTTCCCCAAATCTGCGCTGAGGACACCTCAACTGTGATTGTGGTAGCTGGTCTTGTCATAATGTCACTTTTCTGTAAATGATCATGCATCTCTTGTCAGAGTCTGTTTCATTCAACAGTAATTTAGTTTATATTTCCTATAGTGATCAAAACCCACTTATTCCTCTAAAATTTAAAATATTTGTTAAAAGTACCTGTTTCGCATAGGATTGGTATCATCAAAGAATAAGTAAAGGTTTGTAAAAAAAAAAGGTATAATTCAGTTCAATACATACTACAGAGTTCTGTTGAGCTCTCACTTGCTATGGCAGAGAGCTATGAATTCTGGGAGGTGGGAGGGTAATGATGGCGGGTCACATATCCTATTTGATCCTTAGGATCAGTCTGCTCATCACTGGCCATGGGCCTGAGACAAGCAGCATAACTGCTCTGAGACTCAGTTTCCTCAGCTCTAAAATCAAGTCAACGCTTCCATCCATAGCACTGGTGATAGACCAGGCATGGTTCTAAGAGCTTCACAAGGACGGGCTCATTTACTGCTAAACACACATGGTTGGGGCTGTTATTGACCCATTTTATTGACGAGGGAACTGAGGCAAAAAGAATTCAGTAACCTGGTCAAAGACATACAGCTAGTAAGTGGCTGGGCTGGGATTCAAACAGTGCTCACCAGGATGAATTTCGTAACGTAGAAGGAAAGAGGCAAGATGCAAAATGACATGTGTAAATTCATCCTACAGGATGAAATGCATACAGTTAAGTAAAAGAGAATACGCTACAGTTTCAGGATACAGACATGTGTAGTCAACGTGTACAGAAATGTAAGGGAGTGGGAAACACTCAATTCAGTCCAGTGGTTACCTCTGGAGCGCACAGCATGCGATCTACAAAGGGGTAATATCATTCACCTCTCATGTCATAGGAAAGCCTCCTCTTGCAGCAAGTCGACTTGTTTACGTCTTTCTGTGGCTTACAAAATGCTGAAGTTAATTTTCTAGTATTATGTTTTTTGATATCGACACCTACGTTGTTCCTAGGAGCTTAGCCCACACCTTTGAAAATACAAGAAGTAGCTTTATCGTGAACAAAGCAGGCTATTCTGGCACCATCTGGACTGTTCAAAAGCCCAAACAAAACTGTAGTCATGTGTCCAACGTTACACTATCCAGAGGTCCACCCACCCCTGGGGCTCTAGTGAACATTACGGTGGGGTGAGGCTCCGGGAGGGGCGCTGGGAAGCTGAGAGGTGACGTATGTGTTGTGCACATTTTCTGGTAATAAAAAGGGCGTCTTTGGACAGGATTAGTAAGTCCCTTGTCAAAATAGCAACGTTTTCCTTGGGGATCGGGCTCATCTCAACTCATAGAAGAAATTGTGGCTGCCTGGGAGTGTTATGTTCTGGAGCAATTATGTGGCATGGACAGTTTTGGTTCTTGCAAACTTTCAGAAATGTCAAGCATTTACAGAATATGTAAATGTCAGCAGTTGAAAAAAGGCTGAAAGCTTTATTTGTGGAGCACACAATTCAGTGCATCTTTTCAAACCTTACCAATTGTATTGTCTATTTCCTCTATATCCTTAGTTTATTAATTTAATTTTTGAATAGATAATATACGGTCTGCAATTCAAAAATTAGAAAAGAGTGATCAGTGAAATATTTCCTACCCATGCTGTGAGCCAGCCAACAAGATCCACCTTCTAAAGCCAATGCCAAAATACTTTAGATATGTTTTCAGACATTTTATATAGCTATACGTATGCAAATATATGTGCACACACATGCATCCGTATACATAAAACACACTAATGTCACTGTGCTATGTTTGCCAGCCACGCCCGTGAAAAATGGTATGTGATTGCAGTTGTCCATTTTTTAAATCAATGCTGACTTTATTTTGCTCATGCTTTCCAACTATAGTAAAATCTTCCAAAGTGGACACACACGTACATGTAGATATGTGCAAACACATACTATAAGCACACATTTGTTGATTTCTATAAATGTTAGCACATTGTACACACTACTTGGTCTGCATTTTTCTACTATTAATATACCTTGGCCGTCTTTCTTAGCGGTACAGAAAGAGCTTCCTTGCCCAGTTTTTAATAGCTGTAGCATAACTTATTTGAACATTCCCCTACCTGTGGAAATGTAGGTTATTTCCAATCTTTTGCTGTTACCAACAATGCTGCCGTGAATAAAGCAGGCAGATATTATTCTGCAGGTGTGTGAGCACATCAGCTGGATAAATTCCTAACAAGAGAAATTCTGGATCAAGTGCACGTCCATTGTCAATTGGACAATATTGTCCAATTACCTTCCATTGGGCTGTGCCAATTTACACCTCTGCCAGCCTGCAGGTGACAGCTTGTCTGCCCACATGCACGCTGGCTGACTCAGTGGGGGTGAGAAAAGTGCTATGTCACTGTAGTTGTTCCGGTTTTTTTTTATTTGGACGCCAATGCTGCCTTCGTTTTGCTTATTCTCTTCAACTACAGCAAAACATCCAAGAGCTGGAAGTGCACCGTATTGCCTATTGTCAGCCATCTTTTTACTTATTTGTAACTTATGGGACCTGAAGGCCAAATCTGGCCTGCCACTTGCTTCATTTTTAAAACATATATTTAATTTTGGCATATTTTACATATCATACACCCCAAGTGTACAATTCACCTTTTAAAACAAACTTACCAAGTTGTGCAACCATCACCATGAGACAGGTTCGGACACTTTCACCCTCCTGATCAGATGCCTTCATGTCCATTCATGGCTGATCCCTTTCTCCTCTCCTCCCCTTTCCCCGGAAAGCACTAATCTTCTTTCTGCCTCTATCGATTTACTTTTCTGGACAAATATCATATAAATGGATTTATATGTAGTCTCTTGTGTTTGGCTTCTTTTACTAGCACGATGTTTTTGACGTTCATCTATGTTGTAGTGAGTATCAGGCGTTTCTTCTTTGATTTATTGCTGAATAGTATTCCATTGCGTGGATATACCACATTTCACCTCTCCATTCACTAGGTGACGGACATTTAGGTTGCTTCCAAGTTTTGGCTATTATGAGTAATGCTGCTATAAATATTCATGTACACATTTGTGTGTGTGTGTGTGTGTGTGTGTGTGTGTGTGTGTGTGTACATATGCTTTCATTTCTCTTGGACAGAGTCCTAAGTGTGGAATTGCTGGGTCATTTGGTAAATTTAAGCTTATCTTTTAAGAAACCGACAGACTGTTTTTCCAAAACGGCCGCACCATTTTACGTTCCCACCAGCAATGCGGAGGGGGCTCCCTTTCTTCTACGTCCTCAACATTTGTTATGAACTGTCTTTTTGATAACAGCCATCCTAGTGGGGATGAAGTGGTATCTCTTGGTGGTTTGAATTTTCATTTCCCCAAAGACTAATGATTTTGAGCATCTTTTCATGTATTTATTAGCTATTCATATATCTTTCTTTGTGAATTGTCTATTCAAGTCTTATGACCATTTTTTGACTGGATTGTCTTCTCATTATTGAGATGTAAGGATCTTACATCTGGATACAAGTCCTTTATCAGGTATATGTTTTCAAATACCTTTTCCCAGTCTGTTCTTGTCGTTACATTTTCTTAATGTGTCTTTTGAAGTGCAAAACTTTTGAATTATGATGAGGTTCAATTTATCAATTTTGTCACTGAGGTTTTAATTTGCATTTCTCTTATACGTGTCAGGTTGATCATCTTTTCATATGTTGAACATCTTTTATTATGTTTCAAATCCATTTAGGTTTTCTTTTCTGAGAACTTGTTCATATCCCTTGGCTATTTTTTATATTGGGTTATTGATCTTTTTTTTTTTTTATAGAGCTGCAGGAGCTCTTTATATATTAGAAAAATGGTCTCTTATCTGTGATACTTATTACAAATAATTCTCCCAGTGTGTCATCTGTCCTTTGACTTTTCTTGGGGTTGGTTTTGCCATGTAGGTTAAAAAATGTTTTTGTGTGTAGTTTATCATTTTTTCTTCTCTGACTCTTGGGTTGTGCAACAGAGGTACAAAGGTCTTTCTGACTATGAGATTATGACATATTTCTTTCTTGGCCTCTTCAAGTCCTTTTGTTTTTTTGTTTTGTTTGGCATTTAAATCTTTGATCCATTTGGAACGATTCTGGGGTAAAGTATAAAGAGATAGAGATTTAATTTTCTTCATTTTCAGATGACAACCTGGTTATTCTAATACCACATATTAAATAATCTGTTTTCCTCTTATACAAGAAAGGTGAGATGGCACCTTTATTACATACTAAATTTCCATGTGTGTTTTGGGTATATTTCTTGATTTTTCTATTCTTTTCCATTGATGTGTCTTTCTAATCATCTGCTTGTACCAACGGGCTCTTAATAACACATTTTAATAACTGGGCAAGTACCCCTGTTTGTTTTCAGGATTTTACTGGTTATTCTTGATTATTTATTTTCTACCTAAAGTTTGGAATCAGGTTGGTCACTCTCCCCATACACCCCCCCCCCCCCCCATGCTCCAATATAATGGTATTGGTATTTTTATTTGGCTTATATTACATTTATAGATGATGTTTGGGAGAATTGAAGTATTTTTGATGTTGAGTATTCCTATCTAAGGACATGGTATGCTTTTTCTTTATCTTTTTTAAAAAGATTTTATTGGGGAAAGGGAACAGGACTTTTTATTGGGGAACAGTGTGTACTTCCAGGACTTTTTCCAAGTCAAGTTGTTGTCCTTTCAGTCTTAGTTGTGGAGGGCGCAGCTCAGCTCCAGGTCCAGTTGCTGCTGCTAGTTGCAGGGGGTGCAGCCCATCATCCCTTGCGGGAGTCGAATCTGCAACCTTGTAGTTGAGAGGACACACTCCAACCAACTGAGCCATCCGGGAGCTCAGTGGCAGCTCAGCCCAAGGTGCCATGTTCAATCTTAGTTGTAGGGGGTGCTGCCCACCATCCCTTGTGGGACTCGAGGAATTGAACCAGCAACCTTGTGGTTGAGAGCCCATTGGCCCATGTGGGAATCGAACTGGCAGCCTTTGGCGTTAGGAGCATGGAGCTCTAACCGCCTGAGCCACTGGGCTGGCCCCATGATATGCTTTTTCATCTCTTCATTTGCATCCCTCAGAATGTTTTACACTTTTATTCACATAAAACACCCATTTATTATTAAGTTTATTCCTGAGTGCTTTATCTTTGTGTTGTTGTTGCTATTGTAAATGGACCCTTTTATTATATTTTCTCTCTAGCTGCTGTTTGTACCTACAAATGCTATTTCTTTCTGTATAGTAATTTTTGTAACTCCCCCACGTGATTCGTTCAAAGTAGTTTTTCAGTTTATTCTCTTTGCTTTTATAAGTATAGAACATATTTTCAAAAAGTGATCATTTTGCCTCCTGCATTCCAAGTTTGATATCTTTATATTCTTTCTTTTGTCTAATAGTGTTCAATAGATACTACGAGACAATGGTGACAGTGGTCACCTTTGCATTTTTCCTGATATTAGTGGAAACGTTTCTAGTGAATTTCATTAAGCATGATATTGGCTTTTGAACTAAGATGGAAATATTTTCATGTTAAAGACATATCCATATATTCCAATTGCTTTGTTTTATTTTTTAATATCAAGAATGATGTTGAATTTGTAAAACGCCCTTTCAGCATCCACAGTGATGAGCTTATGGATTTTGCTTTTGGATCTCTTTATATGATGCTGTGCATTAATATGCAGCCTAAGCTCGAACCATCCTTGCATTCTGGGATAACCGGTGCTTGATGGTGATCTTTTGCTTATTTAACGTGCTTGCTGCTGGTTTCAGTGTGCTAATACTTCAGTTAAGATTTTAGCATTAAAGCTCATCAGGAAGACTGATCTGTGGTTCTATTTGTAGTCCGGCTTTTGTGGGGGTACGTTATCAATGTGATTGTGTTCACTTCATAAAAAGCATTTACACAATTTTTGTTTTTTTACAAATACAAATTTGGCTATTTATGTACATCATTGCAATGATTAGGCTTGCTCTATCTCTGTCATACTACTACTAACATTTGTTGCAATTGCTAAAACTTTCTGGGAGATTCCAACGTGCCCAGCTCTGTTCTCAGTACCTGCATCACCTCCTCTAATTATTACATCAGTCCAGGGAGGTGTTGCTTGGATCTCCACTTGCAGAAGAGGAAACAGAGACACAGATGGGACGAGCTTGCTCTGGCTGCAGACTAAGCGTGTGGAGGAACTGTGAGTGTGCACTGTGTTGGCCTCACCCTTCCACCATCTGCCTTGTAAAGTCACGCTGCGTTGTAGCCACTTAGTTTTATTTTAATTATTAACCAGGCATTCTCTTTTGTTTTTAGTTTGACTAGATGTTCACTCTAATCATAGATGTTTCTCATGGATAATTTAGCCATTCCACCACCATCCTTAATCTTATAATTGTTACCTTTCTAAACTAACACGAAATATGTTTGGCTGCTTGCCGTGTACTTTCAAGACATGACTTGTGCTTGATGATTTAACTGGAGAGACAAGTCCTAAACATAAAATGTGAAATAAAGCCAAGTCAAAATGACAGGCACTCAGGCAGGGCTTGGTGAAGTCCCAGACAAGAGGGCGGCTATGAAGTGCCTGCGGAGTTTAGAGGAGAAGAACAGGAGTCCTCCAGAGGGTTGAGGGAAGGTTTTGGAAGCTGAGCTTGACTTTGATAGGGAAAAGGGGGAAGGACATTTCCAGCTGAAAAGAGGAAACCTGTGTGATTGACTCTGAGGGCTCACACAGGGGAGCACAGGGAGACAGCGAGGCTGACTGGGGTCAGCGGTGCTGAAGTTGAGAATCCCTTGTCGACAGCATGGTTTTTCCTGCTGCATAGTGCCTCATGTCACTTAACTAGTTCCCTACTGAGGAACGTTAGCCCATTTTCTGCTTTGTCTGCGATACACAGTGCAGACATGGGCAGCTTTTTCAGTCGTCTATGACAGGGGTCAACACGTTACACTGCATGGGCAAAACCTGGGCTATGCCTATGTTTATAAACAAAGTTTTATTGGAACACAGCCGTGCCCATTCATTTACATATTGTCGGTGTCTGCTTTCACACTATAATCGCAGAAGTGAGTAGTTGTGACAGAGAAGGTATGTTCCATAGACTCAGATATTTACTATTTGGCCCTTTATGGAAAAAATTTGTTCGTCTCAATCTAAGGCAACTTGTCTCATTATTTTCTTAGTATAAATTCTTTATCATTTATAGGTCAAATTTTAATTCATATTAAAAATATTGATATTTACTTGACCTACGTCTCTCAAAAATGTCATGTTAATTTATGTATTTATCATCAATGTAGGCAAGTGGTTTATTTCACATGCAAACCAACTCCAGTTATTTTCATTATTTAAAATTTTTACCACTCCTATAGGTGAAAACAGACATACTAACATTATTTTATATTTAAATTTCTTTGGTAATGAGTTGTAAAATTTCTTCTATTAAATTTCTGTTTGTATTTTTTGCCTTCTTTTCTCCTGAGATATTCAGATTCTTCTTATTTTCTAAGAACTTTTTATATGTGAAAGGTACCTATTGTCACAGAAGTTGCAAATATCACCTTAATTTAATTTATAATATTTTTTTGCCATTTGCGTTTTATGTAGTTAAATATATCAGCCTATTCTCTTTTTGATTTCTGCCTAGGGTGACATGCTTGTAAAATTATTCTCTACAATTATTAAATATTCAAACAATTTCTTCTTGCAATTTGTGGTTTATTATTTTACATGTAAATATTTAATGCATCTAAAATTTGTGTTGTATAATAAGGTAGGTAAGGCTGTACTTAATTTTGTCAAATGGTGAGACAGCTGTCCTAATATTATTTATTGAATAATCCATGCTTCCCCACTTATTTGTGATGTCATCATTATATTATTGAATTCTAGTTTGTACCTGAATCAGTTTCTGAGCACACTATTCTGAAGTCAGATTAACTGGGTTTGAATATCAGCTCCACAACTTATGAATTGAATTTGGCCAAATTGCTTGATCTGTAGAAGTTGGGAGTTTTGAATGAGTTAATCTGCATAAAGCGCTTTGCAGAGGACTTGGTACAGAATATTTGTCTAGTAAACGCTATATGTAAACATGTGACATGCTGTTTCTGTTGCTGCTGTTATCATTCTATCCTTTCCCCAACACCATGATGCCTCAATTACTTTTCCTTTATAATCTGATTTATATCAAGGAGGGCAAGTTCCCCGAGATTATAGTTCTTTTTCAGAAACTTTTTGGATATCTTCATGCATTCATTCTTCCATATAAACTGGAGAATAATTTTGTCAATAAAAAAATTTTTTTGATTTGATTAAAATTGCACTGACTACATAGAATAATGGAAAGTTAATATGTATTTGTGCTTTGTTGGGTCTTTTTATCCAGGGAAACAATCCATCAGTCTATTTGTTCAAGTTTTCTTTCATTCTTCACTATAATTTTGTCAATATACGTCTTTACAATTCTATATACGATATCAATATAGTTCCTTGTTAATTCTATTGTGTTTTATAGAAAGAGAATCAATAATCTGAAAACTGATAAAATGATCACTTTAAAAATATTTATAACTCCTTTTCTTTTTCTAATCTTATTGCATTTGTTAGAATTTGCAGAGAATTATTAACAATTGTTCTGATAGCAAGTGTTCTTTTCTCGAGTTTCACCTTTGAGGGCAAGGCCTCTAATGTTTCACTGCTGAGAACAGTGCAAACCTACTCTTGGTTTCTATGATAAACACTCCGAAGTTAAGAACAGTTTTCCTATTTCTGGTTAGTGAAGGCATTTCTAAAGCGAGTTTTTGATGTCCATTTCATCAACTGCCACACGAGCATCTACAGAGATGATCAAATGGAACGTGGATCTGGTGAGAGCTGAGTCCTGAGGGGCGAGCAGAAAGTAAGCAGAGGAAGAAGAGTGGGGCGCACCCTGGAGTGAGGGAAGGGCAGGTCGCGCTCAAGGGCACCAACCGTGAGGACGGAGATGAGTGGACTGCTGGCGTTAATGTGGTGATGATGGAGAGAAGGGGACAAGGGCTGAGACGCAGGCAAGCAGGGACCGGAGCACAAAGGGTTCCTGCAATCAAGTTGCTCAGAGTTTACTAAGAAGATGAGCACCCTGTGTTGTCGTAGCCTCTACAAGGTTAAGGGTCAATTCATTATGAAATAAGTGTCAACGTACAGTGAACTCTACGAACACTCATCGACGAACATTCAAAGTATTTTCATGTAAACATTTGTAGGACAATAACCACAACCTAATAACGCTGTGACCTTATTAACTTTCAAGTATAAGGAAATGTGATTATGATATATTTACTTTTTATTTCTCAAGCATATGCGTACCTGTTGTGGGGTCTTGTTCGAAAAAACAATCGCTGAACCTCCTTCTTCTACGTCAGGGTAGTCGGGGAAGGTGCCCGTTAAGTTCCTGAGGAGGAGAAAAAGGCAAATGCAATAGAAATGATCGCAGTCCTCTGTTATATTCCCCCTTAGCTGGCTCCGCTCCTGCTCATTTAAATGAGTGATGGTGATTACGACGGGGGCCCCCTGCCAATTGTGGGCCAGACACAAAATCCCTGAGGAGCAGAAGGACCTCGTGACACTCAGGAGCAGTTCCTTTCTGTGATTGCTACTCGGAGACAGACACACCTCCCTCTAAAACAGACCGTATGTCTCATCCTCTCTTTTTTTCCCTTCAAATTATTGAGATACTCTGTGCTTAAGAATGAAGACAGAAGCACAAATCATTTCTTCCTGTTTAAAACTGAGGATAAACACAGGCTTTTGAAACGAAACAGAAGGATGGAATTGCTAGAGCTACAAATTTAGTAATAGTGCATGAAATCCACATGCATGATTTAGGGTTTTCTAAGACCCTATACTTTATGGGTTCCAAACAGTACTTTTTTTTGTTTTTGCTGTAACCATATAATTTCTACATTTTAAAAAGCAGGTTTTCAAATTTAATTTTGAAGAATTCCAGAAGGGATATGTAGTTAATATTTCTAAAAGAAACTGACTTTGACAGAAGTGTTACGTTTATTTCACATACAGAAAGAAAAGACGACCAAGTTAGTTCCACTCAGCCACAGAAGTACAGACCCTAACAGTTGGAGATGGGCATGTTTAAAATGACTACAACAGTGGTTCTCAAACTTCTGGCCTGAAGAACCCTTTGCACTCTTAACAAGTTTTCAGTATCCCAGAGAGCTTTTGTGCATGTGTTACAGCTATTGATATTTAATGTATGCGATAGTAAAACTGAGCAACTTCTAAAATACTCGTTTTTATTCATTTAAAAATTACAGTAATAAACCCATTATATGTTAACATAAACATAATTTGTAATTAATAATATATTTCCTAAAACAACAACAACAAAAAATAGGGAGAATGGTATTACCGTTCTGTATCTTTTAAATCTCTGTAAGGTCTGGCTTAATGGGAAGTAGCTGGCTGCTCATATCTACACCTAGGTTCAATCAGATGCACTGTGTTGTCTTGGTTGAGGCACAGGAAGAAAACTGGACTCACATGGATGCATAATTGGGGAAGAAAGGACTATTTTAACAGCCTTTGAGATAACTGAATACTCAGCTTTGATTCTATTCCACGCTTGACAAGTGGTTACTTCCTAAAGAATGGTTGTGATGTGGAATCTGAAACTATCGACGGACTTTTGCTTCTCCGTCACATGGAAATCCGTCAGTCTCTCTTGCCCATGGAATAAATCTTTTGGCCATAATTCTGCACAATTCTGTAACACTGGATATGGGTCATTTGGAAAATAACTGTTCACTGAGTTATGTGGATCTTCCCAATGTTGCCACATTTGCTCATATCAAAAACCACATTCATTAGCAACTCCACCAACCTTCTCACCACATGTCTAAGTAACGGGAAGCTCTCAGACTCAGAGAGGTGACCACAAGATTTCCCAAATTTTACAAATACTCTCAGCTGCTTTCCTTTAGGCTCACTTGATTCATTTTTGAGAAAATGTGTGTCCAAAAAACTCAACTCTGAATAACCAGAGTTTGTCAGTTTTCCCCCCCAAAAAAGTGATGCTCTGTAAAAAGTGGTTAGTTCACCTTGGAACTAGACAACCTCCCAGGCTCTTCCTCGAGATGCCGGCACACTTCTCCGTGCTTTTCATTTTATCACATAGAGTATTAGAAAGCTATTGCCCTGTTTCCCCGAAAATAAGACCTATCTGGACAATTAGCTCTAATGTGTCTTTTGGAGCAAAAATTAATATAAGACCCGGTATTATATTATATTATATTATATTATATTATATTATATTATATTATATTATATTATATTATATTATAGGCCCAGTCTTATATTATAGTAAAATAAGACCGGGTCTTATATTAATTTTTGCTCCAAAAGACGCATTAGAGCTGATTGTCCGGCTAGGTCTTATTTTTGGGGAAACACGGTATGTATTCAAAGGTCAAGTCTTAGTAGAATTAATTCTCTTTTACTGCGTCCTCAGGACATTGTCGAATGAAACTATTTAAAGGCAGGTGCATGATGGTGAGGTCCACGATGACTGAACTGGGGCGTCTGCCTTGCTCCCCGCTGAGGACCCAGCAGCCCCCGCCCCACCGTGTTTTGGTACAAACGTCAGCAAATAGAGTCTCAGTGGTCATCGGAAAAGAGTTTGACTTTTAGACCCTGAAAAGGTCTTGGGGAGCCAGCGGTCACAGACACCCTCTGAGGACACCCGCACTGCACCCCCGAGCCCCTGCTTACATGCCTTCAGGACGGGTGGCTCACTCTCCCTCAGGAAGCCCCCCCCCTTCCAGACCCTCCAGCTGTTGTGAAGTCCTTGCTGAGACTAGACCAACTGCAACCTGACTCCTGGGTTCCTGTTTCACCTTCTGGGGACACATGGAATTTGATTCCCTTTCTCTTCCACATGATTGCTTTTCAAACATGCTATTGTCTGGACAAAACCTCTCGGGTCTCTTGAACCTCTCCTATGGGCTCAATCTGTGGGAATGTGACTCAGCTCCTCAGAGCTGCTTTGAAAGGAACTGAACACAATGCAGTGTGTGTGTGTGTGTGTGTGTGTGTGTGTGTGTGTGTGTGGTCTGTGGACAAATGCACCAGCAGTGAGGATGGCAGATCACACATGATGTTTGCCATTCTGTCTATGGAGCCACCATTATCACAGCTCCTTTGGTGGCCTCACACACTCATTCATTCACTCTGTCCATCCATCCATCCATCCATCCATCCATCCATCCATCCATCCATCCATTTATTTATCCATCTATACACCCACTTATTCATACAGTCAATCAACAAACATTTGTTTAGTACTGACTAGATTCTGGATGCAGCTATGGAAGACAGTCACCTGAAGGTTCAAAGATGTTGACCTTGCCCTCGTGCGGCTCACATTCTAGTCCGTGGCTGCTGCATGTATTTGGCCTCAGATGCTGCTTGTCCCCAAGATTCATCGCTCATGCCTTGTCAGGTTGCCTGCCCTGTACTGAGCTGTGCAGCAATTGGCCCAGCCAGCTCCTGGATAGAACCTATGCATGCACTGGATGAAAAATTAGAGCACTCTTTCTTCTTCACACCCACTCACCTCATTCCTTGGGTGACCCCCTTACCAGCAACTCCACTGTATCATTTTATTTCCACATTTTAAAGCTTGAAGGGTTTTGAGGACTCCAAGCAAACCTAGCAATTTATAAAAACTAAAACTATTCACAGTGCCATTTTTACAGTGGATTTCTTAATTATGTCACATATCAATTGCAGTAAGCTTTAATAACGTATGTTTTTCATAGTACCTTTTGCAAAAATAATATTAAATGTATTTATTTTTCATAGATAACTGAACATATTTAGTTCTTCTCAGTCACATTAGTTTATATAATTAATCATAATCAGAAATTGAATTAGTCTTATCCTTAAAGAATGTAAAAACTGTTGCAGGGCATGCATTTAAAAGATATTTTTGAAAATTCCTATCTAGAAAGTGACAGTGTAAACTGAAAACCCTTTATCTCGTGTGCGGGCACACGGACACACACACACACACACACGCACACGCACACGCACACACACGCACACACACCCTTTCTTGTGTGTGTGCCATTCCACTGCCCCTCTGTGGCAAGGGGACCTGTTCCCTCAGCTGCGACATTCCGAGGGTGCCCTGGGTTGCAATGGTCGGGGCTCTCTCCCTGTGACTTGGTCTCTTAGACCATGCTAAGGGAAAAGAGGTTTTGAATTCTATTTCCTATTTCCTTGGCCTGTGGGTCTCGCCCCCACCATTTTCAGGGTGTACCATGCAGAGATGGGGACACAGCCTTCCGTCTCTCCAGGAAGGCTCCGCAGGACTAAGAGAGCTGATCGCTGCCTGCTCATCAGGAGGAAGCTGCACGGTGATGAGTGCTTTGTGCTTCGGACCCTGCACACCGAGAGGGTGGAAACCTCCAGGGGAGGCGCTTGTACTCAGAGATGAGTGAATCAAAATATTTGGCTTCCATGGTGTTTCTGACAGCATCACTGCAGGTGACAGCCCATCTGGGGACTTCCAGGGGAGTAACTGAGGGTGTCAGGGAAGATTAAGAGTAGACACAGTCCGTCTGGTTTCTGCTGGATGCCCACCCACCTGTGCCCCCTTTGCCTCCTCCCTGCCACGCACCCCATTCTTTCTTTGCCTTCCCCACAGCTCCAGGATCACCGAGGGGCAGAGGCTGTGCTTTCACTCAGACACACTGACATGGTTTGCCATCCACAGGGACTGCACACCCACAGCGTCCATCCAGGCCCACTGTCCGGGAAACCCGCCGCTGTGCTTAGAGCTGACACATTGTGCGAATGTCGACATTCAAACAACAGAAATGACAAAACGAGGGCTCTCTGCCTGGAACGATCAGCCCCCACATACCCTCCCTCACACTCCCGAGTTCTGCCACCAGCTGGCTGGGTATGTCCCTGGGGGAGGCAAGAGGGAAGCTGCAATCTTGATAGGGACCAGTGGTCCATCCCAGACCCGACTGGCTGTCCCTGCTTTCATTGGTCAAAGGGACCACTGCCCCCCATGACTCAGGGCAGCCTGGCTTGCATCTCCTGGCCTCCCCTCCTCACACCTTCACTCTGTAGGGCCCTTTCTCTCCAGCAGCTGCCCCCAAATGGGTGCTGCCCTGTGAACCTGAGACATGCCCAGGGTCTCTCCTTTAGAAAACTCATCTTCCTCCCGTTACTCACCTGTCTCTGCTCTCCTTCACTGTCAGCTTTTCAAAAGAATCCTTCACATTCACTGTCTCCATGAAAATAGTTCCCCCAAGGTGTCATGGGCTGAACTATGACCCCCACCAAACACATAGGTTGAGGTCCCAACCCTCAGCACCTCAGAACATGACATTATTTAGAGATAGGGACGTTGCCAAGGTCATTAGATAAGACGAGGTCATACTGGAGTAGGGTGTGCCCCAATCTAATAGGATTGATGTCTTTATAAAAGGGGGAAATTTGTGCACAGACATAGTTAGAGGGAAGACGATATGAAGAGAAACAGGGAGAAGATTGTCATCTACAAGCCAAGGAGAGAGCCTGGAACAGATTCTCCCTCACAGCTTCCAAAGGAACCAACACTGGCCACACCTTGATCTTGGACTTCCAGCCTCCAGAACTGTGAGCATGAATTTCTGTTGTTTAAGCCGCCCAGACTGTGGTATTTCGTTAGGGGAGCCCTCAGAGACTAATACACGAGTTTAGCAATGAGTCTGATATTGCAGCTTTCCGTGGAGGTTTTACCACTCAGCTCTCTCTCAATCGCTCAGACGACTGAGGACCCTCTTGTGGAAAGTTCTCTTCCCTTGGCTTCCAGGCCTGGCATCACCCTGGCTTCCTCCTGCCTGTCTCACCACTCCTCTGTCTCATTAAGTTCCTCCTCGTCTGCTTACGTAGGTGTTCACGTTGCATGACCCGTAGCAGTATTTCAGCTCTCCACCTTCACTTCTTCCTGAAACGATTTGCTTATTGGGGTCCCTCTTTGTTCTCCTGTCTCCTGACCATCCGCTCAACCTGCTGGAACTTCCCTGGCGCCCTCGGTGAGAGCTGGGTGGCCCGGGGCTCGGTCCTTTCTCTTCTCTGCCCACCCCCTTATGCTCTCCTCCAGCTTCCAATGCCACCGGCAAGCTTCATCCCACCTCGTGTGACGTCTCCTGCCTGCGTCTCTTCCCTGAACTGCAGACGCATACAATCGACGGCCTGTCCAACGTGTCCCTCCTGAAGTGCAGGAAGGATCTCAAACTGAAATGTCCTGACACAACCCTTGTCCTCACCGCTCCCCCCAAACTCCCCCTCTTTTCACAATCTCCCCATTTCAGAAAATGGAAACTTTTCCCAGTTGCTCCAAGGGTAAAACCTAGTATCATTCTTGACTCCTGTCTTTTCATGCCCGTGTTCAAGCAGCAGCAGCCCTGTGGGTTCTACCTTCCAAACACATCTAGAATCTGACCACTCCTCATCGTCTCCGCTGTCCGCGCCTCCATTATCCTGTGTTTGCGTTCCTGCAATGAACTGGTCTCCTTGCTGCCCTCCCCTTGGTCTCCTGCCTGGAGCAGCCAGAGTGATCCTTTTAAATCATGTCGCCTCATGCCATTTCTCTGCTCCAAGTTCACCCATTCTCTTGCTCCAAATGAAACCAAGCCCATACACCTGAGTTAACGTGTGTGTCATGCCCCAGTTCACGTGCAGTTAATACCAGCAGCGCCCTTCATTCTTAAGTGTCCCGGTTCAGACGTTGCAGGTATGGTTCCTCCGCTCACAACGGCACACCTGCTGGTTCCCGGTGCCCCCTGGCGTATCCCCCACCTGCCTCTTTGCTTCTCCAGTCCCTGCTCCTCATTCTACCTCGGTTCCCCCCTCAGAGATGTTCCCTCTCAGATAAAACAACGCACCAAGTGGTGTGTCCTCCACTTGCTTTAAGGTTTGCTGAAGTGTCACGTATCCCAGAGCTCTTCCTAACTGCGCGTATTAAATACGTTTTTCCACCAAATAAAATGGGTTCCCTCTTATCCCACAACCCAAGGTCTTGCTGAGGCATGCAAACTTGGGATGGAGAGCCCAGGGCAATGCTACGTTGTTTCTGGGTGACCTCAGTTTCTTTTTGCAGCTTGGAACATACTTTCATAGACGCAAGGCTCTTTCCTGCTTAAAACAATTTTAATGCAAAATCCTCTGCAAAATTACTCTGTTAAAATATGCTGCCTTTGTGTGTGTAATTACTGAAATCACAGCCTTCCCTCGATTACACCTTGACGCGTAATTCCAGCCCAGGTGCTCATCCTTGAACTTTCATCACTTCGTTGATTTACAGAGTTAACGTGCAGCCTGTGCTGGCATGTCGTCTCCCCTCTGCCCCCAAATTCCATTTGTCCTCAAATTGCTGCAACAGGCGATGCCAAAATAGGCTGCTCCTCAATTGGGCATCCGAACCAGCAAGTGGGACAAGTGGTGCAGAAAATGGAAGTCGTCACATGGCTGCAGGAAAAGCAACCTGCGTGATGTGTGTCAGGGCTCTCATCGCACCCAGATCGACAGAGAAACACAGAAAAAGAGGAACAAGAAAGGCGGAAAGCATCCAAGAACACAACGTTTGAGAAATGGATGTGGAACTTGGTAAGGCTGTGGATTTAGCTGATATTCTGAGCTCTCAGTCTGCATTGAGCCACCTACAAGCAAATGCTGGCACATTCCACGGGAACTGCATTTTTTTTAAAGCAAGGATTCAACTTTTCCGGAACAGTATTTAATTTGTGTTAAATGAAGTATAATTTCCAAAAGACAGACTTTTTAAAAAATTTATTGGGGGTGAAAATTGTTAGTAAAATTACATAGAATTCAGGTGTAAAATTCTGTATTACATCATCTATAAATCCCATTGTGTGCTCACCACCCAGAGTCAGTTCTCCTTCCATCACCATATATTTTATCCCTTTTACCCTCATCTACCACCCCCGAACCCCCTTACCCTCTGGTAACCACTGAACTATTGTCTGTGTCTATGAGTTTTTGTTTCTCATTTGTTTGTCTTGTTCTTTTGTTGTTTTTGGTTTATATACCACATATCAATGAAATCATATGGTTCTCTGCTTTTTCTGCAAAAGACAGACTTTAAGTTATTCATTAAATCCACTCCCTAAAAATTATTCAGAAAAATTTGAACATGAACACTGAATATTGACTACGTTATCTATCAAACTTCCGAGATGGTTTTACTATTTTGCAAAAACAAATGACACCGTTGTGTCACGAGGTCTAGATTACTTCTGGAATGTTACAAAAGGAAGAAGCCATGGAGCCACCAGGTCCCCTCCCTGCCAGAGAACTCATCTTCTAGGTGATGGCACGGCCCAGTTGCTCCAGGTGGATGGCTCTAGTCACCTGACATTTCTTCCAGCTTCTTTGGTCCCTCCACCCCAGTTCTTGACTCAAAGCATCCCTTCCATATCACACCAGGTTATTCAGGATAATAGCCTCCAATGCCTTGGCTCCCAAGTGGGGCCAGCACCTGTCACACCTGCTCTCCCCTACATGAGCTTCCAGGTGGGGTTCATGTGCGTCAAGCAATAGCTCTGAATCCTCAGCCATTCCCCGCCAGCCTGTTTGATCCCATCCTGCTCTCACTTACTTCTCCCCCAACGCCACCTCATCCAAATCCTTGGTCTCATGACCCTGCCTCAAGCCCTGTCTGGCCCCACAGATAGGACATTGGTCCTGAGCCTAAGACACGAGCTCCCACCTGAGGCACGTGGGACCCAGTCCCCACTCTGGCATGAGGCCCATGGCCGGCCAGACCTGCCCGCTCCCTCATCTCCACAGCGGAAGTGTGAAGCAGCTCACATTTTTTTTTTTTTTTGTACAAATAGGATTTGTCACTGGCATCTGGTGACTCAGGCCATGTTGGTGCCATTTCCTTCTAGTGCCTGACAAATTACCACTGAAGGCCCACACTGTGGGGCAGGGGCTGGGCCGGGGCACACATGCCCTCTGCTCTCTGAGCCTCCAGGAGCATCCTGACCTCTCCAGGTCATCTCAGTGACACCACACAGGTGTCTCCTGCTAACAGTAGCAACCTGCTCCTGAAAATCAGGTGCTCTGCTCTAGAATCACTTTCCAAGAGCCAACGTCTCATTATTTTAAGTGGGAAGAATGAAAATGCATTATAACCACAGCCTCCCCGCCCTGCCCAGATTTTACAGGGTGAGGCAGGATGATGGGAATACACCAGGGAAAGCCCTGGTCACTTCCCGAGAAGGAAAGAATTCAAGCACACACGCCACGCTGTTCTGGTTTCCCTCTGCCATCTGTTTTCCCCACTAGGAAATGGGAAAGACCTTTGGTCAGTTGGATAGTCTTATTGGTTGAGGAAATGTCACCACGGAGCTACTGTCTCAGCTTCGGTGGTGGGACACATACTGTAAATCATTGCAGGACGTGTGCTTACAGCGTTAACAAATATTCTTTTGAATATTTACTAGTGCGAAAGTTTCACCAGTGAGATCGCTCCAGGTCTGGGGCCATGCTCTACTCCTGGACCCATGTTGGTTCCCCAAAAGCTCTCCAGAAACCTGCTGCCCACAGGGAGTCCTCGGCGAGGAACTGAGGTGGAGACAGGAACGCGACTCTGCCCACTCGGGTGCTGACCAGTTGGGTGCAGGACGGAAGCCCCACTGGAATCTGCCTGTCTCGAGCTGCTGGGGAGGCTGACATTTTGCTGCTCACTCCGTGTGACTGTCTTCTCCGTCTTTTGGGGCCACTGACTTAACAGAAATGATAACAGCTCGTGTGTCGGTGGCATGAAGATTTCCAAAGCATTTTCACTCACGCCTTTCACAACGCGGTTTTGCATTTCATCTTTACAGAAATTCTGCAAGGTGCGTCCTTTTCTCCGTTTTGCAAAGGAGGAAATTTGAAAATGTGAACGTTTAAGTGACTTATCCAAAGGCAAAGGGTTCCCCTGCAGGAAGAGCCTGGGCTTGTGCTGGGTGCCCAGGACCCCCCACTAACAACCACAGCCACTGCCGCGGCTGCGTGAACGCTTCGACAGTGGGTCCTTGGTGCTTCAGCTGCCACAACTGCTTTAAATGCCTTTCACACGCACACATCGTCTGCCCCACGAGCTCCACTTTAGGGATTCTTACAGAAACGAAAGCCCAGGTATTTGTGATGCACTCTTTGTAGCAAAAATTGCAGATCATAAAAACTGTAATAACAACCCACTGGGGAACGGCTACGTAGTTATAGTAAAATCCCACTGTAGCGTTCAGCTTCTGGACCTGAGTTTTGTGTTCCTCGGGCACTTACTAAGTGCTTCGATGACCAAATCCAGCCTCATAAAGACCAACCTGCTCTCTGAATAGTGAGGAAGTTAGTGATGGGCTGGCTGGGGAGGATACGTGTTATCAGGAGAAAAAGGGACGGGACGGGAGGAGAACCGCACACGTGCGTGTGGGTGCATGTGTGGGCGTATGCGTGTGTGTGTGTGCACGCATGTGTGTGTATGCGCGCACGGAGACACACAAGCACTGTTCACTGCATTAGTTCTGAGGTAAGGGACCAGAGGGAGGAAAACTGTTAATTTTTTTTAATACATTTCAGTATTGTTTTCCTTGTTCTAGCAAATAGGGATTATGTATGTAATTAAATAAAACAATCAAGTAAAATGATTTATAATAAAATAAATTTCATTTCTCATTGGTTTCCTTTTATGTCTTATTTTAGGGTTCGAGTATTATATGAACCTTGTAATTTTTACAGCACAATTAGTCCAATTTTCTTTGAAAATATTTTTGTTCCTGTAGTTGGAAAATTGTGACCTCCTTAGGGTCGTTAAGTTCTCCGTTCTGCTTTCTCCTACTCGTTAGCATTAACAAGGAAGCAACCTAGTTATTGCAACTATGTTTTTCCATTCTTCCTACTTTTTTGACTTAATTCATTATGCACCATTTGCTTCTGTCTCTGTCAGTTCCTAGGCTCTCTGCTTTGTTTCACTGATACATGTTTGTGCCTTTGTGTTAGTATCATGGATTTACTTTATTTTTCTTTATAATATACTTGAAAATACTGTGCCATTTGTTCTTCCTTATTGTTCTTATTTTCTTATTGTAATCCTAATGACTTTAATAATTATGTTTCAAGTTCAATAAATAATCCTGTTGGGATTTTAATTGAAATTGTGCTATCTCTATAAATTACCTAGAGTGGATCTGTCATCTTTCCATTTAACCAGAAACATGGCATATCTTGCCATTTATTCAAGTGTTTTATCATTTCTTCCTTTTAATCTTTATAGACTTCTTGAATTTTCATATATTTCTCTTCCATATTTTGCCTACCATTGACATTTAAAAATATACATTTTGCCACTTTCTTAAAAATACTCATTTCTCTTATTTTCATTTCTTTATATTAACAATAATTTATATTATGGTACTAATTATTATTGGGGGAAAGCCTATTCATATTGTCCTTTCTTTTTGGAAGGACTATCCCATTTGTTCATTAAATGTATAGCTCTCTTTTATTTTTAAAAAAATACTCAGTGTTTCATTGGTTCATTCACTCACTCACTCATTTAGGACATATTTATTGAGTGTGTACTATGTGGCAGACACTGTTCTAGGTATTGGGAAAAAGCAGTGAACAGAAGATACAAAAATCTCTGCCTTTATTCAGCTTACATTTTATTATGCTAAGAATTTAACTCGTCTTTTTTGTTAAAATTTTAAAATATGAAGTGGGTATTTGATTATATTAAATGGTTTTTCTGCATGAACTGAAATGACCACATTATTCTTATTGATAATATTGCATTTTCCTATCACTTAACTATTTATGTTTCTGGGAATAAAATACGAGTGATTTAATTTCAAACCACTTGGAAACCTAGAAGTACCATCTAAATAACAATAGGGTCAGAGAGAAAAGTAAAAACACAAACAAGTTGGAAGTAAATAACCAACAAAACAAAACCACCCAAAAACAATCATATCACAGTTTTTCTCTTATGCGGCAGAGAAAGGATTCAGCAACATAAGCACAAGCCTCTAACTTCCCTTCTCGCAGATCCGCTAGAAGGAACAACACACACACTGGGGACAGTCCTGGGAGCGGCACGTGTGGAAGAGCGTCTCCCAGAGGCTGGGGTTCTTGGGGAGGAGGGCGGGGCCACAGCTCCTGCTGAGAAGAAGGTGTCTCTGGGCCAGGGTTGTAAGTGGCCTCAGGACAGTGGATCCAGACATGCCTTCTTGGAGGGAAAAGGGAGCCGGGTCATGACCTGCCCTGGGTTTTCAGAGGAAGATTCTTGCTCTCTGGCAGACAGACTCTGAGGCAGCTGGGGTTCCCTGACCCCTGGTATTCACACCACCTTCTATTCCCTCTCCCTCAAGTGTGGGCGGGACCTGTGACATGCCTGGAACCAAAAGGACACAGCAAGCAGGACGAAGAGCTGTTAGTTCCCTGATTCTGCTCTACCTGGTTTTGTGTTCCTTGCTCCCACTCTCTCCCTGGCTGGCTTTGATGAAGCTGCTGCCAAAGGGAGAGGCCCACCTGGCAAAGAGCTGGGGGCCCTCCAGCCGACAGCCAGCCAGGAACGGAGGCCCCAGGCTGGCGCCCACGAGGACCTGAATGCTGCCAGCATGAGAGTGTGGGAGCAGACGAGACCCCCGCCCCGAGCAGAGGACCCAGCTAAGTGGTGCCCAGATGCCCGACCCACGGAAACTGTGCAGCCATCAGTGGGTGTCATATGAAGCCACTACGTTTGTGGTAATATTGTGACACAGCAGCAGATAGCGAATATACTCTCATCGTCCTGAAAACAGATTTTGGGGAATGAGGTCGGAGCAGGGCAGTGAGTTAGGAGGCTACTGTGCTCCAGGCCTGATGGGCTTCAGACCCAGACCCAGGGGGCAGTGAAGATGGAGGCCGGACAAGTGGGTGAATTTGGGGTATATTTTGAAGGTAGAGCCAGTGGAATTTTCTGACTGACTGGGAGTTGGGCTAAGAGAAGGAGGAGTCTGAGATGACACAAAGAGACTGTCTGCTGGGATGGAGCAGGTTTCAGGGGATCAGAGGCTAATTCAGTGCGGACACACGGAACCCGAGCTGTCCACCATGTCTGAGTGGGACGCTGCCTGGGCAGCTGGGTCTCCATGTCTGCAGTTTAAGAGACCTCACTGGGCTGGGGATTCACACCAGGGAGTCAACAAACTGGATGGAATTGAAAGCTATGTACCTCCATCAGGTTGCCATGGAGACAAAGAAGGGAAGGGGGCGAGGGAGGCAAGGCCTGAGCCAGTGTGAGAGACTTGTCCAAGCAGAGCTAAGCTCCGAGCAGCTCGCTGACCCACAGGCTCGGCTCTCTGCATGGCCCTGCACAGGACTCATGGGTGCAGCTGACTGAGCTGGTGGCCATGGAGAGTACACGGCACATTGGGGTTCCAGTAATAAAACCTTAACATAAGGCCTCAGACACATTCGAGAGGCTACCATGTTTCCCCGAAAATGAGACCTAGCTGGACAATCAGCTCTAATGTGTCTTTTGGAGCAAAAATAAATATAAGACCTGGTCTTATATTGTATTGGACACGGTATTATATTGTATTATATTATATTATATTATATTATATTATATTATATTATATTATATTATATTATATTATATTATATTATACCTGGTCTTATATTATATTAAAATAAGACCAGCTCTTACATTAATTTCTGCTCCACAAGACGCATTAGAGCTGATTGTCCGGCTGGGTCTTATTTTTGGAGCAACAGGGTAGCTGTGTAACGAAAACAGTATTTTACTGGAAATGGAGGAACCTGGGGCTGCTGCCACTAATCAGCGGTGTGATTTGAGCAAATCGCTCCACTGCTGTGGGAACCTGGTTCGTTTTCCTCTCTGCCAAATGGTGCAGTGGAACTAGGCTGATTCATTCGGTTAGTGAAAAATAAGCATTGTGTGCCTGTTAGATAATTTCCAAAGCTCCTCTCAGCGCTAGGCACTTTATGACTTATATGTGACAAAGGCTTGTGGGGGAAGGGCAATGTTAATCTCTTACAGAGTCTATTCAATGATTAATGTTACTTTCTTATAAAAATCCATTTGACACAGCGATCGATCCACCTTTCTGTTCTATTATCTGGAGAAGCTTGAGGAGAAAACCACCCATGCCCGCCATCTTTCAATGAGCAAATGTGAGAGAGAGAACATTTGGTAAACTTAGGACCTATTAAAAATTTATGCACATTGTCAAACATTCTTGCACAAATGTGAAAATGACCAGCTCTAGATTCTCGGTGATTTAGAAAGCAGAACTACTAAAATGATCAATTTTCCCCCTGAGGTCTGACACTGAGCTTCAACGGGCCCCACCATTTCAGACTCCCAGGACAGAGATTTATCTGTGTTTCATCAAGTATGAAAAATATATGGATGGAGGGGTTTCCGGCCGGTACCCCCCAAGTCATCCAGCCACCTCCATTAATGTCAGCAGGCTCATAAATTTCTCTTGCGTTCTAAAGAAAGCAGCTAGTGCCACTGCACAGAAGCCTCCACAAGTGTCACTTTCTGCCTATAAATTCACTTACACTCAATAAAGGCGATTGGCAGCACATGGACCTAATTACCATGGTCCTTGGGAGTCTGAGGGCTGCCCCACTTCCCAACGGAGAGGGGGAGAAGCAGAGCACAAAGCAAGGCAATTTCTTAGTGGCACGTTACAAAATCTGATTAGTTCACTGATGTTTCTACTTATTAGTGAGGTTTTATAAGCAGTTATCACTCAAGACAGAAGCTTACTTCTTGATTTGAAAGTATTATCATTACTTATGCTTGAATCCTACAGGAACCTCCCTGCCCAGCTCCTGCCCACTTGTATTAAAAGGAACAACATATCACTGATTACGCAGTTGACTGTTTTGATTTGGGTTACTCTTCTGTTCGGCAAACGATACATGTAAATGGTTTTCACCTTTCTGTCATAAATATTATTTGTACAGAAAGATTAATACCCAGGCAACAGTGTCACTTTAGGAAGGAATGGAAGGATTTTTCCATTCAAATAGGCTGCCATCCGTTTCTCTTCACGGACCCATAGTTCAAGATGCCAGGCGTCATTCATCCACCAATTTCCTGATTGAAAAGGGTCACTCATTCCTCTTTCTAACTCAGGAGTCTAGAACGCTTAGGAAAGTTGTCAGAGGAGGAAAATGGTAAGTTAGCAAAATGCCCAGATATGTACGTTTTAAACTTATTTCTTATGTGCTACTTTCAAAAATAAATAATCTTTTATAAACAGCAACAGAGTGAATTGCAGAAAAGAGCAGCTTTAGGGCAAAAAGGTCAGCTCTGCAGGTCCTTGGACCTCATTCAATGAGGTGGGAAATTTCTATTTATGAAACACAAAGGCACAATCATTTCTGCCCAAAGCAACACATACATGTTGGACACGTCACCATACGACACAGAAATTAAGAACGCCCTGAAACAAACGAAAAAGCTCCATATCCAAAGAACAGTCTGTCTTCCATCACAGTGTTCAGTATCATAAAGGAGGTGGCTCCACAGTCATCTGACTGTCCCAGTTCCTGTGACTTCAGCAGAGGCAGTCAGTTGGAGAGTTTTTACTTCTCAGGGTCATACTGGCTTTAATTTTCCCTGCAGTGCTCTGCCACTCTTTAGTGCGCCTCTTTACCCTCGCCCACCTCCCTGGAAGGTGTGCAGAGGGTGGCAGAGAGCCCGAGGCAACTCAAAGTACCATCCCAGGACCAGGGCACCAGCATCTCCCGGAAGCGTGTTAGAAATTTGAACTCTACACCAAAAGCACAGGCAACAGAAGCAAAAATAGATAAATGGGACTACGTCAAACTAAAAAGCTTCTGGAAAGCAAAGGAAACCATAAAATAAAAAGGTAATCTACAGAATGGGAGAAAATAATTGTAAACCATGTATATGATAAAGGGTTAACATCCAAAATATATAAGGAACTCCTACAACTTGATAGTAAAACAAAATAAGAACTCGATTAAAAAAACGGCAAAGGAACTGAATAGACATTTCTTCAAAGAAGACATATAAATGGACAACAGGTATATGAAAAGATGTTCAAATCACTAATCATCAGAGAACCGCAAATCAAAACCACAGTGAGATAGCATCTCTCATCTGTGGAGATGGCTGTTACCAGAGAGGTGACAGATAACAAGTGTTGGCCAGGGTGTGGAGAAATGGACCTTGTGTGCTGTGGGTGGGAATGGTGGTTGGTGCAGTTATTATGGAAACCAGTGTGGAGCTTCCTGAAAAGCTTAAAAAGAGAACTAGCATATGATCCTGCAGCCCTACCTTAAATTAGGATCCATACGAGTTAAATGCATGCTTGGAAATAACAGAAAAAATATGTTTAGTCTCTGCCCTGGGTCCTGGCCCAGCAGTCCTAAAACCCTTGTCAGTTCCATCTTTCCCTGGTGGTAGGAGTGTCCTTGCTCCCATGAGGAGGTGCTTGGTGGGCTCCTGAATGGGGGCTGGTCACTAGAAAGACCAAGTGGTCTTTCTCTAGTCACCGATTAGAGAAGCTGGGAAACTTCAACCCCCCCTGCTGTTCTCCAGGAAGGGGAGAAGGGATGGAAATTGAGTTAATGATCCATCATGACTACATGAGGAAGCCTCCATGAAATCCCAAAGGCACAGGCCTCGGAAAGCTTCCGACTTGGTGAACAGGTGAGGTGCTGGGAGGGTGGTGGCTCCTGGAGAGGGCACGGAAGCTGCACCCCTTGCCACACACCTTGCCCTACACATCTCTTCCACCTGGCTGTTCACCTTTATCCTGTATCCTATCCTTTCATGTTACCAGTAAGTATAAGTGTTTCCCTGAATTCTGTGACTCATTTTAGCAAATTACCAAACCTAACGCTGATGTCTAGCCAATCAGGGATGCATCTGTGCTGGCATCTGAAGTTGGGCAGGAGCAGTGCTTCTCCACGTAGTGTCAGAACCGTGTTGAATTACAGGGCATCTCGCTGGTGTCGCAGAGAATTGCTTGATGTGTGAGTGTGGTAGTAGGGTGTGAGTGAAAGAGAAACACAAGAGGAAGTGAGCTTTTCCATTTACACACAGCCACGTTCACTGTGGCGTTATTCACAATAGCCAAGATATGGGAAAAACCCTAAAGATCCGCTGATGGATAAATGGATAGAGACAAGGTGCTACACATACACAATGGAACAGTGCTCAGTCTTAAAACACTAGGAAAGCCTGCAATTTGCGACAACGTGGATGGACCTAGAGGACAGTATACGAAATGAAATAAGCCAGACACAGAAGGACAAATACTACCTGAGGGCACTTACACAAAGAATCTAAAATAGTCAAACTCATAGGAGCAGAGAGTAGAATGGTGGCTGCCAGGGGCAACCAGGGAGAGGGGGCAGAAACGGGGAGGTATTAGTCGAAGGGTACAAAGTTTCAGTTATACAGACAAGTACATCCTAGAGATCGATGATACAGCATAGAGCCTGTACCTAATAATACTGAATTGTGTATGTAAAAATTTGCCAAGAAGGTAGATTCTATGTTAAGTGTTCTTATCACGCACAAAACATAATGAATCAATAGAGTAGGAGGTAATTAAAAAACACACAAAGCAGACTCTCAGTTCCACCGACTGAAACAGAACTTTAGGGGGTGGGCCCAGAAATTGGTTTCCACAAGCTGGCGGCTGATTCTGATGTGTACTCCAGTTTGAAGGCAATGCAGTCCGGCCCAAGTAATTACAGTATTTAGTTGGGCCTCCAGCTCTTCTCCGCCAATGAATTCAGCTCAGCTCAGCACATGCATTGCATCTGCTGGACCCCAGACCCTGTGCTGGGTTCGGAGGAGACCAGAGGGAGACATCACAGCCCTGCCCCCCAAAGGCTTGCAATCTAGAGAGACAGAGAGGCACGATGGAGGGCACAGCGGAAGCCAGGGTATCATGGCGAACAGTCCGTGGCTCACACAAGGGGAATCTGTCCACCGCATTTGTAAATGAGCCTCTGCACCTGTCTTTCAATGTGACTTGGCACCTGGGTAAACCACACAAGCCTATAGCCACTGGGTGTTCCTAATTTGATTTACCACGACGACTGACATCAAAATATGTATAATGCAGGGACTCTGTTCCCGCTCCCCACACAACACACGGCATGGTGAGGCCAAAAAGGAGCACCAATGGAGCCATAGGTAGGGGAGCCATACCATTATGTTCTCGCTGGCGGCTGGTCGAGACACAAAAGCAAACATCCACCAGTACCCCAACGAGGGGTCTTCCTGTACCTGTCTCGCTGGCAGCCGGGCGAGACACAGGAAGTACGGTCCACACGATCCGCAATCCGCTGTCCGCTTCTCTCCCAGCCAACCAAACAACCCCACTTGCTAGCTGCAATCCACACTTGCTAGCGTAGCCACGGCGGTTATATCAGTGGACAATGGCTCACTGGTTACAGCTGACGGCCAACTAGCCACAGCTGACGGCCAACCAGTCAGAGCTGATGGCCATTTACTACCCGAGCCAGCACCTTTCCACGTGAGGCCAAGATCCTGGAAACTGCTCTCTGGGGCTCTGTTCCCACAATATGCAGTTTCACACGGTTGTGCACCTGTCCCTAAGGCCTCGGTACAAATGCCTGGACCTTCGGTTCTCATCCCACCTCTCCTTTTGTCCCCCATTCAACCTAATACATTCCCACCAAAGCAATTGGCAGAAAAAAGCTATTCACTTTCTCATCTGAGTAGCCTACTTGTGTTCACATCTCCACTACAGACCACAGCTGCTTTTGAGAATTTACTGAAAATATAATTACACAAGGAATTCAAAATAATGAGCCCCTCACCTCCCTGTGTGTGACCACCCCTATCCCACTGTCCTTCTGAAGCAGCTCTTTTCATTCTGAAAGTCATTCACGCTGCATGTAGAAAACTTAGAATATAAAGGGAAAGAACAAATATAGCCATGATCCCACTACCCAAGGATACCTATTGTGAACACGCTGGTGGTTTCTTTTGATGTCCTTAAAAGTCCTCAGAGAGGACAATTCTGAACCTTCCCTCGAGACCCAATTCCAGTTTTACACAATGCTCACGATTCAGAAAGTCTTTACTCACCCGTAAGACTTTTAGTTCTGCCGGTAACTACCCAAGTTTTTAGCCAAGTTACCTGACTTCTCTGAGTCCACTTTGTCATCTGTAAAATAATTGGGGCAAGCCAGTTTTCTCAAATCCCATGATTCCTCTCTCTCTCTCTCCCTCCCTTTCATCTACACAGAACCATCACTGCGCTCTGTGTGAAGCAGGGGAAAGAGGAGTCAGGAATAAGGAAAGCCCTGGGTTTCCAGGTCGGAGCTAATGAGCCCCGTGGCCTTGGCAACCACCATCTTTTCCTACAAGATGACACTGCACACTTACCGCACCGTGGAGTCGCAGACCCACAGGACAAGGTTCCTGTTGCCAGAAAACCCTGAATGAGGAATTGTAATTGGTATTGTGGGAGCATCGTGGCTTTTGGGTTGGAGACCTGAGTATGAATTCCAGCCCTGCTTCTCATGAGCCATGAACCCTGAGAGAACCACTCAACCTTTCTAAGCCTTGGGGTCCCATCAGGGCATCCGTGGGAAGCACCTGACACACAGTCTCTCTTGTGGGGGCAGTGGAGGGACACACAGGATCAGAAGAAAGGGCATCTTCCGAAGGAGTGAATAGTGATGGAAGCTGGTGTAGGTCTGTGCACAGTGACCCTGAAAAGTGTGTTTTTATATGAGCAAGAGTGACTCCATTTTGCATGAGCAAGCGTGGCTCCATCTTGGACACTGAGTGCTGTGGAAATTCCCCATGAAGACAAACAGATAGGTGGCGTGGCAGCTGCAGGGGCTGACAGGAAACAAGTCTGTGCGGACTGGTAAGGTGACGTCATACGGCTCTGCTGAAGTCCTTAAGGGCCCAGGACTCTGACAGCTCAGAGAGCCGCTCCCGACTGAGAGGTGAGCACACTGCTGCTCTGCTCTGTCAGACTCGGACCGAACCTCTGCTGACCGACGTCCCCGACCAGGCGCCCTGCACACGGGATTCTGATCGACGCTGGGACTGGTTCGTTGTCACAATACTTTACTAAATTGTTTGCCATGTTGATGGCCATAGTGCTGTGACTTCACTGTGCTGTGATGTTGATGTTAAGAGGCTGTTCCACCCACTGCATTTCTGTGTGAACAAACGAGCACACTGACGGGCACGACACCTGTGGGTCGGCCTTAACTCTCGCGCGAAGCCACGGCCACCGCAGGGGACTCCGTCAGTGCCAGGTAGATCCTGAGGGTCTGAGAATCTCAGGGGTTAGTCCCTCTGACTTGCAGGAAGAGACTGCAGCACGGCCTGGGGGCCTAGCAGATGCCCGTGACAAGGTCCGAGGGCCCAGGGAACAGCAGGGAGGAGGCTGCCGTGGAGAGAGACTGCACACCTTCCATGTGTAGATGAGAAACTCACTTCTCCAGGAAACTGGTGTTCTGCCTCACTCCAAATACACCACTCACCCGCACGCAGCACATTTCTGCTCACTGCTACAGGTCACTCTCTCCACCTGCAGGTTCTTCTAGGCTCCACCCTCCATGAATTCCTGGATTCCTAGCTTGGCATACACTGCAGGGGTGGGGGGTAGGAGGGGGATGGGGGTAGGAGGGGGATGGGGGGAGGGAGGGGGGTGGGGGGAGGGAGGGAGACAAGGAGTCTGTAGGTCTCCCTGGTTGACAGACCTTGAAATGACAAAGCTTAACTCATCGAACTGTACACAAAAGGGTGAGTTTTACTGCATTTAAGTTATGTCAATTTTAAAAATGAAAAAACAACAAAGCATTCCAAGACCTCTTCCAGAAAGAATGTGTGTTTGCGGGTAATCTGTAGACATGCCCGCCCCCGCCCTGCGGACTCAAGCGCATTCCACTGTCGATATGCCCTGTTATTATCCCCTCAGCTTTATCCCCCCAACCCCTCGAAGCCCCTCCTCCCCCGCCTCTACACCTACCCGTCCCTCCTTCTGTAGACTGGCCAGGCAGCATTTTGCAAAGATGCTTACAGTTGTGAATAGAAAGGCCCCACTCAGCAATGGAAACAGCAAATTGTGTCTGAGAATGTGATGGCCTTCTTATATGTGTAAAATAATTATTGAAGGTGTAACATATATCACATATTGTTCATTGTTCTAAGGGCTTTATGAAGTATTAACCTGTTTTCCTGCCTTGATATAGATGCTATTAATATTCTCATTTTAAGATGAACAGATGGAGGCACAGAGGAGTTAAGTAATCCATTCAAGGTCACACAGCACGCGCTAGAGCTGGGATGTGCACCTAGACAGCCTGGCTGTAAGACCTCTACTCTTGTGTGCACGCATGTGTGTGATTTATGATGTATTTTTTAAAATTAAGGTAACATAATAGATACCATCACAGCACAAGATTGAAAGGCAGCGGCATTTTAATTCCCAGCCAGGCTCACCTGCTGAGGATGGAGGTCACCCCAGCCGCCAGGGCCTTTCCTCTTACCCATCCTTTCTGATTGAGTCTGTGTTGGCTTAAAAAGATGGAATAAGACTACTTAATTTAAATCACTTTGTTTCCTTCAGGATGAAAAGGCCTCTGCTGAAGAAAGAATGCCACTGGGCCAGTCCCAGAGCGGTCACCCTATTGGGTGGCGTCACTCTGTCAGGACCGAAGGATGAGCTGGACGTCAGGTGTCCTTCCGACAAGTAATACAATGTTGGTGGGCTAAGTGGCAACGCTTCACAAAAGGACAATTTGCAAAGACCCGAAGGCCTAGATCAGCCCTGGTTTTTAGAGCTGACAGGCACTCAGGTGGCTCTGATACCTGTGAGGGAAATGAGGATGAGACTTGGAGGAAACGAGGAAGGGACCAGACCCCACAGGCCATCACGGGCTGTGGGCAGGCAGCCCCCGGGCTTCAGGGCTCTCCTTTATTACCCTGAGGGCTGGAGGAGGCCACTCCTGAGACCCCTGGATGATACTTTACAATGAAGCTTATTGATGGATCATGAAACTTAAATGACAGTTTATGACAGGTCCCAAGCCGAAAGAAATAGCAACTACAGCAAGCGATTTTTTGAAAACAAGTGTCTCCATGACTGCACCATCCAATATGGTCACCATTAATGACATGGGGTGACCTAAATTTAAAAGTAAACTAAAATAACATTTAAAAATTCATATCTTCAGTGGCCCTAACCAACTTTTACGTGTTCAATAGCTATAATTGGCTCGTGGCTACTATGCTGGACAGTGAGTCTGGACCATTACCACCACCTCAGAAACTCCTCCGGGGCGGTGCTGGTGTAGAGCAATGCAAACCTGGTCCTTCCTTAAGGATGCTGTCAGTGACTGACAGGACAACAGTGCTTGTCTCATAGGCTGTTGAGGGCTGGAGGAGGCTGAAGAGTGTCCCCGCCCCCAAATATTGGGTCCTAATCCCTGGGGCCTGTCAATGTTGTCTTATACGGAAAAAAGGTCCTTGCAAATGTGATTGGATTAAGGACCACGAAATGGAGATTCTCCTGAATTACTGTGTGCGCCCTAAATGCCATCTTAAGTGTCCTTGTCAGAGAGTAGCAGAGGGAGATCAGACACACTCAGAAGAGGAGAAGGAAACGTGACTACAGAGGCAGGTTTTGGAGTGATGTGGCCATGAGCCTAGGAATGCCGGCCGCCTCCAGAAGCGGAAGAGGCCAGGAACGGACTCTCCTCAGAGTCTCTGGAGGGGCCACAGCCCTGGACGTCTGACTTCCAGAACTGAGAGAAAGAAATTTCTATTGCTGTAAGCCACCAAGTTTGTGGTAATTTGTTACAGCAGCAATTGCAAATTAATACAAGGGTTCCATTGGTTAGTGTGTAAAGCACTTAGAACTCCTGGTGCAGAATAAGTGCTCGATCAGTGTTAGTTATTATTATTACTTAAAATGAATACACACTTATATTATGTATTCAATCACCAAAATGGTTCTAATTCCCAGGGAGGCCCTGGGTGAGTTCCAGGCAATGAGCCCCCACATTTGAGTTAGGACTCTGGGCGTATGAGGAGGGAATGAAGGTTAATAGAGGAAGTTGGGGCTTGATGAACAGCTGAAGCACTGTCCTACTGAAATCACGTTTCCAAGATTGGGCAAAAACAGCTATTTCAATTAGTTTGCCTTTCTACGGGACAATAAACACCAGTGCCACACTCTCCAGAAGATTCTAGGTCCCTAGAGCATACGCGTGAAACAAAGGGAAACACACCAGAGGACGGGGTGTAAAGGTAACCCTAGCTGAGAGCCTGGTGTCCCCTTTGCTCCACTGGGCGGGAAAGAGATGTATGAGTGACTGTTGGGATGGGGAGAAAGTATTAGCTACATTTTCACCAAGACTATATATCCAAGAAAGTCTCAGACAATTGACTGAAAACAACTAGAACTAACTTGAGAGTTCGGTTATGTAATGGTACAAATGACATAAAAGCATGCAACCAATAATAACAGAAAATACTATTTCGAGAAAATCTCATTTAAAATAGGAAAAATTCCTATAAAACTCATAACCTCAACCAGGAGGTTGCAGGACCTTTTATTTGCACCATCTCATTTAATCCCCACGACGGTGGACAGCAAGTACTGTTACTGCAAGCACTGTTACTGCAAGTACTGTTACTGCCATTCATAGATGGCCAGGAGAAGGCTCAGGGCCAGATGCCCAGGGCCAGCCAGGGTGCCATGTAGCAGGACCTGGGCAGTGGGTTCTTAACGACTATTTCATTTCTCGCCTTCTCCTTGTTTCTCTTTCTAGCTTTCCTATAGGCCAGCTGAATAAATAAAAGGCAAATGATAACTGGGAAGTCATTACTTCAATAATACGTCAAAAAAGCTTTAGTATCAGTAATACATATATATAACTACATTTCAGAGGTCGCTTAACAAAAAGACATCACAAAAGAAAGCAGATAAAGAACTGGGCAGCTCACAGAAGAAATGCTATTGACAAAAATACAAAAGATTCTTCAACAGCCCCATAGATAAAATAAATGCAAATTAAAAGATTAAGATTGCATTTTTCTCTTGCCAATTTGACAAAAGATTAAAAAGATAATTCATTATCTACTGCATCCATGCAATAGAGTGTTAAGCAATCACTAAAAACTTCTTTTGGAAAATATTTTAAGGACATGGGAAAACCCAACGTGAAATTTTAAAAAATTAGAAACCGGGATCATAAAAATGTAATTAAAATATACATGTGAGACAGAAAGACTGGAAGGAAGTCCACCAACCATTCTTATAGTAGCTGCCTCTGTACCAAAATTATAGGTAATATTAACTTTCTTCTTTAAATTCCTCTATCTTGCAAATTTTCTACAATGAGTATGTACTATATTTAACAATGAAAAACAAGACTTCCTTTAAAATAATTTAAAAATTGAGTTAAAAAACAAACCCTGGTATAAACCCCTTTTGGCAACTGTAAGTAGTAATTAAATGAGCCAAAGTAAGTATTCTAAACTGTGGGAGTAGAGACGAATCGTAACTTGTAGCCATTTCTTAAACGGTCACTGTGTGCCCTATTGGAATTTAGCTTCAGGACTGACCATGCATGTTTCCTGCTTCAAAAGACAATATTTGCTTTTTATTTGTCTTTGATTTCAAAAGAGCAGGGAAAAGGGCTTTTATCAAAGTCAATTAGATAAATGTAATCCAATTATGAAGATAAATTTGCCCTCAACCTCACATGACTCAAAAAGAGGAATCTCCCGGCTTTGTGAATGACACACAGCACGCCCCTGGGAGCTGCTCTAACTCGGCCTCCAGCTGTCAGGTCAGCAACATCAGAGCGGATGTTCTCAAGGGGCTAGATCTTCAAAGGGAGCCCAAGGCCCCTGGGACCACGGGCAGGGCAGCTCCCAGGATGACCTCAGGGCCTGCAGAAGGCACCCACTACCTTAGAACCTCAGGCCAGGGAACCAACTCACGATTACAGCCAGCCTCACATCCTTCCATTCTTTAATGAAAAGGTGATTTCCAAGAGTGTTATTTATGCAGGTATTCCTTTTTAAAAATTTGGGTGTTTTAAAATTTAAAGTGTTTATTGTGGATTGTCCCAAACTCATTGCTTGTCTTTCTTCTAATATATTTTTAAGTAGGTTTTTATTATAAAAATAATAAATATTGAAAGAAAAGACTTATAAAGCACACAACAATATAAAGTAAAAGACAACAAACATCAGGGCTCTAGTTTCCAGACACAGCCATGCTAATTTTCTAGTGTATCTTTCCAGAAATTTCCATGCATACACAAGTATGTAATAAGTTAAATGTGTGTGTGAATACCTGTGTCCACATACACGTGGGTGGATATGTGTACATTTTGTACATATCTAGCTTATTTGGGGTTAGAATTGCCCACAGTGCTATCAACTTGGTTCTGTCACCTAAAAAATTGGATTTTAAAATGTCTATATAAAAGAATCACGTCATTTATGTGATAGAAAACAAATCTGTGGGCACCTATTCTCGGAAGTCCTGAGAAAAGGGCGGAAAGTTCCTGATACCAGAGGTTCACGAACACAGTTAATCCTCATTAACTATAAAAATGAAGGTTTTAATTATAACCCCATGCAATTAATCACACGACCATTCATTTGAAACAATGCCTTTTTACCTAAATTTCCACGCTTGCACAAAATCATCCCAAGTGTATTTCCCCAGATATAGCCGTGGAATTGGATACGAATGGAAGCCTGCAGGATTCACTGCCCATATGTGGAATTCAGGCGCCATCCTGTTCTCAGCACCACGCGTGTCCTAACAGGACCTGTCATTTATGTGGGGGAGGGGGCATACGAAAAGCAGACGGTCGCAATGCAGGGGTCCGATGGCCTACTCAGAGCAGTCTCAGCGCTCTGCGTTTCCTAACATACTCATGAAGGGGTCTGAGTCCCGTCCTTTTGTCACAGACGAGGAAACTGATGCACAGAGTTCAACGACTCGCCCAAGGCGACACAGCTATTTCTCGGGAAGCAAACCTCCAGATGTGTGTCCATAATCATTATGCGGACCACCTGGAGGAGCGAAGGGGGGCACGATGCTCCGCTCCACGTGGTCACAGGAGCATTACATGGACCACATTTTTAAAAAGCAGTCCCAGCAGTTTCATTACAATTAGTTCCTGAATTCTTAGCCTTGACATTTCATGTTCCCAAAATGAAGCCGAGCCGTCCCCGTCCCTGTGAATCTGTGTTAATGTGTTCTGTGCTTACAAACACACAGGAATCTCGGCCACTACAGCAGAGATTGTCAGGGCTTATGGCTCTGCCCCTCACGCTCACCTGCATTCGATGAACCAGTGCCGGATCTGGTCTTGAAGGTTCTCCTTGATGTAGGGACCTTCTATTAACTTCAGGTCATCCTTGATTGTAACCAAGGCTTCTCTGTAGTCCTCTTCATGCTTTATCTGCACCTCATTCCGCAGGCAGGTCACCTTTTCAGCCTGGGTTATGGTAGCACTGACTTCGTTAAACATAGGAGGTGGATTCTGAACGTAAAAGCAAAAAGGTAACTATTATAAAGGTTACAGAGCTGCTGAAAAACATGAGACACTAACGAATTATGTCAATATCTTCAGTGGTGTCTTCCCAAAAGCCCATAGGAAAAACATAAAGAACAAAAGAATCAGATCTGGCAGGAAAATTTGAAAATGTGATTCACCAGCATGGGGGGGAAGATGCAGCTCACTCCATACCATTTCCCAGAATCTGGGTGTGTGTGGGGGGTTGTAAGTTAGCTTGAAACATACATATTCAATAAACCTTTAAAAAAAAATCATTCAAACTACAGAAAGTAAACCTTTTCCAAACCTGAAATCATAAAAGTACTAGAAGAAAACATAGGGCAAAAGCTTCTTGACATTGGTCTTGGTAACGATTTTTTGGATCCGACATCAAAAGCAACAAAGGCAACAGAAGTAAAAATAGGTAAGTGGGATTACATCAAACTAAAACACTTCTGCACAGCAAAGGAAACATTCAATGGAGTGAAAGGAATGGGAGAAACCTCCAGCATAGGAGAAACTGCAGTTGACCCTTGAACAACGTGGCCTGTATGGCTTCCTGAGGGTTGAGAGCCAAGCAGAGGAAGAGAGCTGGTGGGCTCACTGCTGCGATTATAACCTTTCTCTTAATGCCCCCTTTCAGAACAGGATCGCACCTGGCTCCTCACTGTGCAGGAAGACCAAGACAAATGTGTGCACCTACTCTGCCAAATTCACCAAAACTCCCGGACATAACTATACATAACTATACTGTTTTGACTTTTTCAGCATCAATATGTTTGAAGTTTCTCTCTTGTCAACAACATACAACTGGATTTTTAAAACAGAATTAGAATTATAGAAAAGAGGAATTTCATTCACTTATAGGGATAAAATACTTAGAGCTAATCCTGCCACCTCATGTTTTCTATCTAACACACTTTCTTGTTTTTTCTTTCCTATCTTTCCTAGCTTTGTTCATTCTTGTCATGCAGTAGTTTAGAATTTATGCATCTTAGTTTTAATCTTCTACCAGTTATTCTCAAAATGTTCACATGTTAATTAACACCTATATTTTCACCTATGCCTAGAATTGATCGGTATCTACACAGTTTCTTTGAACAAGCCTCGGAACCTCTGCATGCGTTCACTTTTCCTCTTCCAACCTCTCATTCTATAATCATAGCTTACGATGAATTTTTTAAATCAGTAACTAAATTTAACCATAAGTTGTTCTGATTTCTCTACTTCTTCTTCTTCTTTCTCACATTCAGCTTTCATTTTGCTGAAGCACGTCCTTGAGTGTAACTTTCAGAGTGGATCTAGTCACCCATAAATATTCTAAGTACTTTCATTTCTAAACTATTTTCATTCGGCCCCTCCCACTTGAATGGCAATGCGGTAGGTGCCCTGGAGGACACTCCTTTTAACACTGAGTTGCGAGTGACTAGCTGGAAACTTATTGTTGTTCCTTTGTAGACAAGTTGTTCTACTCTTGCGATGATTTACACTTGGAGTTTTGAAAATTCTCAGGATGTGTCTAGGTGTGGGCGTTTCTTCATTCATCATGTTCTCCATTTGATGGGTCCATTAAATATAAAGAATAGTGTCTTCTCCTCTGCAATTTTTCCTTCTATTATTTCTTCTTCTTCATTTTTCTCGCTCTGCAACAAGTATTAGATAAATGCCAGATCACAAGACTGATCTGAACTTTTCTCATATTTTCCATTCTCCCCTTTATCTATTTGCAATATGTTATAGGAGATTTCGTTAGCTTTATCTGCCAGAACTAATTTGGCTTTCAGTTATGTCCATTTATTATTTGAATTTATAATTTTAAGGGGGTTATTATTTTGTCTTTTTGAGCATGCTTTTATTTTCCCAGAATTTTTTCTAATTTTACATTTGTTCCTTTCTTGTTTTTAGGAGTCGCTTTGGGGAATTTTTTTTTTTTTGAGATGCAACATATCCTCAAATATACTAGTGAGTTATTTTTTTCAAGTTCTCTTTATTTCCTCAAACTTCTGAAGAGGTTTAAAGAAATAAGATTCCCAGTTCCATCCTCTGAGTGAGGAAGAACTAAAAAACTAGTAGTTTTGGAAAATCTTCAGATGACAATTATCCACGTTTGAGGAAATTATCCAGGTTTGAGGAACTACTAATGACTCTAAAAGAGAGTTTGCAAACTACAGTCCACGGGTCAAAACTGCCATTACATGTTTTTGTAAAGAAAGTTCTTTGGAGCAAAGTTGTGTCCATTCATTCACATACTGTCTATGGCTGCTTTCATCCTACAATGACAATGTTAAATAGTTGCGACAGAGACTACATGGCCTGCAAAGCCTAAAATAACGATAACAAAGAAGAAAGAAGAGGAAGAGGAAGAAGGGGGCGTGGGAGGAGGAAGCAGAGTCGGAGAAGTTGTTTAAAAGAGGAATCTAAGACGATGCACGTACTTCTTCTGAGCGTCTGCCGTACACGCTCACTCTACAGAACCCATCTCGTAACCATCACAACAACCAGCCAGGCAGGTATTATCAGCACGTAAGGAAATGGAACAGAAAGGCTAATGAACTTTGCCAAATTCCCACAGCTGGCAAACGGCAGAGGCAGTTCATTTGATCCAAAGCGATGCTCTGGGATTTTGGGGGCAGAACGCCAGGGTTTAAGTCTTGGCTCAGCCACTTGCTACCTCTGCGGTTTCTTACAAGGCACCGACTCTCTTAGGCTCAGTTCCCTGCTCTTTAAGATGGGAACAGCATTCGGCTGTGAAGATTGAATGGACATTGGCCAAACTATAAATTTCAATCAATTACTTGGAAAAAATGATACTCCGACTCAGTTCACGTCATATACTAAAATAAATTCCAAATGGATGAAGAGTTAAATGTAACAATGCATGCACACACACACGTGCATGTGCGCACACACACACACACACACACACACAAAATCTCCAAGAAATACCTATGAACTTCTGGGAGTGATTTCTCAACTGGAAACCACAATCCAGATGCTGTTAAGTCTACAGCATCCACTTAATGACATAAAGTCAAGTGAAAAAAGACGAAAAGAAAATCACACATTTATGATAAGGGGAAAAAACCCTAAAACTACTTTAAAAGTGAATCTAGAATGAGAATTATAGAATCATTTTAAAGAACAATGTTAAAAACAAACTATCTAAATTGCCTCATAGTGCACACAGGTGTTCAAAGGCATGACTTTATATTATGTATTTTGTCAAAATAAAGAGATAGGAATTTCCTTTATTTAATCATTTTTAAATCCAACTCTTAAATCTTCCAGGTAATGGTTTTTCATTCTTCGTGCTTACATTTTAAATATATGAAATGAAGTTTATAATTCTCGTACAGATTTTTACCTCATCTCGCCAAGGACTATTTTAAAGACCATCATTGTCATGAATGTGTAAAAATGGATTTCTGCTGCAAAGGACCCAAATTCCTTCATCTCTGATGAGTGTGTAAAATTGTACTGAAGTCTTGCATTCATGCTATGACTCCCTCCTACTGTCAGCAACTCACATGATGCTTCTACCCCCAATGATGATGTCATTGGTCATTTGCAGCAAATGTCTTTCATAGATGTACATATATGTAAACTATACTTTAGCTGGGCTTTTCTCCGTTATCCTTAGAAATGAAGCCACGAGTAGGTGACTGATTTGTGTCTCGTCAATAACTCGATCTGAAGTGTTTCGCTAACTTCCTAACACTTCCGTGATCTTTGAGGGAACCGGAGAACGCTCTCGGCTCTCGTAGGATTGTTATCAGCCCATTGGCGTGGAGCTCTGCCACCACGGCCTTTTACTAAAGCTCTCTACTCACATTCACATCCATCTGTGAGGCAGAAACGAGGATGTGACCTCCCATTAAACAGATGAGCACACTGAGGTTCGTAATTACATGACTTTCTCAAGTGATTCCGCGTGAATGAAGAAGCGAGCAGTAAGGGTCTTCGAGTCCTTTGCTTCTGTGCTCCTTCTATTAACATGTGTGTGTTCATGCGTGTTCCTTGATATAGACTTTCTCTGACAAAAATACATTTGGGGTCACTTGTAGCTTCTTTGTCTAGTTGCTTTTGAAGCTAAAGGTTAGCATATATTTAGGTCTTCTGTTAACAAGCAGCTTTTCCTTTGGGCTAAAACATCTTGTCCCTTCCTTAGCAACTCTGGTCACATGGAATTCAAATTTGTAAACTCAACTCATTTAAAAATAAATTACGAATATTAAAGGGAAATAGAGAACATGATAATATACGATATATTGAAATACATTGGCTGTAGAATAATGCATCTTAATGAAGGCTTCCCATGTGAATAAACCATTATATTTACAAGCTTTCCGCAGTTAATGACCCGGAACTGGATAACGAAACCTACGTTTATGGCAAGGTCCTCTGTCAGCAAAAATATACATATTAATAATTGATGTTGCTGTAAAAACAGGATATAAGATGCTGCTTCCTGGGTTTGCAGGGAAATAGGACTCCATGGTCCATTAACTTAACATGCTTATCTAATGTTTCATGGGCTTTGTCTTTAAAAATCCTTGTTCAAATTAGTAAGATAAAATGGACATTTGCCCAAATGAAAATCTGTTCAATTTATCAGTCACAAATACACTCGCAAAGAAGTGATTTAATGCGGGCAACTTGCTTATTGTCTTGGGGGGTTTGTTTCTTTCCTGGTGCGTTGTCCTGAAGGCCCAGGCCAGATGAGCAGTGAGGGGAAGGGAGCCGTCTGTTGAAGCAAATGACCATCTTGCGGAATCTCCTGCCGTCCTCAGCACGGAGATTAATTAGCCCTGGCCGCCTCTGAACACAGCGGGTGCCCGCGCTCGTCAGAAAGCACTTAGCGGCCCTCTCTGTCAGCTCATCCGCCTGCGCCACACGCGGCTCGCTCTAATTTTGCCTGTGGAATGGATGCCTCACGCTGGGGTGTGAACGGCTCTTCAGTTGGTCCATTTCATGATCGTGTGCGTGTGTGTGCTCCTTAGTTTATGAAAATAAGCCATTTTGTTTCATCATTTCATTTCAGAGTAATATATCTATATTTATATATCTGTGCTTATACAAATATACCTACTCATAAAGACACAGCCAGCAGGAGAAGTGGAAAAAAGGCTGTAGGAGACCCCCCCGCCAGCAGCTGTCTTTGCCCTCTGCTCATAGTACAGTGAAGTCCTTATTTTAGGACGCCACAATTTTAGTGGGTGAAAAACTGTTAAAGCATAAAAATGTTCTAGTCTGTTAAGACTAATTTCTAAATATTTTTTTAGTAGTTTTAAAATGTGCTTAATTACGAGCTGGGCTAGAAGAGAGCCTAGCTGATTGATTAGTGGTGGAAGCTTAGTCTCCTATTTCTGTGTCCAACTTTCTTTAAAAATGTTTTAAAATAAATACTTTGATGGCACTTGCCGTTTCCAAGGCACTATTTTAAGTGGTTTATGAATATTAACTAATTTATTCATCATAATAACTACTATCATTTCCACTTTACATATGAGGAAACTGAGGCACAGAGAGGTTAAGGAACTGTCCAGGGTAACACAGCCAAGAAGTGGCAGACTGGCGCTTTGGCCGAGGCATCCATTTCTGGAATCTTTGCTCTTACCCTCCATGCTTTGCTGTGTCTTTCCACTGACAGGTTTCTTCTGGCTTAAAACATTTTGTCTGAAAATGGTTTATTATGGGTTCTATGAAACACAGTTTTGAAAAAAATGTGCATTTGTAACTTAGCTTTTGTTGAACAACCTTGCAAAGAGGTTGCATGATTTATGCTACGCCCAACGCTGTACGACAGAGCCCGTTTTTCCATACCTTGTCAACAACGTGACATTACCCTTTTTGATCTTGGCTAACTTACATAGGTAAAACGTGGCAATTGAATAAGCAGTTTTGAATCCTGAATGACGTGAGCGTCGAAACCCATGATCATAAGCCACTGGAAGAAACATAACAATGAACACTCATCTAGTGCTTACTGTGTGCGATGTGTCAGACACTATTTTAAATGCTTTACAGAGATTGGTTTCTTTCGTACTTAACACAAATCTACTAGCAAGGAGCTTTGCATATGTGGAACTTGTGGCACCAAGAAGTCGGGTCACTGGCCAAGTTCACACAGGGAGCCAATGGTGGGGCCAGAAGCTGAACCCAGGCAGGCTGGTTCCAGAGTTCATAGCCTCAGGGGACTCTGTACTGGGCCCTAACCTCAGATAAACAAGGCACATCTCCTGCCCTAGGATGTAGATGAAAATAAAATATCCTGGGATCAGGCGACAAAAGGGAGGGTAAGGAAGAGAATTCTTTTCATCATTTAATTTCTGATGAACTGGAACAAAAAAACAAGCATTAAAAATAACTTAAAATCAAACTAAAGGTTCCCAAGTCATTTTTTGGAGCAAAAAGACACATTAGAGCTGATGGTCGGGCTAGGTCTTATTTTTGGGGAAACACACAGTAGATCGTAAAAACCAAATAACCAGAAAGAAAACGCTGACTTCTCCTTTTGCTCCCAAAGCCTCTTGAAGAGGACTGTGGAAATCACAAAGATTATTCCGGGTCCCAAGCTGAGCTCTGATCTCCCTGTCAGCCTGTCTGAGAGCATTCCACGCACACCTGTACCCGGGGCACTGCGTATCTCGGTTTGCAAACTTTGTCCTGGCTCAACACACACTGTACGGTGCATGGCAGAACCTGTTGCCTTAAGAATCCTCCCCTGGCAATTAGATAAGGCAGCTGCACATCAGACTCAGACCCTGCGGGCTGCTCCCACTCCACGGCTAACAAACTGAGGAGCAAATAACAAAGGCAAGAAGATATGTTACATTCTGAAATCAGTGGCCTGCGCATTTTAGGCGACAACTTATTTTGAAGTATTTTGTGCTTTGGTACACAGAAAAGTGATCACGCTTCACGATGGTTTTCCATTGTAAGAAATCATTCAGTTGTCATGACAACCTACTGCAATTTTCCAACATGATTAACATCGGCCATTGCTTGAAGGTGCATCATCTCTCCTGAAGTCCTTCTAACAGCTCTGTGAAATTGGTAGCACTACTCTGCTCTGACAGAAGAAGAAACTGAGGCTCAGAGGGAGGGTGGGTATGTCGCTCAAAGCCCCCACTGGCCCACAGGGTAAGGCAGGGCCACGGGATGCCTGGTTCTTTGTCACCATGGTGGAGCAAACCCTCAAAGCTGGTGCGTGGGGACCTGCACTCATTTCTAAAAGACTGCCTCCCTCCGGGACACTTAGGGAACAGCTCTTTGCATTTCAAATATAAAGGAAAACGAACATGAAGCAAAACAAAACCTCACAAATCATGGCAAATCCATTTTTTGAGAATAAGTTTATTTCCTGAAATGAGCAAATGTCATCTGGAACCAAATATAATGAATAATACACATGACCAAACTGGACGATGTGGCTTTTGGCTGAAATTCAAGTGTGATTATGAAAGAGCATTTCATTTTGATTCTTCACTCATTTTGGCTCGGACAACCATTCTCTAAGGGTAGCTCACCGGTATGGACGGAGGGCAGGGAGGCCCAGGATACTGCGTATCGCGTCCTACGGAGTCTGGGAGGGGGCGCTCACGGGGCGCCCCAGCTCCTACTTGGGTTATTTGGTGATAAGAAAAAGGTGTAACTTGTTGACCAAAAAATAATCTAGCACATAGCTTGTTTCATGTTAGGATTTGGAAGTGAGCAGGGTTTTATGGTGCTTCGAGGATTCAGTTGATACATCTTCAAAGTGACAGTTCTTTCTCTTTAATAAGCGTCCCCCCAGTGTTCATTATAATGCAAACATTGATAGCTTCAGGGTAACATAAAATATATGATGGTCATGACCGCAGGACAAATTATTTCAAAGGGATCCACAGAAGGAAATGTATTTTATTCATTAAGTTTCCTCCTACTTGATCCACTCCATTGGTTCTGCCAATTAGGATAACTGCACATGAATTTTTAGAGTGCTATTTATTTTCCTTTGTAGATTTTAGAATATAAATATTTAAAATGGTAATATCAAAAAATGTATATGACAATGGTAAGAAAAACAGTCGGTCAGGAATTGAAGGCATAATGATGTTTCTTGCTCTATTGGTTTCAGTTCCTACACAGTCGCCCCTGCAAACATGCCAAGCTTCCAATAAAGACACAAATCCAGTTCTGATCAAATAAGTCAATGGTTTCTACACTGGCAGGATGTAACAAAATGAAATAACAGAAAAATAATATTTTAAAATGAGTGGTCAATATCTTAATTAGTGATAGAATGGAAAATATATTCAATGGAAACTACTTCTTGGACTTGGGGTAATAGATTTTTATGGTTATCAGCCAATGAACAGAAGATATTATTCCTTATAAATTGAATCCATATATTTCTCAATGGTATAAAATTTCAATAGAGCATGAATACCAAGAGAAGACATACCAGAAGGAAAAAAACAAAAGCAAACTGGAGAAAGTCACATTTAGTAGAAAACAGACACGTTATTCCCTTTATAGTATCCAAACACTACCGCTGAAAATCAGACTTTTAGAATTTGAGCTGAGCAGATATAAACTACAAAGTAAAACAGAGAAATCATATTAAGGAACATGGAATTCTATCTTTATGTGGTATCAGTGTAAGACACGAGTAAGACTTCAGTATGAAAGATATTGCCTGGCCATTCCCTTCGTTTCTGGCGTGAATATAAGAGATGCTCAATAAACGCAGGCTGAATGAAATTAAACGGAAATTGTTGGATCAAAATTGCTGCTAACGTAAAATTTCATGTTAAACTTAGATGATCTTAGATTGAATCTTCTGACTGCGATTTTAAGTTTTAAAGTAGAAAATTAGAGCTAACCATTGTTTTTATCATTACGTCTTATATGTGTGAGCTTCTTAAGGGTGGGATAGAGAAATAACGTCATATCCTTACCTAGCTACCTGTCTGTATACACCCCCAAATTTGGAGATCTTAGGAGAAAAAATTGATAACATTCTATGGTCATTTGCTTTTATTTTAAAATGTGTATTTCCCCACCACTTAATGAAGTAAAATTTAAGCAGTTTGGAAAATATAGACAACTATGGACAAAAAAATCTTCCAAAGTCCCCACATTACAAAATGAGCACTATTTGAACTTGGCATATTTCCTTTCTTTCTTTTGTATGAATATGAATGTGTGTATATATTGAGTTAAAATCATATCACACGCATAGTTCTAAATCCTGTATTTTCACTTTGGGCATTGTCATGTCTTCAGATATTAGTCATAAACATACGTTTTCAATGGTGGCATGCGACCCCAGTAATGTAGGTAATCATAAATTACGTAACTAGCTACATCCCTACTCTAGAACACTAGAGTAGTTTCTTTCCAATTTTCATTATTGAACAGAACACCAGGAAACCTCTATGTACAGAAATCTCTATTTCTGGTGATTTCCTTAAGATAAAAATGGAATTGGGGTGAAGGACACATACATTTTAATGGTCTTGCTGCAGCTTGCTGACAGTCGTTCAGAAAGGCTGAGTCGACTTAACGCATCGTGTACGGGAATGAGCATCACACTCTGGTCAATAATTATAACTTGAAAACCCGTATTTTCTTCTAAAAAGGCAGATGCAACGTGTCCCATTTCACTAACTCTGAGACGCATGTTTTTCACTTCACCACATCTGAAATTAGGGCTGGATTAGGGATGGGTGTGCATTAGAATCTAGGATGTAGTTTGGTTTACTTCACCAAACATTTTTTTCTTTAATGGCAAATAAAAATCACAACTAATCTTCCAATTGATAACATCTTGATTCAATCTCACTATACATTTCAACGTCCCAGTGAAGTTAAAAAAAATTTTTTTTAATTGTGGTAAAAAAATAACATAAAATTGATTAGCCATTGTAAGGATACAGCTCAGTAGTGTTAAGTATATCCACATTGCTGCGCTACAGATCTCTAGAACTTTCTCCTTTTGCAAAACTGAAACTCTGTGCCCTCTGAACAACAGCTTCCCATCGCCCTCCCTCCAGCCCCTGGTGGCCACCGTGCCACTTTCTGTTTCTATGAGTTTGGCTACGTTAGACACCTCAAAAGAATGGCTGCACATAGCGTTTGTCTTTTTGTGACTGGCTTATTTCTATTAGTATAATGTCCTCAAGCTGCATCCATACTGTGGCACATGTCAGGACTCCCTTCGTTTGATGGCTGAATAATATTCCACCCAGTGAATTTTTTAAATCATAAAAGTCTGTGACAAATGGCAGACATTGCTCACCCACCTGATTCTTACAGCATGACTAAACAACTAGGAAATAAAAGCTGGGCTGGGGTCTCAAGGGGTTTTCCATTCTAAAAATAAATGTTGACCTGGTTTTGAAATTCTAAGATCAAAGAACGAAGGGCCCACAGTGCCCCACGCTCTGCTGTGTCAGCCATAGGCTGCTGATCACTTGATTTTTCTTGAAAGTGAAATCAAGAATGTAGGTGATCCCAAATTTATAAAAAACTCACTCAACTTAACTCCAAAAATACAAACAACCCAATTAAAAAATGGGCAGAGGACATGAAGAGACATTTTTCTAAAAAGGACATACAGATGGGAAACAGACATATGAAAAAATGCTCAATCTCACTAACCATTAGACAAATGGAAATAAAAACCACAATGAGATACCACCTCACCCCTGTCAAAATGGCTATTGTCAATAAATCAACAAACAACAAGTGCTGCTGAGGATGTGGAGAAAAGGGAACCTTGTGCACTGTTGGTGGGATTGCAGATTGGTGCAGCCACTGTAGAAAACAGTATGGAGGTATCTCAAAAATCTGAAAATGGAACTACCTTATGATCCAGCAATCCCACTCCTAGGTATCTATTCAGAGAAAGCCGAAACTCTAATTCAAAAATCTTTATGCACTCCTATGTTTATTGCAGCACTATATACAATAGCCAAGACATGGAAGCAACTGAAATGCCCATCGGTAGACGACTGGATTAAGAAACTGTGGCACATTTATACAATGGAGTATTAAGCAGCCATAAAGAAGAAAGAAATCTTACCATTTGCAACAACATGGATGGACCTAGAGAACATTACGCTAGGTGAAATAAGTCAGACAGAGAAAGACAAATACCATATGATCTCACTTATATGTGGAATCTAAAGAAAAGAATAAGTGAATGAACTAATCAGAAACAGTTTTGGAAACATGGAGGAAAAACAGAGGGTTGCTAGGTGAAGGGTGTGAGAATAAGGGGGAAGGTGAGGGGATTAGAAAACAGTCGGTAACCACAAGATTGCCACGGGGATATGAAAGTCAATTTGGGGGATGTAATCAATAATGTTGTAAAGATTTTGTAGGGTATCCAATGGACACTTGTCTCATTAGGGAGACCACCTCAGGGAAGATGTAGATGCCTGACCACTGCACTGTACACCTGAAGCTGAAGCTGAACAATAATGAATGTCAACTACAATTTTGTATATATATGTATATATATATATATGTATATAGTTACAAGAAGCGGAGTACAGCATTAGGAATAGAGACAGTGGAGATGTAATGGCTCTGTGCGATGTCAGAGGGGTAGTGGATGGGGGAGAGGGGTTGACACAGTATGAGGGATATAAATGATAAATGTCTAACTATTACATTGTTTTGTGCACCTGAAACTAATAAAAACAAATAAATAAATTAATTAAAAAAAAAGAATAAAAGCAGGAAGCAAAATAAACATAAAAAAAAGAACGTAGGTAATAAAAATCAAGGTATTTTTAAAATCGTATTTGCCACTCTGGTATGATTTACCATATTTTTTAAGCCAATAAAGGCTGGATGTCACAATCGAGACATTATAAACACATATGCAGTGATATCCTGCCCCTTCACCAGGAAACTATGTGCTCCCAAGTGTCTGGAACATGGCGGTGAATTTCTTTATCAAGCAAAGTCATTCATGTTTTCAATTCTGTGCTGACAACAGAGAACACAACTGTAGTTGGGGCAGTCGGGATGAGGGACAGAAAGAAAATGTAAGCTATTCTAAACCAAAATGTACTTACCATGTCCTTTGTCATTCAGAACGTGCCATTATAAAATCGATGACAATTATAGCAATACCATGAATAGGGGACTAAATTATATTTTTCCTGATAGTAATAATATCACTGAGAAGATCTTTTATTTGAAATTCTAAAATCCCAGAAAATAAAATGTAATATCTCTGTACAAAAAGACCCAATGAGAACACGGCTTACACGGCCATATTTATGGCTGATCACAGAACAAAGGGCCCACAGTGCCCCATGCTCTGCTCTGTGTCAGCCGTAGGCTGGTGACCGCTTGATTTTTCTCTGAAACTGAGCAGAGGGAATGCAGTATCAGAAAACGTAACTTAAATGCCATAAGAAAAGAACAGTATAGAGAGAACCATATCCACACATTGGTCAAAGAGTACAAACTGCATTCACCTTTTTACTTCTCAGATCTGCTTCTCACAGAACCTGGACCAACACAGGGACGTTGAAAAATCCTCTCGGCATCTGCTACAGGGGTGGTGTATGTGGGTATTTTACTGATTTGGTCCCGTTGCGATACTTATGCTTCCCTAGATAATCTTCTCTGTTCAAGATTTTCTAATTTATTATCATAGTTATTCACAATATTATCTAATGTTTTTTAAATCTACTAGTATCTGTGGTTATAGACGGTGTATCTTGATTGGCCTCACCAGAGCTTTGTACGTGATTAGCATTTTCAAAGACTCAGTCATAGGATTTATCAGTGTCACTGTTTCAATATTTTGATCTGGGTATTAAATGTGGGGTGCCAGGGATGAGGCTCACCCCAACACACCGTAACTCAGTGCTGTAACAGGTGCCCCAGGTTTTCTTTCCTTTTCTTCTTAAAAAGATTACAATGTCCGATTTTGAAAGCTGAGCAGGTCAACCACTAAGGCCCCACCAGTAATGGGCGCCATCTCCGGTGGCAATTTGCTTTGTAAAGAGTCAGCAGAGGGGACTCAAGAGCTGCCTTCAAACACTCGAAGGGTTTTTCATGTGAAAGGGGGACCAGACACATTCTGAGCTACCCTGGGGACTGAACCCATCAGATCTGTGGGAACCGCAGGGAGAAAGACTGCAGTTGAGTGACAGGGAGAAGCTTCCATAATGAAGCAGAGGGGTCCGTGCAGGAGGGGCTCTGGGAGAAGCCCCTCGTCAGAGGCTTTGGACTTCGTGATGCGGATTATGGGGAAACTCCTTCGCACAGACACGCTACGGTGGTCCCAGGTTATCCCCACCTCCTGGGGCGCACATCCTCCTGTGCCCCCCTCTGCCTGAGTGTGGGTGGACCCCATGATCTGCTTCTAGACAATCTGAACATGCCACCTCCGCCATCACTCGCAGGAGACTAACGGCTGCTCGTTCCCTTGCTGGCCTTGGTGAAGAAGGTGGCCACAGAAGAGGCCCTGTCAGGGAGCTGGACTGCCTGCAGCTAACAGCTGGCCATAAACCTGAGGCTTCCATCTGACAGCCCCCAAGAAGCTGAATCCCGACAGCAACCACACAGCTGGGAAGCCCAACTTCCCACGGTGAGCCTCCGATGAGACCCCAGACCCAGCTGATACCTGCACCCTGGGCAGAGGACCCAGCTACCCAGCTAATACGTGCCAGACGCCTGAGCCACAGAAACTGAAATAACAAAGGTGTGCGTGTAAGCTGTTAAGTTGGTGATAATATTGTTACACAGCAGAAGGTAACTAATACACCCTTTCAACTCCGATTCAGTAATCACCATAGAGATCGCCCCAAACGCGGCTACATCGGCGCAAATCCATTGTCACGACCACAAATACTGTCCAGTCAAGTGCACTGAGGAGTTCAGACATGGAAAGCCTATGTGAGCAACTCAGAGCCTGATCTGTGTGGAGCCGTCCACAGGGTCTAACAGATGCGTAGACGGACACCGCCTGCTCTCTCTGGGTCCCCCAGGCAGGCTTCTGCTGAATACAGGTGATCCCATCCTCTTAAGTCATGGGTCACTCAGTTTTACTTCTTTTCTGCCCTCAAGAACTCTCTAAGGAAGACACGATCTGACAGATTCTATCACCTCTAAGAAAACCAGATGCATACTCTGTGCACAAGGAAACTTACCATACCCAGGAATATCATCTCTTCTTCTCTCTGTCGTTCGGTTTTCCTACATTGGTGGAAACCTCGCCAAACCTAGAAACAAAGAAATGGCTACTTGTTTAATACATTAAAAAAAAAAAAAAAAAAAAAAAAACCAGAGGAAACACGGTGGTACCGTTTCTCCCATATAAACTGTGTGTCCCCAAAGACATAATGACCATGCAGTGAAGGTCATACACGTGTGTGTGCTGATGGGATATTTTTCTGTGATCACAGGCAGCATTTCTGAAGAAAGACTGAGTCACAGAAATGGCCCATACTGCTGTCTGAGGACCCCCTGGGAACCCTGAGGCAGGTCCTGGTTCCCGCGCTGCCCTACTGAGCAAGGTGTACTGGGGCAGCCTCCTGACCCAGGGGATCCACACAAGCCCACCCTCGTAGCAAAGACTGCGGACCCAGCAACAGCCTCACACCTGTTAGAATGGCTGTTATCAAAAGACAAGAGATAACAACTGCTGGTGAGGCTGTGGAGAAAAGGGAGCCCTTGTGCACTGTTGGTGGGTATGGATCGTCACAGCCACTATGGAAAACAGCATGGAGGGTCCTCAGAACAAATGAAAAATAGAACTACCAAATGATCCAGCAATCCCACTTCTGAGCATACACATCCAAAGGAAAGGAAATTGGTCTCGCAAAGCGATAGCTGCATTATTCACAATAGCCCAGACAGGGAAACAGCCTGAGCGTCTGTTGATGGATGAATGGATAGAGAATGCAATGGAGTATTATCCAGCCACAAAAAAGAAGGACATCCTGCCAGCTGAGATTACATGGGTGGGCCTTGAGGGCATTAAGTGAAGTAAGTCAGGCAGAGAACGACAAATACTGTAAGCTCTCACTACAGGTGGAATCTAGTAATACCGAACCTGTAGATGTGTAGCGGCCTCGGGCTAGGGGCTGAGGGAAATGGGTGAAGGTGGTCATAGGGACAAACTCCCAGTTATAAGATGAGTAAGTTCTGGGGATCTACTGCACAGCAGATGACTGTATTGTGTTCTTAAAGATTGAGGGTTGATCTTACATGTTTTCACTATAAGAAAAACTGGTGATGATGTGAGGTGATGGATATGTTGTCTGGCCTGACTGTGGTGATCATTTTATAATCGTGTATCAAATCACGACGTACATCTTAAACTTGCACAAGGTTGTCTGTCAACTAAATCTCCAGGAAGTTGAGGGACAAAAGAAGAGATGGCCTATAATACTTGTTAGTGAGATTCCCCTACCTGGGCTTCTTCAAGAGAAACTTCTAGATTGCAGAAGTGTGGGGCTAGATCTAAGGGTGTCAATTCATGGCTTTAAAAGAAAAGTTTCTGTAGTAGTGTAGGGGAAATACAACACAGCAACGTCCAAGAATCGTACAACTGAAGTTATGAACTCAGATGCTTGTTTGAAACTTCACATTCCCAGAGACACTTGATGGAAAACCGTCTCTGATCGGTGCCCCCTCCACTGCCATTCAAACTCAAGTGGGGACACGAGTCCTGATCCGCTGGCTCCATTTCATGTCCTTGTACTTATTTTCTCTCCAGCCTAATTCTAATTTGTGTCACATTGCCGTCTTTCGCATTTTCCTGTAAGCAACGTAGTCTCCATTTGAAAAAAGATGGGGTATAATGAAGGTGCTCGTCCTACAAAGGGAAGGAAACCTTGAGGCCCGCTCTTAAGAGGAACATGGAGGTTCTGGTTACTGGAATTTTGTGGGAATGGCACACACGTTGGCAAGCTAGCAAGTATGAACGCTTGCAGGCCTCCTGTCTGTGCGTAAATGTATTTCTCAAAATTCATTAAGGACTTATATCCTCACTGAATTCTTAGCAACCTTCTTTCCAGTGATTATCAATGATCTTCAAAAACATTTGCTGAAAACGCCCTGTATTTTATTCCTATGCATAATAAAATGTTAAAATTGTGACCAAGCTTAGTGAACGGTTTCCCCAGAGTAAGATAATCAATCTTTCTGGAATTTAATCCAGTTCTACTGAAGGTAGCACTTGGGAATTCTGCGTTTTGGAGCTGACCCCCACCCCGGGACCCATCTCTAGCTATCAGGCACCTTGTCCCCAAGCCCAACCCCACATTCGCACCTTCTGAATGCGCAGTGCGGCTGCCCCGACATCTGCTATTCTGTCGCCGAGAGCCCTGGCGTGCCTGGCTCTGTGTTCTTGAAGGAAGATCTGCTTCATGAACATTGCTCTCAGGCGACCCTGCCGTGCCCTCTCTGCGATCTGGATTAATTTAACAGCCTCTTCTAGGGAGATACCCTTTGCAGGGCGTGTCTGCAAAACGCATTTGAGATAAGTCAATGTGTAAACACGTTAGCTACGTCAATTGAGCCCAGAAACATCACACACTTACTTCCAAGCCAACCTTGCAAAGAGTTCCCAAACTGCTAATAAAGAGTATGATGGCCCAATAGAATCACTTTCCCATGAATTATGTATATTTTGATAATTTGCCACGCGCAACCTGTGGTCCCATATTTAAGGATTCCTTAAGCTTTCCTCTGCCAGTCCAAACAAAACACTAATTAGCTCCATAATATTTTAGGTTGGCAGCAAATTATACTAGGAATGCCAATAAAATGGATTCAATACAACTTGAAATCGATATCAGTGTTTCATTAACTTAATAGTGTAAACATAAATTAAAAACACATCTCTAATAGGAGAATTTAAGACATAAAATACACAGGAAGTAAAACGATGACTTTAAAATCAATTATAGAATGATCTAGTGAATGTGACTAATGTTAAAATCATCGTAAGTGTATTCACTTTATAGGTGAAATGTTCTCCAGGACCTACAAATTTGCATTTTAAAACATCCAAATGTGATGGGCACTATGAAGACAGAAAAATCAGGTGCGTGCAGTAAAAGGCTGCCTGGGGACTTCAGGTACAGTATATGGGGGGAGGGGGGAGTCCAGTGAGGGACGGTGCTGTTCTGGAAGGAAAGAGGGAGAAAGGAGAAAGGAGAGCAAGGCTGCTGGGCATCAGAGGCCGGAGTGAGCTGAGTGGGCTCAGGCAGGGTTTCCAGGCAGGAATTCCCACCCATTCTCAGGAATTTTTTTCGCTTCCCCATGCTCAAATCCCGAGATATAAACTGTTTTCTGTTCTCCACGATGAATCGTTTCCACAAAGTGACGGCCTATATTACCAACCACCTGGGTTCAAGGAGCCGATTTTCCCCATTTCCCAACTAACTTTTCTTGGGATTCAAGAACGGAAAAAGCAAAAAAAATTCCTGAGAATGGGTGGGAATTCTCACCCAGAAACCCTAGCAATAAATAGGGAAAAAGTCTAAGAAATACATTGTGAGTAGTGCGTTTATTTACCATTTTGGGTATTACTGGGTTCAAGGAACCGATCTTCCGACCAACTTTCCTCGGGATTCGGGGATGGAAAAGCAAAAAAATTTCACAAGGACGGGTGGGAATTCCTGCCTGGAAACCCTAGGCTCAGGCCCCAGGCCTCTGCATCCCTGGAGCGTGGGAGCAGCTGTGCACGTGGCCTGGCGTGGGGACAGCCTTGTGCATGGTGCGCAGAAAGGAGAGGCCCTGGGATCCAACAAAGCTCCCAAGCACAAGCTGAGTCCTTTTCCAGGCCTCGGGGGCAGCGCTGGCCACACGTCAGGATCCAGCACAAGACACTGAGGTTCCACGTGCGGGTGCTCTCCTCACACTGCATAGAATCCAGTTGCTTCTCAATTAGAAGCAGAAAAAGGAGGTTTTACCGATTATGGAAGAATGTTGGTTAAAATGAGATACAAACCTTGCCAGAGAGTTCCAGTTCAGTGTCGGCTAATATTTGAGAAAGGATTTTCTCTCTTCCTTTTATTACTTCCAATTTCTCCTTCAAAAAATATTTGGGAATGGGAATATCTAATTGTTGCTAGAGAAGACAAAAAAATAAGCAAAAGAGCATTTTTGTCACAATTCCAGGGCTCAAATCCACTTAAAATACACAATAAGGACATGAGCATCGAAGGACTGGCTTTACTTCCCATCCTCTTTTAAGAGACGATGAGGCCAACGGAGTGAAGAGAGTGCGTTACTGCTGAGGAGACACAAATAAAAGCAAAAGGAAAAACCGAAGCCACATCCCTTGTTTTAATTACAGTAAAACTGGAGTAATTCATATCCGAGTTAGCCCCCAATTAACTAATGATAACAATAAATTTCTTTAAAGAAATATAATATAATCTCAGCCTACCTAAAATAATACTGCAAATTAGAAAAGCAAAGTATTGAGCTATAGAGACTTTTGAATTAAACCTAATCATTCATCGTTAGCACCATCAACTATTTGTACATAAGCGGTCACAATTTTTTCTAATAATTTGGTTTTATTTTTACCTGGTTTTAAATTACCCCATTACAAAGATTATTTAAAAATTAATTTGCGGGGCGGCCGGATGGCTCAGTTGGTTAGAGTGCGAGCTCTGAATGACAGGGTTGCCGGTTCGATTCCCACATGGGCCAGTGAGCTGTGCCCGCTACAACTAGATTTAAGACAATGAGCTGCCACTGAGCTCCCAGAGGGGCGGCTGGATGGCTCAGTTGGTTAGAGCGGGAGCTCTCAACAACAAGGTTGCTGGTTCAATTCCCACATGGGATGGTGGGCTGTGCCCCCTGCAACTAAAGATTGAAAACGGCAACTGGACTTGGAGTTGAGCTGCGCCCTCCACAACTAGATTGAAGGACGACTACTTGGAGCTAATGGGCCCTGGAGAAACACACTGTCCCCCAATATTCCCCAATAAAATGTATATTAAAAAAATTGATTTGCTTTATTAGAAAACTTATTTTTACACAACAAATATAAACTTCTATTCTTCACTTTTGTATATTAACAAATATTTCAAATTAGTGGAGGTCAAATGAATACGCACAGTGTAAGTTCCATAATCAGGAGTGTACAAGGGTTATTAAAGGGTCTGGGTGGGCCCTTGGCCAGCCCCTATGTCCCAGATATTCTTTCCGACACTCCTGGCTGCCCTCTGGTAGATCAGTTGATCGGGGAGAGCTAAGGCTCTTGTCTTCAGGGTCAGGTCTCTTTTTTTCCCATTCCGGTGTGATTCCCCACACTCTTCTCCCAATCCAGGGAATTTTGAACAGGGCTTCCCTTAAACAAGCATCCGAGCATAAAGGGGTGTCTTTCTGAGGACTTCGGTGTGACGGTATCCCTAGCACTTCTGGGAGGTGGCAATAGTTTTTGAAAACCAAACCTTCCTTAGACTCATGGAGCATTTAGGGTGAACTAAGTGTGAATTTCCAGGGCCCAGTGGCCTGGGGATGGAGGACAGTCAGAGGAGAATGACTACTGTTTATGTTGTGATTTTATTTATTGATAAGCATGTTCAAGTGTTGTACTTTTCTAAATTTTAAGGCAAAACTTTATTGACATGGCTCCATCGGGTCCATTTAGGCCAAAATTATAAATAGGATTTTGAGGGTGAGGAAACAGCAGTTGAGCCTGGGAGAGGCAGGAAGACAGATGTGGCTGCTTTGGGCTTCCTGCTGGATCTCCATCCCCAACACAGTCTATGTCCACTGCAGACACCACGGGGGTTCCAGTCTCTGTGCGGTGGAACCAAGGAAACTTCTGGTGGCAGAGAAACTCCCTCCCCTGCATGTTTCTCGACATCAGGGGACCTCTTTGGGAAGGCTCCTTATGTGGCAGGTTCCAGAAACAGTCTTCTGGCTAGTTCAGCTCAAAGGGGACGCTGATGGAAGGACTTGGGACCTTGTGGAACCAGGGCAGGAACGTGGCTGAATGTGTGTCAGCAGCAGGGGTGCGTCCAGGGATGAAGATGCCTCCAGGACTCGGCCATTTGTTTCTGCTCCTCTTGGTGAGTCTGCTTTGTTCTCCTTTTCTCTTTCTTCCTTTTCCTATCTGAACAGCAGCAGCCTCCATTCTTCTGAGTATTTGGTGAACAAAGTCTCTGACTACTTACAAGTTTGGGAGACTACAATTCTGACCCTGAGACAGAAACGGGTCTCTCTGTCCCGGTTCAGCATCTCTCCAGGGAGGACTGGATGTGGCAGCTGCGAAGGTGCCCATCCCAGAACCAATCAGCAGCGGTCAGTGGTGCCAGTCACACTGTACAAATAACTGGGTGCTGGCCCGGCAAGACCTAGGGGAGCTGCGGGCTATGTGGGTGACAAAGCCGCAGAAGCCCAGACACAGAGGATGCTGGTTGGTCTAGGGTTCCACCCTGAAATGCAGGGCTGGGTCACACAGAAGTTCCCAGAGGCTGGTGTGTCTCTCTGGCCAGGGCATTGTTTATGGAGTCCATGCTTCTGATGTTGGATGTACCCTCTAACCAGCTGGACTTCAGTGTTGTCACATGGTTCAATCCACACCTTCCAGGTCTGGCGGTAAACACTGTTGATAGTGTCCTGCTACAAAGGCTTCCTGGATGATGTCACCCATTCATCACCCCTCTCAAGGTTCGGTGGCTTCATCACCCCTCCCAAGGCCCCGCGGCTCCATCACCCCTCCCAAGGCCCCGCGGCTCCATCACCCCTCCCAAGGCCCCGCGGCTCCATCACCCCTCCCAAGGCCCCCCACGGCTCCATCACCCCCTCCCAAAGGCCCAGCGGCTCCATCATCCCTCTCAAGCCCCCCCCCCCCCCCGCGGCTCCATCATCCCTCTCAATGCCCAGCAGCTCCATCATCCCTCTCAATGCCATTCCTCCAAGAAGATGAACCAGGCAAAGCAGAGGGTTGACCGAAGCAGTAAGAAAAGTGGGAAAAACTGAAGGCGCCCACCATATAAATTTCACAAACTTCTTATTTCTTAAATTTAGGAATATTATTTAATATGCTTGGAATTAAATTAATAAACTTAATATTACTTTCTTAATTAAGTTTAGGAATATGATTAATGACTATTTGTTTCACATTACTCGAAGTTGTTCATGATATTTTCACACGGGCAAGTAAAGTACACCTGACCTAAAAAGCCTGGTGCTTTAACCCATGTTCTCATAAATGAATATAATAAACATGAAAGTTTTGGAATGATCTTCAACATTTCGTTCATTTCGGTTATTCTCGTTAGTCCATTCTAATAAAATGCACCACTAAGGTTAGGAAAACATAAAATTATAGAAGCCTAATTATTTTCGGAAGGAAGAAACACTAAACCCCATATAGAAAATTAAACACTTTCTCCTTTTAATTTTATTTCAGGAAACGTTCCTTTCAAAATGAAGCCTGGACTCATGGGACCATGATACTGAAGGGAGGTGTCCACCGGTCCCTGGCAGACTTGGCCAGACAGAGCCTCAGGGGAGATCCTGGGGACAGGCAGTGAAGGGCCGAGGGCAGAGGCCGGGCCCAGTGCTCCCAGGACGGCGCTGGTGACAGGTGACAGCAGGAGAGCTCCGGGGCCTCAGACAGAGAGGGAACCGTTTAGTGTTGGAGGTTCAGAGGCCCATAGCTGTACATGTCCCCACTGCCCCCACCCGCGTCACCACTGACCCAAAGCAAAGGAGGAGGCGCATCTACCTGGGGTCAGAAATCAGCCACCAGAGGCTACTCATCCAGAAGATGATGGGCACACAAAGTTGAGAGAGAGATTTTCTTCGGAAAAAGAAGCAGGGGCGCTGCGATTGAACATCGGGAGGCTTTTTGCCACAGGATATTTGGAAAGGGGTTGGCCTCCTCCAGTCCAACAGGCCTGGACCCCATGGTGACAAGGAAGGCCCAATGGCCTTGTGTCCACCACACACGACGACTGCAAGGATTCATCTACACCCCAAACTGGGGAACCCAGCACGGTCTAACCGAAGGGCTACGCGTCCACCTCTAACACAATAGCCAACTAGTAACTATGTCTGACAGTCTGCAGAGTACTGGTTATAGGCCTGCATATCTCATTTAAAACCAAAACTAATGAGGAAACAACCCGGGTACTTACGGGGGCCAACTTCAGATCCTGCAAGATGTCATCAAAATAATGGAACTCACTTAATTCCAGTTCAACCATTTCACTCTTCAGTTCCAGAATGCGGCCCATCACTCCATCCAGTATTTTTCGGATCAGTATTCGTTTCTGCGGATGGACGATCTGGTCATAGACATTCTCCAGGTTTCTGAAGATCTGCACGTATTTTATGTAGAAGGTGGCTAACGTCTGGAAGATGAAAACTGGATTTCTCTGTGGTTCTATTATCTTCTGAGACTCTTTATCGAGCAAAGAATTGAGGGCTTCTTGGGTCTGATGCCACATCTGATTGTACATCCTGAGGAAAGACAGAGTGTTTAGCTGAAACAATCAGCAACAATTACTCTGTCAGGCACACATATGAGGCATCTCCCATAACAAAATGTAACTCATCATCAAATGTGAGCTAAGAGTACTGCATGTAGGTACCAGGCTCTTTGGACAAACTCTGCCCTGTTTTGATGTGCGTATGACTTCTGGATATGACCACTGCTGTTATTATCAACTAAACAGTTTAAATAGCTTTTCAATTAAGTGACGTACAGTGAATCCTCACCACCCGTTAAGCCAGTACTGAAGTTGATAACCAGACTATCGTGTTTCTCCAAAAATAAGACTGGACCGGGTCTTATATTAATTTTTGCTCCAAAAAATGCATTAGGGCTTATGCTCAGGGCATGTCATCCTGAAAAATCATGCTACGGCTTATTTTCCAGTTAGGTCTTATTTTCGGGGAAACACGATAGTGAACCGATTTTCCATACACACAGATGGTGGAGCATAAATGGGAACCACCACTCTGGGAACTAATTCAGTATTATCTTGTCAAGTTGAACATGTGCCCACCCTGTGAAGGAGTAATTACCCCCCAGAGAAATGCTAATTAATCTGAATCAAGAACGGCCGCAGTAACATTTCCTTGTAACAGCGGAAACCTGGCGATGACCCAAACGTCCATCAACGAGAATGGATACATAAAAAGCACATTCACCATCAGACTATTACACAGCCATGAACAGTGAATGAATTACAACTATGAGCACCAACTACGGACCTTACAACTGTAACGTAGAGAGGAAAGGGCAAGAGGCAGATGCGGCCAGGGAGGCTGACCTCTACAGACTGCATCAGAGGGCTTCCTGGCCCTGAGCTCCCATCGGCTGCGTCAGTAGAGGCGCAGACAGGAAGCTGGAGGGTGAGTGGGGGTGTGTCCTCTCCCACTGTCTCCCTGGTGCGTCAAATGGTTGGGAGACTCCTTCTAGCGAAGGCGTAGGGTGGTGACGGTTCTGGTGGTGCCAGCCTCAGGACACCACACCATCCCTTGTTGGTTTCCCTAGACTCTGCTCACACCTTCATCATTGGCCCCCCTTCCGAATGTGCTATTCTTTTCCTGTTGTGACTCTGACCAACACATTCATAGCAGAGACATTTGATAAAAAATTTGGGGTGGTTCTGGTAATTTTTTTTTTTAATCCAAGGAATGAAAAGCTAACTGGAAGTATGCCTGGGGAGGGGCTTATCAGGTTGGCTTCGGGGGGGGGGGGGAGAGTATGGCGGGGGGGGGGCCAGGACCCTGGCTGGTCTCTATCTGGGTGTCATCTATTACGTCTTTCCTGTGCTGGTGAGGGCGACTCCAGTCTCTGCTTGCAAAGCAAGTGGGCCAGGACTCTCACTTCCTCTTCGCGGTCGGTTTGGTCTCTCATTCCCACGCTCACCAGTGCCTGGCGTCCCCAGCCTGCGTGCACAGGCCTCTTCCCCAGGAAGGGAGCAGCTCAGCGCCTGCTCCCTGGGGTCCAAATGGCCCTGGTGCAGATCTACAGCCAGTCCTCCCACTTTCAGCCCCAGCTCAGGACCACCAGCCTTGCCCTCTCTTCCCAGGGTCTGGCTGGGACTATGGCTTGTTCCCTCCCCCTCTGCTGGCCCCCATGTCCCGCTCTCCACCCTGCATCCTCCCTTCCCTCTGCGGCTCCTTTCCCTCCTCCGACACTTTTGTGACAGCCCTTGTCAAGTGTTCCAATGTCCTCATGGCCTTCGTGTGATTATAGCTTTTTAATTCCTTTACTGCCATTTTGGAGGTGATACAGGAGCAGGTGGAAATACATATGCTCGTTCAATCTGGGAGCCCCTGCTCAGCCTTCCCAAGGTCATTACCAGGCATCCCAGCAGGTACTGTGCTCTGGTCCCACTACCTGACCTTCCTCACACATGCCCCGCACGTTCTGATGAGTAAGAAATTGTGAACATCACTACTGGAACTCTGACCACACACCGCCTTCTGTCCTTCTGTGACCCCGGGTGACAGTCCATGAAAGGGGGCTCCTGTTACCCCCACGGAGGAGGGGAGAAGGCTACGACGTGCTCCTGAGTGGCAAGGCCAGCGTTTGAACCCAGGTCTTGTGAGTCCAGCTCGGAGCCATCATTCAACACTGAACCATCATCTCTGTCTCTACCAAATATAAAAGAACCACCAGCACCACTACCAGCACCACCACCAAATACACAAAGGGAATTTTTGTCAACATGGTGGGTGAGAGAGAGATTCTCACTGTTTTAATGTCCGTTCACCTGACGGCTGATGAGGCAAAATAGCTTTTCACTTGCATACTGGGCATTTGTAAAGCCTGTTCTTTGAACTGTTTATCCATCTGTGTTGCCTGTTTCTACGTTGGCTTGTTTTCCTACTAACTGATGGGGCTTCTTTATACATTCTGAGTGTGTATGCGTTCTGTCCTTGCCTTGGGGCTCAGCAGCTGGTTTCTCACTAAGACACAGAGCGGGCTGTGGGGACATGCCCTCTGCCTGTGTCCCGGTGGGAAGGGCAGTCCCCCCTGGCCCCACCGTGCCCTGGGGCACACTGCCCACCCTGGTGCAGAGCCTGGCTAGCTCACTGCTGCGGGGTTCCACTCCTCCTGGCGCACAGAACTGCAACTTGGATTAAAAAACTCCAAATTTTGAATTTTTCAATTCAAAATATTTTTATTTAATTTAAAATTAGACTATTAAATCTACAAATATGTACTATTAATATAATATTATAAATTAATATACATTCAAAATAAAAATGGAACTATTAAAATATTAACTTTCTAAATAAAAAAATTTAAAAATACTTTAAAAATAATTTTGTTATCTATTGTTTTTTATGTACTTGGAGCAGAGAGGGGAGACTTTCATCTTCCTGACCCAAAGTTAAAAGCTTCTCTTGATGTGAAAAGACTTTTAGATTCAGGTGTAACCCATTTATATAATGTCAGTCACGTTCTACGTGCTTTACATACAGAGGGTGCCAAAAAAAGTATATATATTTTAAGAAAGGAAAAAACTGTATTAAAATTGTAATAATATACACCGATAACAAAAGATGAATACAAATTATGTGTATACATTTTTTGGCACCCCCGGTACATTAGCTCATGTAATTCTCAACACCCCAATGAGGTAGGTATTATTATTATTATTACTCCAGTTTACAGATGTGGAGACTGAGACACAGAGACATTATTGCCCAGAGCTGTGCAATTTGAATGCAGGATTTGCACCCAGGCAGTCCGGCTGTGGAGTTCATGTGCTGAAGCCCTAAACTTTATTGCCTCATGTTCATCAAGGTGAAAGCAAGTGAGGATGACACATCATGTGGCATAAATGTGATGGACACCACAAGAAAACAAAGCTTTATAGCCCCAAATGCCTCACTTTTCCTCCCCTGTCTCCCTGAGTTTAGATACCGAATATCGCCTCTGGCACCTCATCCGCTGGGTTCAAGTACCAGATTTCTTCAAACTTAGCAATATTCAAAAACATTGCTGATGAAAGAGCACTCTGTTAGATACGTCTACTATAAAAGGGAACGCTACAACCAGAAAGTTAGCATTTCCTTTAGCCCCAGACATTTCACTCCGTGCATAATAAACAGCTAAGAAACAGTGCTGTTTACCAGAAACAACCCCACAAAAGAACAGCGACAGCCAAAGCAGCGCCTTCTGCCTGTGTAAAGCATCTGGAACATTTTGGCAATTCTGTTTCTCATGCCTCAAAAAGAGCAACAGCGAGAGGAGAGCAGGAAGCCAAGACGTACTATGGATAACAATAAGCAGAGGCTTCTCGACGTCTGCCTGGAGCATATAAAGCTGTGGAGGGTCCAGAGTTGAGCAGATGCCTCGCCTGCCAAAGCCCAGCCTTCCGGCGTCTGAGCGGGGCAGCGGACCCAAAGTGTCCAATCGGACTGGTGACACTGGCGGTGCATACCAAGAGGCTCAACAAGTGTTCACAGAAAACAGAAACGCGCCCGGTGCGTTGTGTGGGTTCAACAGGCCTTCGGGCCTCAACCTGTCAGGACAACAGAACAGAAGAAAAGTACAGGCTAATTTTGTGTAAACTTGGATCTAAAATTCCACTTAGCAAACAGAACACAGCGCCAGATCAAAAGAATCGTTCTCTCTGACCAAGGAGGGGGTCACCTCAGGAATTCCGGAGGCTTAAACAGAAAGCTGAACGAAACAGAGCAACAGAACAGTGAAAACCAGAGCTGATTTTCACAGATGCCAAGAAGATGCTCAATTAATTTTAATTTATGGCACATGCCTGATCAAGAATGCTATCTACACACTCCAAAGAATAGATGGTGATGACTGCTTCCAAATGCTGAAAACCAGAGAGCAAAAGTAATTTCAATAAAGAAACAGTCATCAGTAAATGGAGAAGTAAGGACGAAGCAGATATAAAAGTGACTGATATAAAAGATTTAAAAGGCTGCTTATAAATGACACTATTGCAGAATCCAAGGAAATCCCCCAACATAAGAAGTCAGTTAGGGGCGACAATTGTCACCCCAATAAACTTTCATTGAAAAAAAAAAGTCAGTTGGTGCAGCAAAGTCGCAAGACACAGATAAAACCCACGAAAACTAAACACAGAGAAAAAGAAAAAAAGAAAACCCCATTCATAGTACCGATAAGGAACATTAAACATTCAAGAATTAACACTAGCTGGAGAAAATTCTAGAATGATAGCTGAAGTTCAGAATAGGCAGAAGGCAATATCTGCGTCTGCCTGAAGAGGCCAGATACAAAGAAAGCAGACTCCCGAGATGCACATGCAGATTTAATACCCCCCAAAATTTGGTCATAATGTACTACGGCAGACTCTATAAATAAATCCAGTTCTAATTTCTACATGTGGGAGTGCAGTGGATAATAGGTGAAGGATATCGCATCAGACTTCAAAGCATTTCACACACCTATAAGCATTAAGGTGACCAGACCACCACAGAGCCTCAAACCCATTGATAGCAAGGGGTCTTGGGTAGCGGGGCTTCCACCAGGGGAACGACAGCCAGCCACATGAGTGGAACGGGACACACCTAGCATTTAACAACGTCTAGATTGCTTTGGGGCAGACCCAGGCAGGGGGTCCTTGGTGCCCCAGTTCAGTGCACTCATTGGCTTCCACCCGGGTCCAAGAAGCAGAATCCCCTCCCGGGCCAGGGTGGAGCTGACCTCTAACTGGAACTTTTGGCTGCAGACCGTCCTGGTGGCCTGAGCCTTCCAAGTCCTGCCATTTGGGCTGCAGCCTCTCTCTTCCTCTCCCACTGCGTTTCCACTGCCCCTCGCGGGGGAGACCAGGCAAAGGTTGTTGGCTGATGGGGACACATTTAGTAGCGACGTGAGCACGGCGGCCCTGCATCACGAGTCAGCCTGTGATTGACTTTGGCATTGGTGCTTTCCACGTGTGTTCACTGGCCACAAGCCCACCACTCCCTGGACTGCCAGGGGCCTGGCCTCCGGGTCTCGGCCAGGCCAGCCATGGAGCCCCCATCTCCCTCGAAGCCGCAGTCTGGCTTGAGCCCCACCCCACCTTGCTGCCCTCAGGTCTCAGCCTCCTTCCCCTGAGCCAGTGCCCGTGAAAATAACGCGAGACAAGGGATGTGGCCAGATGATTTTTAAATAAGAGAACCACTGAGCTATAATTCACATATGAAAAATTCACCCTTTTAAAGTGTAGTGATCAGTGGTTTTTAGTGTTTTCCCAGAGTTGTGCGACTATCCTGTCTATCGGCTTTCAGCATATTTCATCACCCCTGTGCTGAACACCCATGTGCAGTCACTCCATTTGCCATCATTCCCATGTTCCCCAGCTCCTGGTGACCACTCATCTAATTTCTATTTATTTGCCTATTTTGGACATTGCGTGTGGTGGAATCACATGATAGGTGGTCCTTTGTGACCTGCTCCTTTCACTGGGCGTAACGTTTTCTGAGTTCATCTGTTTTGCAGCCTGTGTCAGGACTCGGATTTCTTTTTGTTGCCAAGTGATGTTTCACCGCATGTATACAGCACATTTTGTGTAGCCGTTCATCCGCGGGTAGGCACGTGGGTCCATCTGCCTCCTGGCTATCGTGACTGATGCTGCTGTGAGCATCCTGTACAGGTGTCTACGTGCACATGTGTTTTTATTTCTCTTGGGCATGGCAAGGTGGCTTTTAAAGGGAAAAGTGCTCCAAGTTTACAATCAGAACCTGCGTCCTGAGGTAGTTGGTCTCAGGAAGGTCATGTAACCTCTTTGTGCCTCGACTTCCTCAAGGGCAAAGCTGGGTACTGACACCTTCCCTGGACACCCCAAAGGATTACTGTGGGATGGGATAACAGATGTGAAAGTGTTCTGGAAATTTTAAATGGGCTTTGTAAAGAGAAGGTCGTATTTTATCCGCGGGACGACTCAGAATTTTTTTTGAAGTTCATGATTGGTGTCAGACTTGAGCATATGACCTAGAAATGTCACCGATATTGAAACCAGGAGGGTTGTGGGTGAAGAAGACTGAATATGACAGTTGAAAAAGACCAGATTGTTATTTCTATAGCTTGGCAGGTTTCCTAAAACGGGAAGGGCGGGGAAGACATGAATATTTAGACATACTACGCACTTCGATAGAAAATCTAAATACTGCAAAATGGGAATTCTCACCAAGTTATATTATACATGCTAAACCTTCACATTCTTCCAATATTGCCTATTTGTTAATTCTCTTTGTAGAATATTCCCTGAGCCTTTTTGTTCTAAGGGATGCCTGGTTGTTCCCTAGGGGGGTCACAGCTTCCCCTGCAGCCTTCTCGGGGAGGCACTTTTTCTCCCACATGTGTGGAGTTGGGTCAAAGGGCTTCCTTGCTCCTCAATGCCAGTCCACACCATTCTCTCCTCTCCCCTGACACTCCCGTAGATTTGAACCTCATTTCATCAGATGGTTTTGCCTACTGCCCCACCATCTTTCCAGGCTCCCCCCAACAGGACACCTATCCACCAACAGCATCTTTATGACAGACTCTCCTCTGCCTCTTCACTGGATCCTGTGACACACGTCTGTTCCTCTATCTGAAGCCAAGACCTGAAGCTGGGTCCTGTGCCCTCACTAGCAAGGATGTCATCCCATGTCATGCAGGGTCTCAGCTCCTGCTCCCAGCACAAGAACGCAGGATATGGTGAGGCCAAAAAGGAACACCAGTGGAGCCATGGATGGGGGGTTCGTACCACTATATTCTTGCTGGCGGCGGCTGAGTTGGAGACACAGGAAGCAGGAGCCACACGATCTGCACTCCGCTTCTCTGCCAACCAACCAACCAACCCCCAGCCGAGCCACGGCAGTTATATTAGTGGCTAATGGCTAACTGGTTACGGCTGATGGCCATCTACTACCTGAGCCAAGCGCCTGGAAACTGCTGTGCTCCTGGCTCTGTCCCCACACTCCACTTCTCTCTCCTTCGCTCTTGCATCCCCTTTCCTTTACCACAGGGCCATTCCCTTCAACAAACAAATAGGCTATTGTTTTCTATCTTTGAAAACATCTGTCATGCAGGGTATCAGGCAGAGTCTCTGCTCCCGCTCCCCACATAAGAACACAGGATATGCTGAGGCCAAAAAGGAACACCCACGGAGCCATAGGTAGGGGAGTCACCACTATATTCTCGCTGGCGGCTGGGCTGGAGACACAGGAAGCAGGAGCCACACAATCCGCAACCCTCATTGCTCCGCTTGCTAGCTCAGCCACCATCTTCTTGCTAGCCCCCATTTTCTGCTAGCGTAGCCACAGCAGTTATATTAGTGGCTGACGGCCCACCGGCCACAGCTGACGGCCAACCAGCCACAGCTGATGGCCATCCAATCACAGTTGATGGCCATCCACCACCCGAGCCAACACCGAGAGCCTGGAAACTACTTTTTGGGGCTCTGTCCCCACAACATCTTTGAAAACGTCTGTCTCTAGGCCCCATTTCCCCTGCCACCAGCTACAGCAAAACTTCCTTAAAAAGTTAGCCGTGCTCACTGAATACAATATCTCTCCTAAGCTCACTGTAGTCAGTCTTTCTCTTCCATCACTCCACTGAAGGTCAGCGTCACCAGTGGACTCCACATCGCCAAATCAATGGTCAGTTCTCAGTTCTCCTCTGACTTGTCTCAGCAGCATTAGACAGTTACTCACTCCTTGAGACACATTATTTTTTTCACCTGGCTTCCGGGGCGCCACAATTTTGTTTCTTCCTCAGTGACCACACTTTTGATCCCTTTGTTAGTTTCTCCTGTCCTCCCCAACCTCTTGCCATTGAAGGAGCCAATGCTTAGTCCTTGAACCCCTTCTCTGTTCTCTCCACACTCATTCCATGTCTCATAAAGACCATCCATATGCCAACAGCTGTCAGACCTCTCTGCTGAACTCAAGACTTGAATATTCAATTACCTACTTGACCTCCACTGGCATTTCAAATTCAACACGTCCAAAACTGATCTCCTGATCCCCCCACCTGCAAACCTCAGCAAGCCCTGAACGTCTCTGCTCTTATCTCCCTGCCTAGAAAACAGGGTAATAGATAGTACAGGCTGGAGCCACCGAGCCTGGGCTGGCACTGTCTACTTGTGGTATACGAACTGCTGAGCCCCTTTGTGCCTAAGTTTCCTCATCTGTGAAATGGAAATAATAATGTTAACAGCTCCTGCATTCTAGGGTGTTGTGAAGATTAAGTTATTATATCTCAAGCACTGAGAACAGCGCTCCCCGAGTCAGCACTGCAACAGCTGTTTGCAATGATCCTTCTGAAGACCAAATGAGCCAGTGCACTGCCAGGTGAACACTCTTTCAGGGCCACTTACCACCTGCCTGGGGTTCCTTAGCGAAAACCAAAGTGGTGCAATCAAGCTTCCTCACATCTTTCCTGACTTAATAGCGGAACCTGGAACTTTTCACAAAGCAATCCATGTACTGCTGTGAAAGATGAACAAAACAGCAGGTAGTGTACTGAACGCACTGAAGATACTGCTTCCCCCAAAACACATCAACAGGGCCCGAGGGCCTGGCGGGGCCTGGAGGCGATGGTCGTCTTGGTGGGAGGGGCGGTGCGAGGGGGACGAGGAAGACCTAGGCGTCGGCATTCCTTGTCCACAAGAATCTGATACTGTGGCCTGAGAAGTAGCCTTATTTGCTAAAATGTAAAAAGGAGGAGGAAAGGAGATGGGAGAGGAAAAGAGAGGAAAAAAAGCAAAGAAGCAGAACAAGCCACCTGTGGGTTTGGAGAAGCGCACGCCATGGCTATGGCCAGCAGCCCATTACTCACTTGCTCGACATGGCTGGCCACTTTCCCTCTTCGCCTCGCCCGCCGGGCAGCTCTTCCGTCACTTTCGGAAAGGCGGCCTGGATGCAGGAGTCAGGACAGCAGCAGAGGCGCTCAGAGGGTGGTCCTTGCGGAGGGAGGGGCCGGGATCTGAGATATCCTCTCACTTCTGGTCAGGAAAGGTGACACCAGGGATGCTCACGCAAATAGAGGGGGACTGGCTCGACCCCGTCTCCACCCGAGGCTCTGGAACTTTACTGTGGCCACGCCTCAGGACGCGAGGCGGAACCTAGCAACCGAGACACTACGCCTGCGCAGTGCCGACCGTCTCGGGCCCGGCTCGCTCCCCGCCCCCGCTCGCTCCCCGCCCCCGCTCGCTCCCCGCCCCCTGCGCGCCACGCGCCTGCGCCGCTGCCGGCTGTTTCCGTGGCAACCGCGCCGGACGCGGAGGGACAGTCTGCCGGTGCTGGCGAGGGATGCGACCGTGGGAGCCTCAGCCGCGCAGGACGGGAGCTGAGGAGCCGACCTCCTGGAAGACCCGCCCGGCGGGCGCTCTCCGGTTGGCCCCACGTCCGAGCCACAGGCCCGGCTTCCCGGCGGCCCCGCCCCGAGTCATCTTGATGCAGGACAAGCACCCTCGCGTCTTCAACACAAGATGCCCAGTTTCCTGGACACTGGCTCGTTGTCTCTGTGACGCCGCGCTCAGTCAGTGTCCTTCAGCTGTAGGTCAGTGAAACAAGAATTTGCGGATGGGAGCTGGTCGGCGCCATCAAGTACCAACAGGGACCCCAGCTGGGTCCCCACCCCTGGCGTCTATTGCTGGGTGTCCCTATCACACTGTTGATTCATGTGGTGTTACGGGGACCGAACCTCTAAATATTCCTGCAGCTTGTGTGGCTGAGCCACCTCCGTCGTTCAGTATGTTCACCATCCCATCCAGTTCTATGTCATCCTTCAAATCTGATCCACGCCACTGATGAACAATGTTCCCTGGGAGGAAGCCAGGGAGCCGACAGCGCAGCACAAGCAGTGTGTCCGAGTGAGCATCAGAGACCGGGGACAAGCCTGCCCGGCTATCACCCGGCTCACATTTCTCCTGCTTCCCCCCATTCCGCGAGATAAAGATGCTGTCGGTGTATCACTAACACACAGCTCTGCCACGTCAACAGCGTTGCCCTTATCTGCTAGGCGAGTGACCGTGGACGTTTCAAATTAGGCTGGTCGGCTGTGCCTTGGTTGTAACACTTGTTATCTTAGCTTCCCTTTCTAAGAACTCACAAGTCATTTTACTGATCTGCTCTGGATCACGTGAAGGTCACTAGAGCAGAGCCTGACCTCCTTTTCATTTTGAAGCCACCAGTCCCTCAGAACCTTTCCACACACTCTGCTGTCGTGTGTTCCAGTGCACCACGATCTTTCAGCCAGACCTGGGACTTGGTTCCTTTCTCACACCTGCGTCTCCCAGAAGCTGTACCAGAGTTCAAAGAGCTCATCCTACACCTCTGCCTGAGGCAACTCAAGCTGCCACCGAGCAGGTCCTTTTCATACCACAAGGTGGCGTGTAAGCCACCAACCAATCAACATGGGCCACTGCTTCCCACTTCCCAGGGCCTGCTTCTCACTCAAGGACCCAGCCTCCTGGCCGTCCTCCTTCACTAACAACCCGCTCCATTCTTCCCAGTGGAACATAACAAGACAGGAATATGCTCCGCTGTGAGACCAAGCTCCACACACCACGCACAGCCGGACAAGCCCCCTGCCTAGGATAGGTTCACAGCCCTAGCCAGGAAGCACTGGCGGGGGACTGACCGATGTAGCAACGTCTGTTGCCTGGAGTGGTGAGCTCGGCCAAGGATGCAGAGCAGACCTGGGCCTCTAGGGAGTCTCTATCCTCCAGACCCGTTCCAGGGTGGCATCCTATCATGCCTCAGTGGTATTATGTCACTTCTCTTCTGGCATGAAAATACTAAGTGCGTTTGGTTTAGTAGCCACGCTCTATGCTTTGCCAGACATCTGAGGCCCAAATTGACTCATCTGACTCATTTTTCCAGTAATTTCCTCTAAACTGATCAGTATCTTTCCCCAGTCACTCTGTTTTGTCCTGATAACTGATGTTTAATTCCATTTAAAATGTAAATGTCTTTTTACACAGCCTTGGAACCCAACTGGCAGGTGTCTGGGAAGAGTCATCTTTCACAGTCCTCTTGATGTGGATGAAGTCAACTGGGGAAATGTTTATTGATGCTCGTTGTTTGCAAAGCCCAGTACTGGACACTGTACAATAGAAACAGACAGCTCGGATCTGGATTCTGCCTTCAAGGAGTAAAGTAGAGGCCATGGAGGTCTGAGGTGGTTAAATGACACAGTGCCACATCCTCTGGGAATCTAGAAGAGAGGGGTCCCTGCTCCCTTGGGAAAGTGGAAGGTTTATGCAGCAGGTGGCAGTGTGGGGAACAAAGGGACTTTGGCCTGAGGAAATAGAAGGCAACACAGGCCAAGGCACAAAACAGAAGTGTGACACGGGGACCTGTACGCCTGATAGTTGGTATTTGTGGGTGACCTGGGAAGAGGTTCGGCCTCACAGACTGAGGCCTGGGGCTGTATGTGCTCAGTGGAGGCAGAGAGGTTTGGGCCGAACCGTGTGGCTTCCCCACAGCTGGTGAGGTTTATTTGAGCAGGAGGCTGGAGCTGAGCGTGAGGTAGGGGGCCCACCAAGGACGGGAAGTACAGATGAGCGCATGAACGAAAGGTGGTTTACAAATACCGCGAATAACGTTCAGCCAGAAAAGAAGAATGAAGCTGCGACACATGCTACAGCATGAATGCACCTTGAAAACATTATGCTAAGTAAAAGAAGCTCGACACAAAAAAGGGAAAATATTGTATGATTTCACTTAATGTGAAATATCCAGAATAGGCCAATTTATAGAGACAGAAAGTCGATTTGAGGTTACCAGGGGTTGGGGGAAGAAGGGAGCGGAGTGTTTATTGCTTCACGGGTACTATCTGTGGTGATGAAAATGTTGGAACCAGTGTTGATGGTTGCACATTATTGAAAATGCAGTACATGCCACTGAATTGTACACTTGCAGCGGTTAAAGTGGCAACTCTGACATCTACAGAGGATGGAATTTGGCCGTTACCGGTTGGGGGCGTCAGCAGCACAGTTTAACTTCGCTAAATCTGGGCGAGTGTCCTGTGCCATCCAACAGACGCCCAGAAGACAGCACGCCCACCTCTTTATTGACCAGCGCACGCGTGTTCCTCTCTGCAGGGAGTTATCTTGTGTCATGTTGCGCCTCTTCCGTCCTTGGCCCGGTGACAGATTTCCTGAAACTCCCCCAGCATGAAGACCGTGCTTATTAGTCTGCAGAACACAGGAGGTTCCTTATTCTCCTTGAATGCCTCAGTTACTCCACTGACACCCAAAAGCAGGTTACAGTGTAATCAGGCAAAATATAAGCCCATCGTGCATTTGCAAAAAAACAACAACTGGGTGCTTTATTACTGTGGATAGATTAGTGGAAGGACAATTGGAACGGTCAGACTATCAGTCCCAATGCTTCTGTTCCCTAACAGTGTGACTTGATGCGACTCAGGTAACATTTCTGTACCCAAGCCCATCTCTACACAAGGAGAACCGCCCCCGTATCACTCAGAGTGTGGTGAGGCTCCTTGGGTGGTTTTTAAATTGCCATGTGCTAGAACACCGGATGGTATCACCCTGTGTATTTAGTATTCGGGAGATTTAGCTCCTGAAATGTTTTTCTGAGAACTCAGTGCTCGAGCATGGTTGGCAGTTGTTCTTAAATTTCCTCTCTGAATGCGCGGTCCGGAGGGGGTTCTTCCAAAGATGAGGTTACTCAGCCTGCAACAAGGCTGCGGCTAGGTCGTCCCGGAGCATGAGTACCGGACTTTGACAAGTGACTTTTGTGATCCCACCGGGGTTTCATGGGACTTCAAGGCACACTGCAAAGGACGCGGAGTGGACTTTGAAGCAGTTCTCCCATTTCCACAGGTAGGTCTGCTGCACTGTAGGCAGCGAGACAGGACACATCAAAGTGAAAAGGTGTACAGTTCACATCGAATTAGAAGGCCTTCTCCTCTAAGCTCAGCTGTCAGAAGCATTTTCTAGGCTTCTGAGTATAAAATGTCATTCTACATCACAGGTGTATTTTAAAATATCACACGTTAGACTCTCTGCTGTAACACGCTGCCTTTTATGTCTCAGGTCTCTACAAAAGGGAATTGATGAAATGTTAAGCTTGTTACATTTTCCTACATAACTGGAAATGAACAAAGCGTGCATTTCATTAATTCCTAATTGTTGAAGGAAACACCTTTGGCGTAACAAGACCTACCATTCAGACTTGACTCTTCCTGACCAACCCCACAATGCCCAGGATGGGTTATAATTTGTAATAGTGCCAGCTACCTCAAACGGGTATTATAACAATTAGATGGATAACGTAGGCACAGCCTTTGGCACAAATTCGAGCCCACGTGCTATTGTGTGGCAGCTAAGTCCCTTAAGCTCCTGGGGTCACCTGGGGATCTGCTCAAAATCCACATCTCAATTAGCAGCATTCCTAGCTTGGAGGTTCAGAGAAATCTTGGGGGATACCCCAATTGCCATGCAGGTGGCTCAGCTGTGTGCTCACAAAGCAGATATTGGCTTATCCACCACGACAGCTATGAACTCCAACAGCTGCTCACTCACGGCCGACAGCTTCTCTCGAGTCTGTTACCATAACATATCAAAGGCTGTTGTGGACTGGAAATGAGTCTGACTTGATAGATTTTTGTTGAGAATATGCTAGTAAACTGATTTCAAAGGGATATGAGTAATTTGTACATCACATTCTTGATGGAATTCCAAACGTAACAGATTATACAAACACCAAAGCTATTTTATGTCAAATAAACATCACTTCCACTGGGAAATGAGTGTGTGTGTGTGTGTGTGTGTGTGTGTGTGTGTGTATTTCTTATAAGCGGCCTTATTATCTATAAATAAAACTGCCCAGTGTGAGAAAAAATAAAAAGGAACTAGCTAGAGGCAGGATGTTTATTTTTTTAAAATTATTATCCTGTTTTTTGTTTTATTATTTTTTTCCACAAACATGGAGCTTTTGTAACCCAGGTGCAAAGGAGGTCACTTTTCATTGTTTTAACACCTGCCGTCTTTCAAAACAAATACAGTTTCCATGAGCCATTGATAAATTCACCTACCTCAAAAATGACTGTCTCCTTTATTCTGATAATACTTCTGAATAACAAACGTGTCTGTCCAATTTCTGCTTTGTTTTGTTTTGTCCATTTGACCCTCATACCATTTCCCTCCTCTTTTGCTGTTTTCGCAGTGCTTATAATAAAACAATAGTTCTTGATACGCAGAGCAGAAAGCTAATCACAGCTGCATTGTTCATAAAACAAAAGAGATACGTTAATGAGACTTAGAGACTTGAACCGCCAAAGGCCCCAATTATATCAGTAAAATGCAGTTCAACAGCAGAGAAAATATCCCTTAATTATTAATTCACCAGAGTTCACTGCCAGATCTAATAGAAATATAACCTTGGTTTTAACACGTCAAGCAGAAAGCTAGTAAGAACTTTCATGTGCACCTTTCTTCCTCCATCTTCCTTCTAGTCATTCTCCTTGTCCATCTCTGTTTATGCTTTGTCCCTAGAAGTGTGGTATTTCCGAAGGGGGACTGCCCTGTACCAGAGCTAGGACCCCAGAGGCCCTCATCGCAGACGGCAGGATGGTGCCATCTGGCAGATCTCCCTGAGGCATCTTACTGCTTCAGATGACCAGTGTGGCCTGTGGATGCTGTGCAGAGCTTATATGCTAGTGAGCCAGGCTACGTCCCTGCCTAAGAAGGTCCCATGGACTTGTTTAGGCTACGAAGATTGTTTCAGACCTGTTAGTTGTTCCAACACGTGAAATGCAGATAAAAACAATAATAGCTATCACTATAAAAATGCTTTTTGTTAAAATACATTAAGTGCAGAAAAATGTGCTACTATTAAGCATCCAGCTCATGAATTATCTGTTTGCAAACACCCATGTAATAAGAACATGGATGAAGACACAAGAGACTAGCAAACCCCCCCAAAGCTCCCCTGTGCCTGTCTTAATCTCATCCTGTGTTTCCTTCCCAAAGGCAAACACATCTGACTTCACCAAAGATGAATTTTTACCTCATCAGGGAACATGCTATATAGAAACTTACAGGTGTGAGACTCATCCATGTTGTTGCATGTAAATGCCATTCATCTTCCTTGCTGTGTAGTATTCCATTGTGTGAGCAGACCACAAGTGATTTAACCTCTCCACTGTTGATGGACAGTTGGGTTGCTTCCAGGCTGAGGTTACTATGAATAATGCTGCTGTGATCAATTCCGTACATGCTTCTGGTACCCATGCATCCCCCTTGCTGGAGCCGATGGCGTGTATATGGTCAACTTTAGCAGATACTGCCAAAAAGTTTCCCAAAGTGATGATACCAATATTTTCTACAATATTACCAGTAAGAGTTCTGCTTGGTTCACTTGCTTGGTATTTTCTGTCTTTTTCTTTTCTTTTTGGCATTGTGGTTTTAATTGGCATTTCCTTGAGCAATAATGGTACCTTTTCATGTGCCTCTTTAGCCATCCTTCTTTTTTTGTGACGTGCCCCTGGAAATCTTTGACCAACTTCTATTAAATGTTCTGTCTTGTCCTTGTTAACTTGTAGAAGCTATTTATGCATTCCGACACCAGTCTATGTTGAATATGTTTATTGAAAATATCTCCTCCCACTCTATGGTTTGCCATTTCTCTCTTGTAATGATGTGTCCTGATAAAGCAAATTTCCTAATTTTAATGAAATGTATCCATCTATTTCTTTATGATTAGTGCTTTTTGTGTCTTGTTTAAGAAAACTTTTCGCCTACTTAAAGGTAATGCAAATATTCTTTGACGTTTATCTTCCAGAAGCTGTATTGTTTTACTTTCCACATTGAGATCTACAATCTGTCTAGAATTAATTTTTCTATACAGAAGTAGGGATTCATTTTTTTCTGTATGAACACCTAAGTCAACCAGCACTAACATGAAAGGACCATTTGCTCTGTGGTGACACGTTTCTCACAAATCAAGTGTCCGTCATGTGTGATCTCTTTCTGAACGGGTGTTGAATTTTGTTGAACGCTTTTGTGCATCTTTGCGGGGGGCAATCATGTGATTTTATCCTTTGATTCTGTTCATGGACTGAAGTACACGGATTTTTTTTCTCTCTTACAAACAACAGAAATTTATTTCTCACAGTTTGGGAGGCTAGAGCCTCACAATTTTGGAAGTCCAAGATCCCGGTGCCAGAGTGGTCCAGTTCTGGTGAGGGCCCTCTTCTGGGTGGCAGACTTCTCTTATCCTCACCAGGCAGTTAAGAGCGCACTGATTGATTTTTGAATGCACATGTGGGCTAAACCCCACTTGATGGATTATCCTTATTGTGTATTGCTAACTTTTATATGTAAGATAGTGTTGAGGAATTCTGCATCTAGGTTCTGTAATTTTCTTTTAATGTATGTAAGGTTTTGTAATCAGGGTACAGGCCTCATAAAATGTTGGGAAGTGTTCTCTTTTCTTATATCTTCTAAGAGTTTATGTAAGGTTGGTATTATTTCTCCCTGAAATGTTTGTTAGAAGCCATTTGTACCTGAAATTTTCTTTGTGGGGAGGTTTTTATTTTTTAATTAAGAATTCAGTGTCTTGAATAGATATAGCACTTTTTGGACTTTCCATTTCTTCTTTGGGTAAGTTGCGCATTTCAGTCCATTTGATAATTTCATGTAAGTTATGGAATTTACTATATTAAATTGCTTATCCTATTTCTTTGAATACCTATAGGACATGTGGTGATACCCTTTTTGTCATTCCTGATGTTTGTAATTTATGTTTTTTCTCCTTTTTCCCTGATTACCGCTGTTGGGGTTTATCATTTTTTAAAATATATTCAAAGAGGCAGCTTTTGGTTTTACGTATTTTCCTTATGGTTTGTCTCCTATATTAGTTATCTATTGCTGCATAGCTAACGACCTAGACTTAGTGGCTTGCGACAACATACAGTTACTATCTAGGAGCCTATGTGACTCAGAAATACCAGCACAGCTCAGGGGTGCCTCTGGCCAAGGGTTTCTCGCAGGCTGCGGCCCAGGAGTCAGCTGAGCTGCTGTCTCATCTGAAGGCTCGGCTAAGGGAGACTGCCTTCCAGCTCACTGGCCTGGTGGTTGGCAAGATTAGGTGCCTCTTCAGCTGTTGGACAGAGGAATTCAGTTCTGTGTTGGCTAAGGCCCTTCCTTAGTGCTTTTCCGTCTGGGCCTTCCCACTGGGTGGCTAGCAAAGTGTAGCTGGACTCTGTCAGAGTGAGTGAGCAACAGAGGGTGGGCCAGACAGAAGGCAGAGACTTTCTGTAGCTGAATCTGGAAGGGATTCCCGTCACTTTTGCTTTTTTCTTCTCTCAGATTCTGCACTACCGATTGTCTGAAAATGCTTAAGAAATGGTTAATTCACAAATTGCATCCAGTTGTATAGTTTCTGATGGCAGGAAGGCTGGTCCACTGCCAGTTATTGCATGAGGGTTGGATAGGATTATTTTTACTTGTATTTTAATAAAGAATTGCCTTTAGCTTTTACGCCCCCTTTCATAGCACTGATAGATCGCTTCCTCGCCAAACATTCCTTTTTTACACTTTCTGCTTCAGAACTATTTTCTTAACATCTGTTCTTTTCACGCCTTAGCGACATCTAGATTTAATCACATGGGCAATAATTGTAACAGAAAGTTAATAAGAACCCACAGCACCTCATTTCTAGGACTGACAACCTTCCTGTGACTGTAACTGATTGAATTTAAAAATCATTTCAGAAAAGCAGTGGATCATGCGACACTCTGCTCTGAAGCCATTTTAATAATCTAGAATTTAAATGAATGCTATGTAGTCAAAACTATTTTCAGTTATTTCCTTTAACTTTTTTATGTTTCATTAATTACTGTTTCTGTTCATAAATACCCCTTCTCCTCCTCCATTTCAATTCTAGATGTTACTTGAAATGTGTCCGTCTCTGGTCTCTTTGTGCAGGCAGGTGTGGTATTAGAATGTCTAAACTTTTAACCTTTGGCTCCCCACAGACAGGGCTGCCCTTTCGGAGACTCCAGGATATGGAGCCTTCGTCCATATTCCTCTAAAAGGGCATGAAGGTGAACAAGAGAAAATGCAAGTGTCCCAGAGGCCTGGAGATATGGCTCAGAGGACGGGAAGCGAGGTGGGCCCTTCTATGGACGTGTTTGTTCTTATCTCCATGTTGGGGATACAAATCTGGAGACGTTACCTGACATTTTACAATCTGCTGGCGGGATGTTGACTGTTCTGGTTTCCTCGCAGCCGGGGCTGAGCAGAAGGCCGTGGCCCTGTCCTCACGTGCTGGCCAGTGCGCAGTCTAGGACAAGCAGTGGCCACGTCAGATCCTTTAAGGTCACCCATTGAAAAATGCAGGGGTCTGGTGAGGATAACATTCTGTTTTCCACAGAACCAGAAGTCAGAGGGGGACTGCTGTTTTTTCTGCTCATTTCCAGGCCTGGATGGATTAGTGAAGGGGCTGAGAGAGGGTGACATTTCCTTTTCTTTTTCCCTTGGCGGCTGTATTACTATTAAGCAATCTAGTGGGTACAGAATTCAGGCAGAGGCAAATGGAGAAAATCAGTGATGAGATACGTAGAAAAAGGAGAACGGGATGAAAATCATAGACGGTGGGCGCTGTATTACTTTTCTATTCTCATGCAATCGATGATCACAAACTCAGAGGCTTCACACGGCACTCGCTCGATACCTCGGTTTCTGTCGGTCAGAAGTCCCAGCGAGGCGTCACCAGGCTCTGCTCAGGGTCTTGCACGGCTAACGATGAGTGTCGACCGGGCTGTGTTCGCATTGGAGCTCTGGGTCCTCTTGCCAGTTCATTCTGGTTGTTGACAGAATCCAGTTCTCTGCCGCAGGGGGACTGACCCCCCAGGACTCAGGTCCTGGGAGCTGCTCTGGGGTCCCCAGCCCCTGGCCCTCTCGCAACGCATGTGGCTCACTTCTCCAAAGACAGCTGGAGAGCCTCTCTCTAGTGGGCACCGAGGAGACTAAAGATTGTAACCTGATCAGGGAGCAGCCGACCCTTCCCACGCACTGTCAGGCTCACACTCGAGAAGAGGGGTTCATTACACTGACCAGCCACTGGGTGGGAATCTTGGGGGCCTCCTTAGACTTCTGCCCACCACAGGCTATGAAATGAGGTGGTTTCAAAAACCACTTTGGGGCCGGCCCGGTGGCTCAGGTGGTTAGAGCTCCATGCTCCTAACTCTGAAGGCTGCCGGTTCGATTCCCACATGGGCCAGTGGGCTCTCAACCACAAGGTTGCTGGTTCAATTCCTTGAGTCCCGCAAGGGACGGTGGTGCAACTAAGATTGAACACGGCACCTTGAGCTGAGCTGCCGCTGAGCTCCCAGATGGCTCAGTTGGTTGGAGAGCGGGCTCTTAACCACAAGGTTGCCGGTTCGACTCCCAAAAGGGATGGTGGCCTGTGCCCCCTGCAACTGGCAACAGCGATTGGACCTGGAGCTGAGCTGTGCCCTCCACAACTAAGACTGAAAGGACAACAACTTGAAGCTGAAAGGCACCCTCCACAACTAAGATTGAAAGGACAACAACTTGACTTGGAAAAAAGTCCTGGAAGTACACACTGTTCCCCAATAAAGTCCTGTTCCCCTTCCCCAATAAAATCTAAAAAGAAAAAACAAAACAAAACAAAAACACTTTGGCTAATAAAGAAAACAATTCATACACATTATTTGGGAAGTGTCTTAATATCCAGCCTCTGTAAAGTGGAAATACTATACGAAAACTCTGTCCTGTGTGGGGTTGTTGCAGACTCACTGGAGACTGGAGGCATAATACATGCAAAGCTTCTACAAAGTGGACACGGCTCTGCAACATAAGAGAATGTGTGTGTGTGTGTGTGTGTGGTGTGTGTGTGTGAGGTGCGTGTGGTGTGCGGTGTGTGGTGTATGTGAAGTGTGTGACTATGGTGTGTGTGGTGTGAGTGGTGTGTGTGGTGTGTGAGGTGTGTGTGGTGTGTGTGTGCTGCGCGGTGTGAAGTGTGTGTGAAGTGTGTGACGATGTTTGTGTGTGCACGCACACATGTGCATGCAGTAAAATACATCACACACCTTCCTCGTCCTCATACAAAGTGAGCCCACAACCTTCTCAACTCCCCTTGCATCTTTGCTTCCACATTTCCCCTTTTCTTGTAATTTCTTCTTTTTATTTTCTATCTATTCATCACTAGTTTAGAACCATTCCAAACAGAGTTTGCACCTTAATTATTTTTGCATCCACTTCAGTGTCATAAAACAAATAAACTAGAAATAATTCCACCATAAATGCAACGTATTATAAGGCCGAGTGCAGTCATCGTGTGGTGGTGGTGGGGGCACTGCTGCTGTCCTGGAGGGTCCCTCGTGAGCGGATTTTGCCTAATTTCCTTCTCAGGCATTTGTTGAGTGCTTGCAGTCAACCAGGAAAAATGGCATCAAAGTGGACTACTCTCCAAAGTCTCTGCCTTCTTAGTGATGCGTCTGTGTTTAAACAAAACAAAACGCATCAAACAAAACAATATACTCTCGAGTAATAGTATGTGAGGCTTTCATAATGGCACAAAATACCATTCTGAACTACTTTTGCCTTACTGTAAGGAAAAAAAAAAAGGAACATAGACATACTTTAAAAGTTCACAGTAGTAACCAGTGGCCTCTCGGGTGATGTACACTAGCCCATAGCTGCCGACTTCCCAGGTGGAGGTGAGTGTCGTTTGCAGGTAAGTCTAGCAATGCAACGATCTTCTGACAGAATCGAGGTGTGTGGGGTGAAAGTACCATCAGCACAGCAAAAGCTGCTTGAAATTGCACTGTGAGACGGCAAGAAGGCTTACTGCTCGTGGCATACAATAAATACCAGTGGTGGGGCAACATAAATCGTCGGGATGAAGGAATTCTTAGTGGCACATTGACCTGCTATGAACTTGTAATGAGTTAAGAGGCATTATCGATGGCTCTCTATTCTCCAGGCACAGAGAGTGCGCTACCTTGCACTTAAATGTAAACACGCCACGCATGTTTTCAATAACACTCGTCAACCACGTCTCGGCTTAGACGAAAATTTCCCGCTTGGTTAGGCTTTCTTGGCGCTATGCTTAAGCCTACACATACATCATGAATTCTCAGAATGCTGGGTGCTGGGGTTCGCAGGCTGCTTATCATGAGGGCTGTTTCTTATCTCCCTCGTGAAAGGTTAACCAAGACACGCAGCAGGACCATGGCATTTCTTTCTCAATCGTGAAGCCTTCTTCCGAGAGAACAAAGTTCAGTGCCCTTTCTCCTTCACCAAGCTGGGACTTTTGACCACCTGACATGGTACCGATTGGGGTCCTACATAATCCTTCTGCCTGCAGCCAAGAGCAGTCCCTTCTGTCTTTCACTCCTGTCTCCTCTCACCTTATTCCCACGTGACCTTTGCAGACCAGACACTGCCACCAGTCTCTCCTACCAGCCCAGTCACGGCAATCGCTCCCTCATCTAAACTCCTGCAGGGCTGTTGTTTGTTTTTTTTTAGGTTGTAAATGGCAGAGAAGCCAACTCAAATTGGCTTAGCGAAAAGGGATGTTTATTGGCCTGCAAACCCAGAAAGCCCAGGGGTTAGTAATACTGTCTGGTCACAATGCTCAGTGGGCTTGGCCCCCTTTTCCGCAAACACTGGTGTCTCATTCTCTGTGACCACATTCTCAGCCACTGCCTGGTGGCACAGGGTAGCACACGTCCCTTCCTTATCTCAAGTAGGCCATGTTTTGCCAAAAATTGAAGAATTATAGGACCTATGAGAGTTTCTTTTGGGTCACTTTATTTATTTATTTAGTCTGTGTATAAATGAACAGATCTTGCCCCACATGGGATTAGAAGGTCTGACGACTAGAGTTTCTTTTCTGTTTTCCTGGAGGGGCCCTGGGACATTAATGTTATCAGTGACTGAAAGTAGTAGTAATTGATGGGTGACTAGTGCTTTTTCTTTTCCTGCTACTTATGGCAAATGAAAAGGTGTTCGTGTAAAGCGACTGCTGCAGGTGTTGGAGACGGCGCTACTCTCCTGTTGAACTGACTTTCTGGAAGGAGCGTGTGCGTCACGCTTCTTGTCTCTGACTCGTGCTGGGACGGCCCTGCCTATTCACGCGCAGTGTGCTTAACACATGTTAGTGTGATGGCTGCACAGCGAGACACAGGGCAGAAGGCAACCACAACCTAAAGTACACAAACAAAGCCTAGGCTGGAGTTTTAAAATGCTTGGGGTAAAACTCATTCAAAGCCTAAAATGTGTGATAATTTCATGATACTCACATATAGCATCTGATCGGTGGTGATGATGGCCTGTCCGTTTTCAGTTTACAAGGAGGAAATAATTCATTTTGCTGAAATTTTATGAATATTTAGTTTGATGAAATGAGTTCAAAGCATTTGCCAAGACCACATTTTTGCATGTAACTGGAAAAATAGACCTGACAGCTACAATTTGAAGAACTAAAACCATTCTTTTTACTAAAGTGAAAACTATCACTTTAACTTCATCAAATTAACTTAGTTTGCATGGTAAAGGGCAAAATGGTTGGGATTCTGTGTTTTCCTTGAGTTCTAAAAGTTTGAGGGTGCATCAACCCTTCACATCCTCCCTTCTTCAGACGGGGCCGCCTACATATGGCACCTCACATTGGAGCCTGTTCCACTCTTGGTCTCTGAACCTCTCCAAGAAGAGGGAAAAGGGGGACTGAGCAAAAGTAGAGAACACAGAAAACAAAGAACAAGATGGCAGATGCAAACCCAACCACATCGATAACTGCACTAAATGCAAACTGTCTAAGGGCTCTGGCCAGGGAGCCAGCTCCACGTTCCTGGAAAGACCTTGGGTCTCTGCCTGGAAGGGTCTGATGGGGGAACCTGGGCCATGCTTACAGTGTACCGTTTACATTTGTGCTTTCTCTAGAAAGAAACCCCAAATTACCTCAGACACACTCATTGTCTACATTGCCCTGCCAACCCCACAGTGTGGACCCGTCGAAATAGCCTGGACCGGGGCCTGGCCTGGGTTTCAGTCCTGATTCTGCTACCATGCTTGGTCCAAGCTCTGGGCTGGGCCTCGTCTCTGCACCTCTCTGCTCCCTGACACCCAAGTGCTCATCTAGGACACAGCTGGGATGGTATTTTCCTCACAAAACACTCAGGGCTGTTTTTGAGGACAAAATAATATCAAATGGCTAGATGTAGCATTTTATAGTTTACAAGCACTTTTCATACATATCTTAGTCGGCCTCATACCAGTGAGGTAAGCTTTATTATTATTATTATTATTATTATTATATAAAGATGTAAATGAAGGTCAGATAAGTTTCTCAAGGTCACGTGGCTAGTGAGTAGGGAGCCAGGACTTAGCGCAAGACTTTCATACGCTAGAAGCTCACATGACAAGAGACAGAATTTGAGGCAGCCTTGGAGGTACATTCCCATTGGAACCAGGTGGTAGGAGAAGAAAGTACCTTATGCAAAAAGACTCACTGATTAGTAGGGTTCAGAACACACCCAGAGCCCAAGGTTAGCTGGACCTCACAAGGACCCGAGCGCCAGAAAGACATCACTCGCTCTCTTCCTGGAGCTGCTTTGGCCCCCGCAGATCTGCTCTGTCCCTCAGTCTCTTCTCTTTGTTTCGACTCCACATCTTAAATGCCAGGCCTCTCAATCCAATGTTTTTCACTAGTAGTAAACCCCCGCTCGATAAACTACAGCATACGTTGGAATATATTATTCACTGAAGAAAAACACAAGGCTCTATAAAAGGGAAGTTGTCACACGTTAAGTTTAAACTGCTAATCATTTTAAACAAGGTGACATTAATTTTCCCACAGGGCTTCACACCAGATTTCATATATACATGACCATCAGTTCTACTTAAAAATTTTCAGCTCATTCGTTTTTCTAATAGAATCTTCTCAGTGTAGGATTTCTGTACGGAATAATTACTGACCCTCAACATTGAGAATTAGATTTAACCCACACATGAAAAACGGGTGGATCATGGGTTTTGTTTTGTTTTATGGCAAGAGTAAATATAATTAGTAAACAAAAACTAGGCTATGAGAGAGTAATGATATTATTTAGAAAGTTCCCAAATGGGCCTCTGAGAGGGTGGTGGAGCCGACAGCAGTATGAGACCCTTGTATGTCCCAAATTTCTCTATTACATGATAAGAACATTTGAACTCAATTGAGAAAGGCTGAAATTGATTTGTTTTGGGCCTTCACAGGGTGCCCTTGTGCAACGCACACCAGGAAGATGGACCCACAAATAGCTCTCAAACTCGCAAGTCAGGCAGGCCCAGCAGTCATAGCTTACACCAGAAGGACTACACGGAAAATAACAGGGCGTATGTCCATATCATAGCAATGTCCACACAAACTGATAAGAAACGCATCAAAAGCTGGTGAATATAAATGGGCAAATTATGAGTAACGATTTTCACAAGAATAAAGACAATTAGTAAAGAAGATGGAAAAATGTTCACTCCCTGCCCCCTATAGGAAGTGATTGAGGATATTGTGGTGTGTTTACTTCCTCTTGGGAATTTCTCCTAAGAATGGGGGATCCGTCTGTACAAGTTTATTTTCAGTAAAGAAGCAACAGTCAGTGTTAGGAAACAGCCAGATAAATAGCGCAATCAGCCCCAATCCAGCCATTTATGCAGTAAATTTTGAAGACCACTGGCAAGGTGAAAATACTTGCATCAGAATTTCAAGCGCAAATACCAAAACCATGGAGAACTCTTCCACATAAAAGGGAGGGCTCCCATGGGAAATATGACTCGTCTTACTCTAGGCCTCGGCACCGGTTCGGAGGATGACGTGGATCTGGGCACATCCACTGAAAGGGACAGAGGGAAGGCAATTTAGAAAAGAGGCCCAAGTCTTTAGGAATCCAGGGAGAACCGTGCAGGGCGTGGAACTGCCTGTGGGAGGGAGCACGGAGGTTAGGGAGCAGCGTGCCGACCCACACTGCACGAGGATGGCTTGAACACCAGAAGGCATGAATGATAGCACCTGAAACGTGTGTATTCACTCACGCGCCTTCACCAGCAATACTACACGTACATTTCTAAAAGAACAGAACCAGGAGAAAAGGCCTCCTGGCCCGATTTGATGGGCTCCTCTCTTATCGGCCTGGGGCAGGAATCTGTGTCACCACCCTGGCTGCATGTGGAGGATTAACCAAATGACAGGGCCAGCTGCTACCCTGGGCTGAGATCAGAAGTCACCTGTCAGCACTCCACTCACACCCGGCTTCTTATGTCACTGTCACCGTCTCCATTCTTTGAAGTTGGAGCATTCTCCCGCTTCCCCCGTTTCCCTTCCCAGACCCTTCAAGGCTGCGTCCAGATGTCCATCTGCGGACAGGGGCTGTGGCAACTACAGCCCCGTTCTTTGGACCAAAGGAGCTTAAGTCCTAACTACGAAAGGAAAGGAAATCTCAAAGCAAATGCTGACTGGGTCACATGGAGAATCATCTCCTGAGTACCTACTGAGGGGCTTCTCTTTCACCGTCCCCCACTGAGCCCATTCCCAGGTGGAGTGCCCCAGGCGTTGCATCCAAGGTGAGCAGATGTCTGCACCTGTGTCAGCAGTTAGGGCTCCAGAAGGTCCATCACACGATGACAAGTCCCAGTGAAGGGGGTCACACGCCAGGTGACAAGGGTTCGTATATTTGGTTTGCTGGTTCACAAGCCGAACTCTGATATCCTTTTGAGTATTAGTGCACTAGCTCTTCTGCCATCTGCCAGTCCATGGGGTGGTATCTGAACTTTGCTTTATTCAATCTCTTCTCTCTTTGCCATTTAGGAATCATGGGCCCAGAGTCCATTTCAGTAAATGTGCTCATCACACTCTGTCCCAGATTGGGTGTCACGCGGGGTGTCATGCGGGGTGTCATGTAGGATCTCTGGTGCCGCTCCCCACATAAGAACACAGGACATGGTGAGGCCAAAAAGGAACACCCACAGAGCCATAGATAGGGGAGTCACACCACTATATTCCCGTTGGCAGCTGGGTTGGAGACACAGGAAGCAGGAGCCACACGATCCGCAACCCGCCGTCCGCTTCTCTGCCAACCAACCTCACTTGCTAACTGCAGTCCGCGTCTCTGCAGTCAGCTATCCCGCCCATGTTCAAAGCTTGGAAAGAGTGAGTCCAGTGGCAGCTGATGAAGGCTACTGGCTTCTCTGGCATCTCTCCTTGGCTGGAAAGACCCAAGATTCCAAAGCGCTGGAATGGTGGGCTTAGGAGCAGTGCTTTTGTCCCCAGAGTTGGATTGGCCATGGCCAAGGAAAGCCTGGCCTCAGCTGGGTGTTCTAGGGAAAGGGGCAGGCTGACCGCGCCATCTCAGGCCATCAGGCATGGAGGCCAGCTCCTTTGGAGGGTAATCTCCTGAGTCCTGAGTCACAGCAACGGTTATGAAAGCAGGTTTTGCTCACTGGCCGGAGGCTCTCCGCGGTGGGCAGGCTGAGGCAGGTGGACACAGAAGAGTGGAGAGGGCAGTGGGAGGAGGTGGGACTCACCGAAGCACTGGGCTGCTGTCTTATCCTGGGTCCCCCTGGGATGCAGGGCATGGTGGGAGCTTGTTTTGGGAGGTCATCTTAGGGGACAAGAGTGGGGGCCTGGAGAGGGTGAAACGGGGAGGACGGCAAGGCCATACAAGGTGCTTCCTTATGCTGGTGACTCCCAGGGGGCCCATCCACTGGGACCCTGTGAGGAGCCACGTGGGACCCACCTCAGAATGGGCTGCCTGAGGACGGAAGAGGGAGCAGGTACCTCGGGGCTCCTGTACCCCCCATCAGGGGCCGCTGCACGGGCGTCACTCCCTTGCACTGGGCAGCCCTGGAGCAGCAGAGGCAAGGTGCCAGCAGGTAGCCGTTGCAGGAAGCAGGCCGCCATGTCAATGGCTGGAGTGGGAGGTGGAGGGGAGGCTATGGTCGGGTCCAAGGAGGGGTCTCTGACGCAGCTCCTGGGCCTGAGCTCCACGCCAGGCCCTTCGGTGTGTCCGGGGCATCAGGACTCAGCAGACTCCTGGGCTGCTGTGAATTTTGTCGGTAGCTTGTGGGGTACTGTGTGTTTTTATCTGAAGGAGGGAACTCTGGTCGCCTGCAGTCCTGGGTTTTTTTCTACCCGGTGGTCTTGTTCTGGAGGAATGTACCAGGCTTGGCAATCCAGAAAAGCAATCTCTTAACCTGAGACTTAGTTTTCTCACCTGTAAAATGGGAGCAATAATCTCGACTTTCCCATCTCATAGGTATTACAAGGTCAGAACAACTTTCCCAAACTGAATTTGCAGTGGAGATGCTTGGCAATTTGCAAACCATCGTCTGGGTGTGGTGATGCTGCTGGTAAAGGCGGCCATAACGGATGCAGATGACGTGACAGTTGGACCAGGTGGCCTCTGGCTTTCTGAATGCCTGCTCCATGTCAGGGACTTTTATCTACAATCCTCACTGCAGCCCCTAAGGTGTCCCATCCTCATCCCCACTCAGGTGAGGACACAGAAGTCAAAGACACCAAGGGCCTTACCCCGGGTCATGGGGAAGTGGCACACTGCCTGTCCTCTCTACATCCAAGGAGCTTAATGACGCTGCCGCAAAGCTCTCAGCAGGGCGTGGGTAAAGCGTGATGCCACCTGGCAGTGTGACTGCGGCAAGCATGCGAGGATTCATGATCAGATTCTAGAAACACCGGAAGTGGATACTCAAACTGCTGGCTGCCAGTCAGAGGACAGAGGAGGCAGAGGTCCACCCTGCGGGCAGCCTGCCTGTCCTGAGAGCCCTGGGTGGTGAGCGGATCAGGGAGGAAGAGAAGCATGTGAAAGGCATTGTTTTCGCTTAGCAGGATTCTTAACCCTGGGCTCCAAGAATAGATCTTGGGGGCAGTAATCTGAACCTCTTGAGAGGGGCTGCAAAGTCATGTGCACTTTTCCAGAAGGCAGGTTCATGATTTTTACTAGTGCCTTAATGATCCATGATCCCATAACCACTTCAGCTGGGCCATCCCAGCAAAAACAAAAGGCGCAAGGTCCTAGGATGTCTCTGGAGACACTGAGACCATACAACCTGTCTGCCTCCAAAATGGCTTCAATTCTTCGAGGTGTTTCTTTTTTTTTAAAAAACATGGTCTGCTTTTAACTTTACATTTTTTATCTTTTGACTACTGTTATTTATGAGGCAGGGTTAATGATTTTTCTATGGAGGACTACAGGGAGAGAAATGTATAATAATTTTATGATAAACTGTTCCCTTCCACCACCTTTATTATTTCTTGCGCTTTCCCCAAAAGGTATAATTTCCTTATCAAATTTAGTTTCGTTCTTCCCTGACACACATTCATTCTCTTTCAAGCAGAATGTGCTTCTTTTAGGGACTCAGTACTTGCAAATTATACCTCTTTTAGTTGTCAGGCTAGGAAAAAAACCCTATTAATGTAGTGTTTATGTTCAAAGTAGGTATTCCAAAAAAAAAGAGGTCTTTTTAAAAATAATTCCCCAAGCAACTCTTAACAGGTTTTGATTCAAAAGATTCTTTTTGTTACTGGTGTGAAAAGCCACACACTAGACCCACTCCACTTTCCTTGCTGTCGGGTTAACATCGGGGCACGACACACCTGGTGTTTGGCTTCTCGGGAACTTGCTAACAGTCTGGTGTGGCTGTAATCCCTAACTGGACGGACTGCGATTGTGTTTTGCTAAGAACAGGCGCTTTAGATGTGTCTGGAACAGAGAGAAGCAGAACAGACACAAATCACCCAAATGAAGCAGCCACACGGTAAACACATGATCTCCCAGTTTGAAATAATGAAAACGTGGTCCAAAGGATCCATTCAAGCCAGAGATTGGGCTGTACCATGGCCCTCGGGAAATGTGCGTGCCCTCCTTGGGTACGCCCCCTCCCCCCTTAGAGGGACAGCAGACTTGTGCCCCTCCCCCCTTTGAGAAATCAAGGGCAAAGCTGTCGCGGAACACTGAAGGGGACTGAACGCTGAAGGGGCTGGGACAGGGCTGTCCTCTCTTCTGTGAGAAGTTGCGCGGGGATGAGACCAGGTCTAGTGCACCTCTCGGTCAGTAGATGTCCTGCCCTTAGGTGACAGCACACCATGGTGTGGGGCTGCCAGATAGAACACAGGATGCCTGGTTAAACTTGAATTTCAGATGAACACTGAATACCTTTTTAGTGTAAGAATGTCCCATGTGTGTATGTGCCATGTGTGTCCTAAACATTGCATGGGACATACTGATGCTAAAAAATTATCTGTGGTTTATCTGAAGTTGAAACTGAACTGAGTCCTGTCTTTTTGTTCCCTGAACCTGGAAACCCTCGCTCAGGGGGACGGGGGCCCAGACAGGCCAGGCCTGCTTGTCTTTCTTATCAAGTCTACCCGAGTCTTTACTGGGTTCTCAGGGCCCAGAGCTTCATGTGGATGGAACCACGCAGACTGTCTTCATTTTTGTCCTGCTTTTTTCACTCAGTGTGATTTTGGGATTCATGTCCATTGTCGCCTCAGTCAGCAATTTATCCCTTTTTATGACTGAGTAGTAGCCTATGGAGTGGAAGTACCACTGTTTATCAATTCATCTCAATAGACTATTGCGTTATTTCAAATCCTCATCTATAATGAGTAAATAATGTGTTTTGATGTACAAAATGGTTTGTGCACATACATTTTCATGAATCTTGGGTGAAACCCTAAGAGAGGAATTGCTGGATCTTATAGCAAGGGTATGTTTATGTCGTGCAGGGTGGCCTTGGGGGTCTCTGCTCCCGCTCCCCACACAAGAACGCAGGATATGGTGAGGCCAAAAAGGAACACCCACGGAGCCATAGGTAGGGGAGTCATACCACTATATTCTCACTGGCGGCACTATACTCTCACTGGAGGCTGGATCCACATTGTCCGCAAACCGCCATCCACGCTTGCCAGCCCAGCCGCCATCTTCTTGCTAGCCCCCATTTTCTGCTAGCGTAGCCACAGCAGTTATATTAGTGGCCAATGGCTCAGTGGTTACAGCTGACGGCCAACTAGCCACAGCTGATGGCCATCCAATCACAGTTGATGGCCATTTACTACCTGAGCCAGGCACCTGTCTATGTGAGGCCGAGAGCCTGGAAACTACTTTCTGAGGCTCTGCCCCCACAGTTTAGCTTTATAAGAAACTGCCAAACTGATTGTACCATTTTACACTCTTCCCAGCTGCCTTAGTCTGTTTGGGCTGCTCTAACAAAACATTACAGACGGAGCAGCTTATAATCAACAGAAATCTATTTCTCACAGTTCTGGAGGCTGAAAGGCCAAGATCAGGGCCTCAACGCCGTCACGTTCTGCTGGGGGCCCTCTTCCTGGGTCATAGGTGGAGCCTTCTCACCGTGTCCTCACAGGTGGAGGAGGCCGGAGAGCTCTGTGGGGGCACGAATTCCATGTACTGAAGGCTCAGCTGTCATGGTCTAATCGCTGCCCAAAGGTCCCTCCTCCTAATGCTATCACATCAGGCGACAAGATTTCAACATACGAATCTGGGGGGACAAGACGTGCAGACCATCGCATGAGCAATGAGTGAGAATTCTAACTCTTCCATACTTGGTATTGTCTGTGTTTTAATTGCAATTACTCTAGTAGTTGTAAAACGGCCTCTTACTGTGGTTCTGATTTGCAATTCTCTGATGATAACCTGACTGAGAATCTTTGCATGTGCTCAGTGGCCATTCATGTACCTGACAGAGAAATGGTCCAAACCTTTTGCCCATTTTTGTCAAGTTGTTTGTCTTCTTATTATTGAATTATAAATTCTTTATGGATTCTGGACGTTAGTCCTCTTCAGATATTGTCTCCCAATCCACGGCTTGCCTTTTCATGTTCTTCCTGATGTCATTTGAAGAGCAGCGGGCTTTACTTTTGATGCAGTCCAATTTATCACTTTTTTCATTCATGGTTTGTGCTTTTGTGTCCTAAGAAATCTTTGCTGACCTCAAGGTCACAAAAATGTTCTATGGAAGTTGTATAGTTTAATCTTTCACATTTAGGCGTATGCTCCCTTTTGAATTAATTTTCATGTGTGGTGGATAGTTAGGGTAGAGCTACATTCCCCCCTCCTCTTCCCACCTCCGCACAATTAGCCAGTTTTCCCATAACTGTTTATTGGAAAGACGATCCTTTTCCCATTGCGTTAGGTTGGGGTCTTTATTGAGAATTAATTGAGCACGTACTACGTGTGTCTGTTTCTAGGCACATCCTACTCCTTTCATTTATATTCTATCTTACCGTGATACCACACTGTCTGGCAGCTGTACCGTAAGCCCTGACGTTACCTATGCCCAAGTACCTGCCGCAGGTGACTCCAGTTTCTCGGGGATTCCAGGCTGGGACACCTGGGGAAAACATTACGGCACAGAGCTTTGCCGGCGTCTGTCTGCGTTCACATCCACATCCTGACTGATGCCTGGCTCTTCCCCTGAATGTATCCCAGCACTGATACGTGAAACGTGTTCACGTTGGCTATCTTTAGGAGGGTCACCTAGAACGCTTTTATTTGTATCCCCTTACTCTCTGCAATACCTTTTTCCCCCTTCTTATGTGGTATAAAAGCAAAAGTTGTTGCAAGTTCTTGAAAGTAAAATTTACTTTGCGTTTTTAACTTCTTAACATCCAGTCTTCTATTTTGCTGCAAAAACATCACCATGACAGACATAGGCCGTGTTATGTGCCCATCCCAGGAGTTTTCAGCCTTTAATTTGGCTGTCACATAACATGTGGGAAGTGAGACAGGTGGCGCCCCTTGTCTGACATGCTTCTGTAGTCCTTTTTGTCTTCTGAGTCCCTCTGTGCCATGGCTAGTGTGTCACCCCTTTTTCTGCTGCTCAGAAATGTACATCTAAAGGAAAATGACCGAGTCACCTTTTTAAGGGAAAATGTTTGTATTTCAATGGTCAATCTTTGTAAACCTTGGTATTTTACTGTGAGTAACAGATTACTTGTGTCCCTGCACTCAACAGGCATCACTGCTCTGTCTTTTGTGTGACTCAGCACAGCACCGTGTACACAGCAGGGGCTTAATGCTTGCAGAGTGGGTACACAAGTAAGCAGTAGACTAATCCTTGGTCCTCTCAGTGGAGAAGTTTAGGGTCCAAACAGTGTTGTGCTGGAGCCAGCTCATAATGGCTGGTGCTCGTCTTGTCCCAGTTCCTCATTTTGTGACATCATGTTGGTAGCTTGCAATCAGCCATGACGGAAGCATTTACACTATGGAAATTGGCAAGAGCTACAAATGAGGAGTAGGTTGTCCATCATTTACCTCCACATCCCAGCGTGCAGTCTGCCTGTTGGTGGAGAGAAAAGGTAGCGACTGAGTTTCATAATGTGCGATTGTACGGGGTGAGGAAGGGCTCACTCATTTCAGGCAGTTGTGTTAGGGACAGACGTCTTCTGCTTTAGACAGATTTGCCCAAGGACACTGCATTAATTTACAATATCACTCAGAGCATTTTGATGGAATCTGGCCCCGGAACAGCTTTAGAGCCAATGTCTGGAGCGCGGCTAGTTGGTGGGCGTGGCCAGAGGTGGGACGCTCTGGGGCCGGGTATCCTCACATATGTCTGCCTTCCTGCCACTCATTTACCCCAGCAATTGCAAAAGGGAAGGGCCCCATTTCCAAAATTGTTAAACCTCTTTGTGCAGAGGCAAACTGCCTTAAAGTGGTGGAAAATTTCCCAACGAGCTGTAGTTCAATAATTACCCTGGAGCATTTGGACTATCTCTTGGGTCTTCTGCGCCATCAAAGCAAATTGGCAGCAAGAAGCTTATAATCCCATTGACATGTGTTTTGGGTTAGGAAAGAGTGGTACAGATTTTGTTCTGAGCAGCATTGCGGTCTTGCAAGAAGAGTTGCATTTCAGTTTGAATTAAGTTTACATATAAGTGAAAAAGTATGCGACATTTCTTATACACAGTGTAAGCCTTTCAGGAAAGCAGCCTTGATCTGGGAAACCTCTCGTGTACGAAATTCCAGCAGGGAATTTCACCTGCACTTTGAGAGTGTCTAGTATATACTCGGAGCATGGCATGACTTTTTAATACTCTCCATCAGTGTCTGTTCCCTCTGGGGGACAGTTAGTTATCCAATAGGGACTCTCTGTGTAATACCTACTACTATCTACAGGCTCTGTGCTAAACATCGTGGTTAGAGGATATGGTTCTTGCCCTCTGGGATACAAGTCAATTGCGGGAGGCAGAGAAATAAAAAAAGACAGTATCCTGTGATAAATGCTTTACGGAACCTAAAAAGAAATCAGGGACTCTTTCTGGAGGAGGTGCTATTTGGAATGTAAGATGATGAATGGAAACTACCCTAGTGGATCGGAAAGGGAGGCTGCTTCGGGCAGAGGGAGGAGAGAGCGCACAGAAGAGGCCCACATCCTTGGGGATCTCGCTGGGGCTCAAAGAGCGTGGAGCAGTGGCAGGCGCTAAGGGTGAGGGTCACTGTTGTGGACACTTCCTTGGAAAGGGTATGGAACAGGGTGCTGAAGCGGAGCCACCTTGTTTCACTTTCAACTGAGACTGTTACCGGAACCCCAGTGCTTTTTCCTCAAGTCCGCCTACGTATACCCACTGTCCCCAAGAAACGCACGTACAGGAATTTGCAGTATAGAAGGAAAAAGTTGTTTAATGTTGGATTGGCCAACACGAAGTCAGGGAGTTTGTTCTCACAAGACCCGACTCCTCGATGGTGAGTGGGTTACAGATTCTGTGGGGCAAAATCACAAGACACCGTGGGTTAGGGGTTCAGGGTCGTGCTAGGAGTTGATTGGTTGGTGGTGAGGTGAGGGTAATGAGTCATTTCTTCAGGTCTGAGGACAGCTCTGACCGGTCCCTTGTCCGGTCTCATGGGAAAGTAGCCCGGGTGTCGCTCCCCCTTAGGGCTCAGGAGCTGAAACACAACTTAGGTAAGATGATCTCTTGATCCCTGATACCGCCTGAGGTCCGGACCTTGCGACCATTAGTCAGGTCCGGGCTACTGTCCTCTGCTGCCCCGGGGGCCGCTGATTATCTGGGGAAAAGGCTAGGTCTCTGAGGGGTGTAGAGAGAGAGGGATATGATTTCTAGGATTTAAAACTAAATTTAATCAAAGCCATAAGGGCTCTCGGTCTCAAAATCCCAAGCAATGGATGCCATGTTCCAAATTGGAGTCAGAGGCCACCGTGCGGGAGATGGCGAAGACCAAAGCTGTGTATGACTCTTATCTCTGTCCCCGCACTGAGGTTACAGAAAAGGGAGCTTGCAGATGAAGAGAAGATTGGGGGGTATTGTTGATGTGCTATGTGTCCCGATCCACCTGTGGGGGTGGATGGGTAAATACACACAGCAGGGGTAGAGAGATGAAGCCCCCACCCTCCCATGTAGGTCTCTAGCCTGTCATAGGCTTGGGCTGGCCAAGAGGAGTAACTTTAAATGAAATGACACATTTTGACTAAATGCGTGACTACACCGGACATTTTAATTGGTGATGGCTATGGGCACTTTTATTGGTTGAGATTGACCAGGACAGTGACGGCACATGACCTCAACCCCATCCAGGGGCAAAGGAAGAATCACCCCCTAGAGTAAATTTGAAGGGATAGTGGAACCCAAAATGAAATTAGCATGTCACTTGTATATCCGTGAATTGTGCTTCTTTAACATAGTGGTTATAGATACGGCAGTGCTTTTCCTCTGGGGAAACGGTCTATAGCTTTATATAGACACAAAGGGATTCCGTGAGGTTTTAATTGCTGCTGTACTGTAGACAATGGGAGGCCATTCAGTTGGGTGAGGAGTCATCACAGGAGCACCTTTGTTGTTTCATGGCTTCCTTTGGTGGTAGGGTGGCCTGTCTGATGGAGCAGCCCCAGGTCTGGAGCCAGGACGATGAACCTGGAGGCTGCTTACTGCAAGAGCACAGGCCTCTCAGTGGTAAGAGCTTGTCATTGGGAACGTAGAGCTAAGGGCAGATTCCAGAGGTTTCTGGGAGACTGGATCAATGGCAGTAGGGACGGCACATAAGTTGGATGTGAAAGAGATGGAGGAGTGACGGTGGCTCCCAGCGTTCTGGATGGAGCAATGGTTGAGTGATGGACCAAGCGGGAAAAATGGGGGAGGGGAGCATATTTTAGGGAGAAGACCAAGTGTCTCCCCCCTAAATTTGAAGTGTATCAAGGAAGGAGTAAATACCAGGGGTGCCAAAAAAATGTACACCAGTGAACACTTCGGTCAACGTTGCTCAAGCAGTAGTTCGCCATAATCAGAAGTGTCTGGACGCTGATGGTCACCACTTTGAGCACCTCTTGTGATTGCGGAAGTCAAACGTGACTTGTATTCATCTTTTGTTATCGGTGTATATTGAGCAGCACCATTTTAATACAGTTTCCCTTTCTTGAAGTATGTATGCATTTTTTTGGCACCCTCTGTATAGCTTGATGCTTTGAAAGGAGATCTGGGCTGTATTTGGAAGAAAGCAGAGATAGGAAGAGTAGGCAATTATTTTAAGAAATGTAAAGAGTATGCAGAAATCTAGAAGACACAATATGGAATTTATTTTTTACATTGAAGATACTTAGTTATCTTGATAGGGGAACAGAGGCACTGGTTTTCACCCCAAAGAAGAGGATTCTGGTCTACAGATAGTGGTGGGCAAGCAGCACAGAGCAGAGCAGAGGTGGGGGAGAGCTGTGAGCTCCCGAGAAGCCTGGCGGCTCAGGGGCTGCATTCCCTGTTCACTGCAGTCCGCCAGGGTGCCGGTCTTGGCTGCCTCTGCGTTCCAGGGGACACGGTGCCTCCTTTCTGTAGGTTCTTGTCGTGCAGAGGTTTAAGTCAGGCTGAGAGCGCTTCTGTTTCTAGCAATTGAAGGAGGATGTAAGATGAACACCCTGGCCTCCACGGCCTCTGTCACCTAAACAATTGACATTTGTGCCTGAGGATACCATTCATGGCTCTGAAATGCCCTCTCCGGGGAGTATTCACACCCCTCCTTTTGTCTTCCTGCCTAAGGATACAACTTCCGTGCTTTCTGCTCTATTTACCATCTCAAAGTCCTACCAGTACTCCAGCGTCTATTTGACATTTCTTCAGCATTTGTGCTCATGTCTGTCGGTCCTCGGACCTCTCCATCAGTGCTATAGTTAAAGAGGGAACGTGGCTACTTACTACCTCTTACACCCCACTACCATGGAGCCAGGGTGCCACAGGCACATAATAAGTATTCTGAGGATGATGTTTCAAGATATAGCAGGAAGGAAGGACAAAATATTAGGGTTTCAGGGATGAATGAATGTAGGCAAATCATCAGTAAGAGAAAACTGTGCTAAGCCAATACAGTCAATTCTCTTTTGAGTGTAGTTCAACCCAAACGGTCAGGAAGCTCAGCTGGGCCTGGTAGTCTACACCCCTCCCGCCATCGACACTTTCAACTTCACCGGGGGCAGGGGATGGGGAATTCCATGTGGACCTTAGTCTCAGTACAACAACGTTTCAATGCTCTGCTTTACTACTTGGTTATAAAACGGAAAGATTTCATGGTATGTAATACGGGTCTCTTCTCTCTGGGGATGTAAAATAAGACCCCTGGGAGTATACTTTAGAGCTGGGATGGGGGGAGCTCAGTGGTTTCCAAGGCAATGCTCTGATATTACTAGAAAGAGAAGTCATGTTTATTTATTACATTATTTGCATGGTTTAGTCTATCGTTGTTGAACTTCATATGCCTAAAACACATGGTGTGGTGAGAACCGAAAAGTCCCAGTTTATAGCATGTGAGAAAGGAAATGAAGGTATTATGGAACAGCTGCTCTCTGGGTTATTTTTCAGCCCGACTACAAAGGACGAAGCCACATTCTGACCACAAGAGTTTTGCTTCCTTTTCAGAGATTCATTACATGTGTGACTGGGGAAAATACGGTGCTTTGTGAATTGTGAAGCAGCAAACACCAGTTAGGTTTTATGGTTACACATGAATTTTTCTTGGCCTCACAAGAAACTAGATAACTGGCTAAGTTTGCTGAATTTCTGATACAGAGATTGTTTCTAACTTAGTTGGAGGTAAAACGGTTACTTTGATGACTGGGATGCCCACCAGGGGAACTGGCCTCTCTCAGACGCTTCTGGCTGGATGGTTTCTCGGGGGCCACCTACTGAGGCCACCTGACTTCACTGGCCAGTGCAGTCTCCTCTCTGTCTCTCTGTCAGTCCCTCTTTGTGTAAGGGCAGGGGGCATCCCGTGTTGTCGTTTTAAGACACAGCTACTTTTCCAATACAAATTTAATAAAATGTGTTGTCAATTCTTGGTGGTCACAGTGAGAAATTAGAGCTCAGGGAATAAGAGAGTCCTCTGAGATTTAAGTTCTAAAATGTGAGGATGAGCTGATGTCCATTTACCTTGGACAGGGCGCCCAGGCCTGCCGGCATGGCCACCCTCCTGAATGAAGGTGGGTGTCTCTTCTTTATTGCAGACTTCAGCACCGATGACTCTAGAAAATTTGGAAAACTTACTAAAGTATGAAGAAGAAAACAAAAATTGCCCAGAGCCTCTCCACACAGGTAATGACTATTTAAACATATGAAAAAATTTTTTTCTTTTTATCATAATTCAATTCACACACTATAAAAATGGAAGCACAGTTACTGAAGTTCAAGTGCTAAATTAAAGATGCTCTGAAGACAGCCAACTTGGCCATAGGTTTATCTGCAAAAAAGTATATATTCCTTATCCATAGAGAACAACATCAACCAATATAGGACCAGAATTTGTTTAGGTTTATCTTTATTTTCTTTGCTCATCCTTTCTTTTTGCATGTCAGAAGTTTTTTTTTCCTCATGTTTTTAAAAAATTTCTTCCAGAAGTAGAACTTTCAAAGAAGTTCCTTTAAGGAAAGTTTGTTGCTGAAAAACCCCCTCAATTTCTGACAGTCCAAAAGATTTATGTTTGAATATATATATATATATATATATATATATATATATATATATATATGATACTTTATTGTCAAAATTCTCTTTGGGAAATGAGTACTTAAAATTAATTTAAAAAAATTAAATGTATCTTTTGGGATGATGAAATATTTTGAAATTGGATTTTGGTGATGGTTGCAGAATTCTCTAAATTTACTAGAGACCGCTGAACTGTACACATAAACAGGACTTTGGCATGCAATTACAAAAGGTTTTTATTTTGTGCTCATTGTTAATAGATAACACTCCTGGGTTTACAATTCCAAAGCTTGGTAACAGTATTATTCCATTGACTTTTGGCATCCATTGTTATATCTAATTGCCATTGTTTTGTGCTCATCTGTCTTTTCCCCACGGCTGCTTTTCAGATTTTTCTCTTTTGACTTTGGTACTTTGAAATTTCTTTATAATGAATCTGGGCATTGAGTTGTGCTTCCTGAATCTGAGGATTTGTGTCTTTCATTTATTCTGGAAAATCCGGAACCGTTTTCTCCAATTGTTATGTCATCCTCATCCTCTTAAATCTCTTCTGGAATTTCCATTAGACATATGTTAGACATTCCCATTGGCCCTTCATGTCTTTTCATTTCTCATTCCCATTTTCCGTGTCCATGTTTTTCTGCATTCTTATTTTCTAGTCGAATCCGGCATTTCTAACATCTCTGTGCCTTTGCTGGTTTGAATCCGCCGTTTGTTTGTTTCAGCTCTCTCAGTGCTCCTGGTACTTTGTTTTCTCCTGTATTTTGTGATTTTTCTAAGGTGATTTTGATTGTGAACTCACGATCAGTGGTCTTCGTCTCAGGGAACTCTTTGAGGCCTGGGTTGACAGTGTTTGCTTCAGTCTGCTGCTGGCAGGAAGGTTTCTTTTTAACCAAATTCTCACCGAGATGTTTTTGGACCACAAAGGTGGGATGAAATCCACATACAGTCTAGTTTGTTATTATGAATCCTCAGGGGATACTTTTTTTCCTCTTTAATCAAGATCGAGTCCAAGAAGGTGAGAGTCTTTTCCATTTCCCTAATTAACCTTCCCAGGGGGTGGTGGTGGTAGGGGTGGCACTGTGTGTGGAGGTCTCTCACCCCTTGGCTTGGCCCCATCCCATCTCTCATGATCATGTCCGGCTGGAGGTCACTGTGAGCCTCAGGAACAGGACTCATTGCTGTACCTGGGAAAGGAGATCCGTGTGACCGTGAACGGAGAGGCTGGGCGTGCTGTCTGAGAAGAACGGCAGAGGCTGGCTTTTTCCAGCATAACAGCCAGTAGAGGCTCATATCAACACAGCTGAATACTTATTTAGTTGTGATTTGTACGCACTGGGTGAGTTTCTTGCCAACTCGTTCCTGTACATGCATAGAAAGAGGTCATGGTACCATTTCGGAATCTGTTTCCTAATGGCGACGATGAGGGCACACACTTCGTCTGTTCTTGAAATTTAACTGGCGCATCTTTTGGTCAAAAATTAGGGTTGTTTTATTAAATAAAGGACCTTAATTACCTTACTTCAACTTTGGAAGGATGTTGGAGACTGCTTTAGTGAGTTACTAAGAACCCATGGCAGACTTTGATCAGCTTTATCTGAAACGAGATAAGCTCTTCTCTTTCCCAATAAAATTGAGTTGAAAGGCTTTTTAAAGGTGGAGGTGCCCGCTCCCTGCCTGGCAGAGGTCTATCTGAGTCCCCAACTTCCATGGAGAAGCCTTTTCCTGCAGTTCTGGCTCTGTGGGCTCCAGGCTCCACTCGCAACCGCTGTCCCGACCCTTCAGGTGTGAGGGGTGCAGAAAGGGGGTGCTTCCGCCTTTGCTGGTCCCAGCATGCGTCACGATTCCTGGCTGGTGTCTGTAAACCTGCCCGTAATCCTTCATGGGTCCCTGCTCAGTCACCCTCCGCGTGTGCCATCCGTTCTCTGCCCCTGCTGGGAGGGTGACACAGGTACCCCTGCACCTCCTCAATGAACAGAAGGTTTGCCTCCTTGCATCCCCACACACAGAGCACTGGTGTGTCCATCCCTCCCAAAGGCTCTTATTCACGAGGTGTCTTGACCGACTGTGTCTGGATCACGTGGGAGGCACGTTGCCGGTAGGTCTTAGTGATTTTTAACTAACAGTGGCATGAAGATGTCCATCATGGCTGCACCCTCCTCCCTTGGCTGCATTTCTGGGGGGGAGAACAGGAAGCAGGCTCATTGCTGGTGCCTGGGGATTGGAGCACGGCCTGTGGTCCCCAGTGCACGTGGCAGCTGGAAGGGAACGAGCCACCACTGATGTGCCCTCCTCGCTGTGGCAGCTACAAGTTATTGTAGTGCCCAGTATGTCCCTGGAGAGTGCTTTGGAACGTGGACATTATGTCTTGTGTTTGGGAGAAGGTAACAGGCTGCGAACCCCAAATCCATCCACTTATTTCCAGAGGAGGGCTATCAGTCAATTGGCAAAAAGAGTCAATTTGCAAATCATCCATTTCTCTAAAGCAGCTGAGGAAGTTCCCATCTCTCTAGTGTCCCTGACGTGATGCTGTGTGGCGTGACCACATGGGTAAGGACTGCCCACCAGGGATGCCACTGGCCTTTTGACAAGTGCACCTCGACACTGGACCATCAAGGCCCCACTCTGCTCAGGCAGCCAAACCACAGCAGTGTGGGCTCTGGCTCCATAGCGTGACTTTTCCCGTCCTCACGCTCACAAGCTTGACTGGCTAGACCCGGCCAGTCTGCACAGAGATGGTGGCGTGTGGGGCAGAAATCAGTAATGTCCCTCCTTGTGCCTACGCCTGGGGTCCAGTGGGCCTGGAATGCCAGATGGGGTCCCGGCAGGAGGTCTTGGAGGGGTAGGCACCCTGCCGCCCTCACATCTGCCAGGCCAGGGTGCTGACCTACCCAGCCCGGTTGAAGACAAAGTCTCAGTTTCCAGCAGCACAGTTATGACTGGTGTGTCAACATTCTTCATGTCCTTGGGCAGTCAGACATGTGTTGATTGATGGCATCGCCTCTGGAGGAAATCCATGCCTGGGCAACTGTTTTACTTTTGTTTCAGGCAAGACACAGCCCCAGACTAGCTCCAGGCAATGCAGGGGCTCTGTGAACAAGGGACTCAGCACCCTAACCAGACCGGAGACCGAATGACCACTAATAGCTGGGCAAGGCTTTGGGCAAGTCATGGAACCTCAGGTTCCTCATCTGTAAAATGGGTATATTCACATAGATCAATGCTCTCTGCAGGGCTGTTACCAGGGTCCAAAGGGATAAATGTAACGTCTCTAAGAGTAGATATTCAAGAAGTATTTACTGGTCATTGCTGTCATTACTCTTATTGTTAGTGAGACCATTTGACCTGTACCTGTCTGACCCCTGCGTGGCTGCAATGACTCATATCTGTCCTCTACCACGTCTGGAAAGCCCAGAGCTCTGCTCCTGGTGTCTCATTGCTCAGCCTCTACCCTATACTCAAGTTCTTGTTTTCGAGACGGTGTCTTCCTTCCCATGGGAGTCCCCACCTTGGTTGCCTTGCCTCCCTCAGCACTGTGGTATACCTATCCTCTGGCCTCCATCCACAGGGCAGGATGCCGCCTGCCTCTGCGTCTCACATCCCACCTGAGGCTGGTCCCACAGGGACCTGGGTAACAGAGGAAGGGCTGTGTGACCTGCCCCCCTCTTCTCCTTCATCCTTGTAGCATTCAGGGCTCCTTGCCTGGCCCAGCCAAGACATGGGCCGCTGAGTCCCCAGGGCCCAGGGCTCCTCCCACCTGGCCCGGTGAAGTCCCTTGCCCGGGAGTCCAGGGACTCCACCACTGACTTTGAGCTGAAGGTGGCTGTCCCCAAGACCAACGTGGCCTCAGGAAGGAAACTGTTCCTGGCCCCCAGGAGGGCCTCAGAAAGCGTTTCCCCATGAGCTTCTGCAGCACAGCAGTGCTCGCTGTCACAACCTGACATGAGGGGACTGTCCTGACAGCCACCTCCCAGAGTGCAGGGTGCCTGTGGGAGAATGGGATCTAGGCACCTGCCGATGCACGTACTAGCTGACCCCAATGTTAACGCAGGTTGTGTTGGGACTGTCCTGTGTCCCCACCACCTTAGTCCACAGAACAGTGGCTTTGAAAAGGCAAAGTGGAATATTTGAGAACAACAAAATGTGCCTTGGGAGGGTTGAGATAAAGTTCCCTTCATTTTCAGGGTCAACCAGCCCTGGTTTATATTTCAGCCCAGACCTCCCAGACCTCAGTGCTGGGATCCCTGAGCCCATGCTTCTCTGGTTCTTGCCGCTGGGCCCTGGAGGGAGGCTGCCCCCCGCCCCCCACCTCTGAGCCTGCCCAGGTCTGGTTCCTCCCTGCCTTGGGACTCAGGTACCAGAATTTGGACTCTGGCTCTGCCCCTTATTACCAAACTCTCTCCCTTCTGTCCCCATTTTAGTACTGAAACATGGTCTCTTCCCCTGGTGGAACTTCTCTGCTGTGTTTCCTGTCCAATACTTTGGTTCAGAGTGTTTACATTTCTGTGGGGGAGACCCAGGGGATTTCCCAAAACAAAATGGTGATGATCTTTCAAGATGTAAATATGTGAAAGCCTGAAAGGAGGTGTGAGAAGGGAGGGCACCCTCCTGGGAGGTCACTGTGGCCGGGGACGTGTGAACGTGTCCTCCTGTCCTCGTGTGTGTGAAGGCAGCAGCAGGGGACAGATGCTGGGGAGAGAGAAAGGACCCATTCCCACCTCCCTGCCATCGATCTACAATTAATTCATCTCGTTTCTATTTTACATGGTGAACAAATGCGGAAATTAGTAAAATCAGAACGAAGGGAACATGGCCCCACCACCCAAAGAAAGCCACGTTGAAGGTTTTAGCGTGCCTGCATCCAGTCTTTTCCTTCTCCGCTTTATTCTTTGCACAGTAGTGATCACTATGGGCTGCTATGACCCCAAACAAGTTCTTTTTTGGGGTGTGTGTGTGTGGGGGGGGTGGGTAATTTTATTTGGAAAAAAATCATAAATGTCTCCTATTGTTGAAGAATTAGGAACTAGAAGCTGTATGACACCATCGGAATAGAGGAGTGTTTGTCTGCAAAGGGTGTATGTACGAGACGAGTGGGGTAGCACAGACATGAAGCCGCCGAGTGACCCCAGAGCGGGAAGCAGAGGGGTCCAGGTGAGGTCAGTGGGCCCTCGTGCTGGCCACTTGCACAGGCCCGTCCCAGTTCCCGGGAGAGGTCCTCACCATGTGATCACAGGAGCAAATTGTTTGGAACGTTGGTAGGAGTAACACGTCAGGTAAACACATTCCCTTCCCGTTCTGACCCCAGTTGCCCTCTGGCGTGTCTCCCCATGCTTTGGGATTCGGGGCACAGGTGCTTTCTCTTTATAGTTTTGCATTCTTTTCTTAATGGGAACCACCCAGCCTGTGCCATCTCTAGGGGCACCGGGTCCCCCTTTATAGAGGAGACAGACTTGCCTGGCGTGGGTGCCTCTGCAAGGCACCCTGGTGTGAGGGTGGGACAGCAGGGTAACTTTCTATCTGTGGCCGAGTTGCCACAGAAGCCAGAACTCCCAGGAGCCCATGGCTGCATCCTCCAGATCAGCCTCTTGGAGCAGCGACAGGCGGAGGGTGGAGTGTGGATCTGAAGTAGGGAATGGTCCATCTCGGTACCATACATTCCCCACCTACAGATAGCATTGACATTTGGGCATATTTATGCTTGTAGTTCTTTATTTTAATTTTAACTTTTATTGGGGAATATTGGGGAACAGTGTGTTTCTCCAGGCCCCATCAACTCCAAGTCATTGTCCTTCAATCTAGTTGTGGAGGGCGCAGCTCAGCTCCAAGCCCAGTCACCGTTTTCAATCTTAGTTGCAGTGGGCACAGCCCACCATCTCATGCGGGAATTGAACCGGCAACCTTGTTGTTGAGAACTCATGCTCTAACCAACGGAGCCATCTGGCCGCCCCAATGCTTGTAGTTCTTTAAAGGGAACTCAGCTCGAGGCTGAAAAGTCCCAGACACGGAGAAGTCAATAACAAAAAGCCAGGACATCGAGAAAACAGATTCCTGAAGGTCACAGTCAAGGAGTCTGGCTGGGTTGGAAACTGACCTTGTTGTTTGGAACAGAATCACAAATTCAATGAGTTAAAACACTTGGTGAAAATCTGATATAGGAAGGAAACTCATCATCCCTTGGGGTGGTTGGGAGTCCTTCTGGGTCCGCCCAGGAGACACTGGCGGTCAGAGGCTCTGCACGGTGGGGAGGTTCCCCAGGAGGCCGTGTTCAGAGTGGTTTGGAACAAGCCAGTGCTGGGCTGGTGGAGTGAGGCGGTTTGGTTTAAGCACCCGATCCAGGAAAGGGAGGGGGAAATATCTAAAAAAAAAAAAGCTTCAGAAAAAGAAAGTGTTTTCTTTGGTGGTATTTTAATTATTTCATCTCAATTTGTTCCAGTCATTTTGGGAAATTTGTCCTGCTTTGTTATTCCATTTGCATGGGGCTGTCCCCACCTGCTGTCTGCACTACCCCCGGGTAGGGCCCAGGCCAGAGGGGCAGGACACCCTGTGTCCTATGGAGCCATGGTGACCCACGGCTGGGAGTTTCTGGTTGGCTCAATCCTCCGCGGAACTTAATCTCAGGATGGAAGTATGGTTTGAAAAGCTCCCAGGTGATTGTGATACCTGCCCCCTGTTTCTTCCTCCATTCTGGGGAAACAGGTAATTCAGACACATTCTCTCACCACTGAGGGGTTAGTAATCCTTTGTGCATTTTACATAAATAACATGAAGAATGATTGAGGCCTACAGACCTACATACGTCATGGATCCATGACGGGGTAATGAATTCTGAATGGGAGGGAGCAGCGTGATGAGGAACGAGGTGTATCTATCAGCCCCAGACCAGAGAAAGAAACAAGAGACTTGGCATAAAGAATATTAACTATGACAGAGGGTTGGAGTAAGGACGAATGGCGAGGGGGTGGTAAAGAGAACTCTAAAACAGTTAGGATTGGCCGGCATAGGGGCTGCCGTTACCCCGGGACTGAGACCCAGACCTCACTGGGGAGGGCACAGCCAGGGCTCCCCATGGCAGGGAGGTTGCTATGGTGACATGTCATCAGGCCTTACCAGAACTCAGTCCCTAGGGTACGAGGGAAAGCTGCTCACAGGGAAATGTGTCATCAGAACATCCCCAGGTTTTGTACAAAAATCCCACCCAGGAGTGTTGGGGGAAAGTGGCTGGCGTCATGCACTCAGGGAACTGGGCACTTCCTCCTACCATGTCTCTCTAGCCCCCTCTTCTCTCCACTGACCAATCTGAACGTGATGCCAACTGGCAAAGTAAACATATTTAAAGGGCTCATGTCCATTTTTACGGAACGAGGAAAAAAGGGTGAATTTGTAGCTCAGAGGCATTAAATACATGAGCCTCACAGTAGGGTTTCACTGAATGTCAATTTTGGGAGGGACTTCAAATGTCCTATTGAACCCCAAATCTTCACATCCTTCGAGTGGTTGCCAGGCTGTGAGACATCCATGGCCAGGCAGCTCACCTGGTGTGCAGGCAGCTTCCATCACCAGTCCCGGTTCTGCAGATAATTACCTGACGGCTCTTCAGGTACATGAACGAGGCCTTCTGCTTTGCTTCTTCCATCTCCCGCCTCTTGTAAATGTGCTTACAGCCCTCTGACAATTCAGAATCTCTCCACTCCACCGAGCATCCATCCGTATGTCTCAGTCTCCCTTCAAGACTGGGTAGTATCTCCCCGCAAACCTGTTCCCAGGGTGCTCTGACAGTGCAAAATGGAGTGGCACCCGTCACTCATAACTGACCCTGTCTCGCTGGTCACTGTACTTAACCTCTGGAGTGACTCTTGGTCTATGTCAGAAATGGGACTTTTCAAACTGGTGCTAGAAAAGAGAAGTTGCTTTTCACACCTGGTCATGAAGCTAAGACAATATGCCCCTGAGGATTTGCCTTCTGCCCTGATTCTAGCCCCAAAGAATACGTCCCGAACAAGGGAAAGGCAGAGATGGGAAACAGAAAGTGTACTGATGGCGTTGGAGTCGCTGGCTCCTGCCATCCCTGAGGCCACTCGAGTCCCTCTTTGCCTTGGTTTGGCTATTTGAGCCAATAAATTCCTCTTTTTTTTTTCTTAATTAGTTCAAGTTGGGTTCCTGGCAATTACCAACAAAGAATACCAACGACATCCTTTCTATTTTAAAAGAAAAAAGAGGCAAGCGTGCCGTTGGTCTCTTCTTTGGTACGGGTTTTCTGTAGAAGCTAATATAACTTTAAATAGAAACTCTGGGAACTTGTTGTTAATGATTGTACGGAAAGTGAATTTTGAAAGTAAGATCTTGCTCTGCCCCATTTCTTCTTTTTTCTTTCTGAACAGGAAAGGAGGTAGGAAGGAAGGAAGGAAGGAAGGAAGGAAGGAAGGAAGGAAGGAAGGAAGAAAGAAAGGGAGAGAGGGAGGGAGGAAGGGAGGAAGGAAGCGTCTCCTTTACTAATTTGAATGCACATGTGTTTTAAGCTATTTGTAGGTCTTTTCAAACATAAGTGGAAATTAAATCTATAACTCTATTAGCATGTATACAATTTGTAACCTTAAAACCCATATCCGCTGAAATAATTTTATGAGATATACTCAGATACTTCTTTGTCTTCAGGTTTAGATATTTTTGAGCTGAATCGGTTTTAGGTTTTGAAGCTCAAATCTATATATTGAAGCATGAGGAGTGTGAAATCACAATACTTTAGAATGTTGCCAAGGATTCAGAAAAATGAGACTTGGGTTTGACCTGATGTGCCTGGTATCCCATTAGGCCCTCTGGGCTTTGATGTACTCTCGTGGTAGAAGTTTCCAGGACTCACTCAGAGATCAGAAAACATTCTTTTCTGTGTCAAACTTTACAATGAAGTGAAAGTAGAGAAAGCAATGCTTCCCTCAGAACTTTCTATTCAGTTTTTTTTCTTTTCTTAAAATGTAAAAGCTAAAATGAAAAAATTCTGACACGGAGAACAGCAAGTCATATAAAGTGTACCCACGTGCTCACCAATGACATACAAGAAATGTACATACGGTGATGCCCAAAAAATGTACACATTTTAAGAGATGTTATCTATGTATTACTTTTCGAAGTTGAATTACGGTAGCATTGTGTAGTATGACGTTTGCTCAAAAATGGCGTTAATCAAATGAATGCTAGTGTCATTCATTGTATTACAATTTTAATACAGTTTTTTCCTTTCTTAAAATGTGTATGGATTTTTTGGCACCCTCTGTATTTTGCCTAAAAAATAAAAATGTTATAGAATCTGTGAAGACGTTACTGCGTATTCCATTCCCTCCCAGTCTTCTCTCTCCCTACTCTGAAGTAACCATTGTTTTCAAGTTGGGGCCTATCCTTTCTTACCTCTAGATAGGATTTTTGTATAGTTCCACAAGCAATATGTGCTTTTCTTTGAGTGCTTTAAAATTTTAAATAATTGATATCATTTTATGTGTACACTCTGCATCTTTCCAAAATTTAACGAAAAGCACACACATCTAAATGTACAGATTTGATGAGATTTGATGACTATACACACTCATCTAAACACGAGTCAAGATACAGGACGTCATCTCAGAAAATCCCCTTCCCGTCAATCTCTACCTGTATAGACAACAATGATTTGATTTCTACCACAACATAGTAACATAATTGTCTTTTAACATTGCCAGTTGCCATGATGCCTTTGTTGAATGTCAATTGATTGTACATGTGTGAGTCTGTTTTTAGCCTCTATTTTGTTCCTTCGCTCTATTTGTCTATCAGGCCAATACCACACCAGGTTGATTACCATAGCTTTAGAGTAAGTCATGAAGTCACAAAGTGTGAGTCTTCCAACATGCTTCCATTTCAAGATAGTTTTAGCTATTTTTAGGTCTTTTGAATTTCCATAAAAATTTAAAAAGCAACTTACCAATTTTTACAAGAGAACCCTTTGGGGTTTTGATTAGGATTACATCGAATCTATAGACCAGTTTGGGGAGAATTGATACATTAACAAAATTGAGTCTCCCAATCCATCAACATGGTACACCAATTCATGCATTTTGGTCTTCTGAATTTCTCTAAATGCAACTGTACATTTAGATGTGTGCTTTTCATTAAATGTTGTTGTTTTCAGTGTAGAGATCTCACATGTCTTTCGTTAAAATTATTCCTAAGCATATTGTGGTTTTTGATGTTACTGTAAAGGAATTTAAATATTTTATTTCTAATTGTTTGCTGCTGATATATAGAAATATATAAAGAAATACAATCAACTTTTGTATACAGTCATGCACCACATAACAACAAGGACCATATATACGACAGTGGTCTCATAAGATTATAATAGAACTGAAAAATTCCTATTGCCCAGTTGGAAGATTGTAGAGCACTGTATTACTCACACGCGTGTGTGGTGATGCTGGTGTAAACACACCTACAATGTCAGTGCCATAGAAGCACAACACATACAGTTACGTATCGTCCACAAGACTTGGTAATAAAGACTATGCTACTGGTTTATGTGTTTACTGTACTTTTTGTTAATTTAGACTGTACTCTTCCTAGTTGTAAAAAAAGTTTGTTCTAAAACAGCAGCCGTGTTACACTGGCAGCAGCCTCATACATCTCCTGTTGACCCCATCTCTGGACTGCATAATTTTCTCTTATGCTTGATTTAATCTTGTGTTGTTTTATAAATGTTGGCAGCCTGAATGTCCAATGTTTATACAGTCTGCAGTAGTATACAGTCATGTCCTGGGTCATCACGTCCACTCACCACTCACCCAGGGCAAATTCTGGTCCTACAAGCTCCATTCATGGTGAGGGTCCTATACAGATGCACCATTTTTTAAATTTTTTATATCATATTTTTACTGTCCCTTTTTTATGTTTAGATATGTTTATAGACACAAATACTTACCGTTGTGTACAGACTTGTAGCCCAGGAGTAATGGGCTGTACCACACAGCCAGACGTGCAGCGGGCTGAGCCATCTAGGTGTGTGCGAATACCTATATGGTGTTCGCACAACGACAAAATCACCTAACGATAGATTTTCTCAGAACATAGCCTCCTCGTTTAGTGGAGCATGACTGTTCTGACTTTGTATTCTGCAGTCTTTCTAAATTTACTAATTAGTTCTTGAAGTTGTTTTGTAGACTCATCAAGATTATCTATGTGAAAAAGATCAGGTCCCCTGCTAATAAGTGTGCTTTTGCCTCTTTCTTTCCAACCCAAATGCCTTTATTAATTTTTTTCATCCTCATTGGCATAGCGAGGACCACTAGTGCAATGTTGAAAGGAAGTGGTGAAAATGGATATCTTCGCTTTATTCTCAATTTTAGAAGTAAAGTGTTCAATTTTCACCATTAAGTAGGATGTTAGTTCTAAGTATTCATATATGTCTTTATTAAATTTGTTCATGTCCAGTATCAAATTAAATAATTAAATCAAATCGAGATGATTCTATTTTCAGATTGCTGAAAGTTTTTTATCATGAATTGGTTTCGAATTTTTCAAATATTTCATTAATTTAGTGAATTCTATTAATTTTCAAATGTTAAACCAATCTTGCATGTCAAGGATAGACCATGCTTATTCATAATATATATTGTTGGATTTCTTTTACCTTTCTTTAAAATCATTTGAAGGATTTTTATGTCTATGTTCATGAGGTATGTTTGTCTATAATATTTTTTTCTGCTAATGTTGGGATTTTTCCAGTGTGGGGTTCTTATAATTATTCCCGCCATAAACATTCTTGCATATTTCTTTTGGTGCAATATTATGCCTTTAGAAGGGTATAGACCTTGCAATGAAATTGGTGTTCATGGGGAAAACGTAAATACTGCCAAAATGGTTGTGCCAGTTTGCACCTCCCCCAGCTGGGACAGCCATGTCACTCGAAGTGTGGGCAGTGAGCTATTGGCGACTAGTCTGCAATGAGGTCAGTCCACAAATTGAGAGCGAACATTTAGAAACTCTTATAGAAAGGTGACACTGCTGTGACATACAAATACGTGGTCAGCAGCCTTGTCTGATAGTGCACAGACGGTTCAGGTGTCTGATAGTGCACAGACGGTTCATGTCATACTGGGGCACAGGTGGCAGGGGCTCCCCACTAGTGGTTCTCAGTGGGACCAGGTTTCCATCTGCAATGCTCTGGAAATTTGAAAAGAAAAAAGAGGGCTGGTCCTTCACTGCATGGAGTATGAGACGCACTGGTGGGTGGCAGTTCTGATGCTCCCACATCCTTGCAAACATTCGCTAATTTTTCTTGTAGCCTTTCTGGTGGGGGTCCAGTTGTGTGGCATTGTGATTCTAATTTGTATTTTTCCGGTGACTAAGGAAGTCGTCCACTTTTCATATGTTTATTGGTCATCTGGAGATCCCTTTGTGTGAAGTACCCATTCAAATCTTTTGCCCACTTTCAAGGTGTATGTTTTAAGTTTCCCTAAACATTTAACCTGGGCCCTTTCCTAACCACCCTCCTTCCCTGGTCATTTTCATGAGGCAGAAATTAAGTGAAATACGGGGATGGCAAAAAACTTGATTCAAAAGTGAGATTCATCTGAGTTTATTCATTCACTTAATATTTATGACAATGTATCATGTGCCAAGCACCGTGAGTCACCGTGGTGGTACAGCATTGAACAAAAAGCAACATTCTTGGTCTCAAGGGATTATATACTCTAATGGGGAGAAGACAATGAACTGATAACTTTGGATGGTGATCAGTGCTGTGCAGTATATAGAGTAACTGGGATGGCAAGATACTTTGGCTAGAGCAAGAAAAGAAAGTTTTTCTGAAGAAACTATATTTCAGCCTGCACCAAAGAACAAGAAGAAGGCAGCCATAAAACAATCATTGGGAAACGTGTCCCAGGAAGAGAAGATGTCAGGTGCAAAGGTCCTGAGGCAGAAATAAGTTGGTCTGAGTTTTAATTCTCTTATTTCGATCAAAATTGATATACTAGATGCCACAGGGACCTGATGCAGTGGCCAGTGGGGCTGCTGCTCCCAGATCCCCACAACCCTCATATTCCTTTGTGTCTCTCCCCCACATTTAACGTGGGTTTACTGTCCAGGCTTGTGACTGGAATGAATCTTTGAGAGACTGACCTCAGGTTACTGGAGCTGCTTTACTCGCCCAGGGTGGGAACAGGAAGTATCCGTTGGGTTACATTTCTCCCTCCACGCCCCCCTTCCCCCAGCAGCTCTGGTCCGGGAATTCAGGATGTAGGTGTATGAAAGCCAGCTCCTGCGCCTGGAGTTGGGGCAAATTCAGGGTGTAATTTAGGCTCAGAGAGTCACGAGCGTCAGGCTGCAGCCAACACTTATCCAGAAGTGTAGCTTTGGCTGTTTGCCGCTTCCCTTGTTGTCTCTTCCCGGAATGCTTCCTTCGTAAATCGGTTGCCCCTGAATTCTTATCCAGGGGTGTGCTTTTAGGGAACCCAACTTAAGGCAGCTTGATAGATGTATCCCAAAGGCCTCTGTTTTCTCTTGTAAGAGCAGGTCTTTCTTTGCCACCAGGTAAGAGCGTGTGGGATGAAGTTGGGCAAACCCTGGTGTGAATGCCACCCCTCTACCAGCAGTCACCATTGCGTGGGTGTATCACTCTCTCTGAGTCTCAGTTACAAAGTGGGATCAAATCCAAGTGACAGGACGTAGGCAGCACACGCATCATCAGAGAGCCCGGCAGAGTCAATGCCCTGATTTAGCTGTTACGAGGGAGCCTTTCCAAACTTTATCAGAGTCCATCAAAGGCTGCAAGCTTTGGGGCATGTATCTGCTACATTCCTGAAAAAATGCTTTGTGTCACTGGGGTTTGGCGGGGAGAGGGACCGGGGAGGGAGGAGGAAGAGAAGCAGCCTTTCTGGGCCCACGAGGGGCCTCTAACATGCACCCTTTCATTTCATCCTGAGACGCACGTGGCGAGAATAGAAGGCGTTATTATAATTATTTTAAAGGTAAGAACCTAATGTTCAAAAAGGCTAAGCTGCCTGAGGAGGCATGGTGTGCAATTCGGGTTCCAAAGCAGACCTGTCTGGACAGAGCCCAGGCTCCTGGGGGTGGGGCTCTGTCTTTACTTCCAGGTCCTACACCTGCAGAAGGGTGTCTGTCATTAGGGGAATGTCCAGTCGTAGCTGTGATGACTCCAGCCAGGCAAGGCCGCCAGATGCTGATGCTTCTCCCCGGGGGCAGGACTCCAGAGGCCGCAATGCCTTGTGGATAGCAGCAGGGCCATTGAACTTCGCTGGGGCCACGTCTGCAGCGGCCAGAATCCATACTGAGTCCATTCTAAGTGCTCAGGAGAAGCCCGGACTCAGCCTATGCTGCCTGGGGCCCTCCAGGATCCCAGCCCTTTAAAGTGGGGTGCGGTTTCAGGCAGTAGGCCGATTCAGGCTGCCACATCTGCAGGCAAATCAGATCCCAGGGGGCAGGCCTGCTCCGTGGGGCCTACACTCCCAGGTGCAGATTGCAGACAGAGAGGGAGGGTCAGGGAGCTTGGCTGTAAACCCCTTGCCGTCCTTATGATAAGCATTTAGCATTTAGCGCTTAGGGAACTGAGTTCTGAGTCAGCTGGGTCAGCTCCAGGGACAGCAGCCTTTCCAGCTTTCTCAGTTTCCTATTGGGGTGACCAAACTCACTCCTCCCAAGCTAACCACGTGTACGACCCTCCCTTATAAACTCGATCCTTCCAAAAGCTGGGGCAGACTTCCAAAAGGGCCAAGAGGCAGTTTAAGTCCTGTGGTGACGGGATGTAGTTCCCTTACAAAGCATTGCTTACATACCCTCTCATTTTCCCCAGGACTGGCTTCATGGGCCGGGTGGGTATGGGGAGACCCAGGCCCAAGCTGATGTGGGAGGCCTCCTCCCAGGGCGCTGGGCAGGAGCTCGCTGCAACTCCCGCTGGTGCGAGCCCCATATGGGGTCCGGGATCCACGCCACCTGCTGCCCCAGAACCCGCCTCTGGGTCCCGGAGAGGAGAGGGCGGGCCCCACAACGTCAGAACTGAAGTGGGTTCTTTTTTTATAACTACTTTGTGTTTCCTTTCCTTCCCGTTAGCAACTGCATCCTGTTGCAGGTTTCTCATCAATGCATGTGAAGAAAGCACACTTGGTTCGCCGTAGATTCAAATCCAACCTGTGCTTCAGTCTGGCACCCAAACCTGCCCAAGGAGAAATGCATTCACTAAGGCACAGACTGCCGAGTTCACAGAAATAGACAATCAAGCCTGTGGTTGGTATCACAGAGGAAACCTTGGCTTGGCTGGTGGTACACTGCCATCAGGCTCAGACACAGGGTCACCCGCGAGAAGAAAACAGGACAACAGAAGTTATGAAACAGCATTCTTAGGGCCGCCCCCACATCCTGGGGTGTGCCCACCCAGCTGCCTGCAGTTTTCCTGTACAGCAGCTTTCTCTGGGGGCTTGGAGATGGAGCTCCTGATGCCCAGGTGACATGAAGAATCGTGCCAGTTCTCAAGGACATCCACTGCATTGGGCAGGGTCAGCGTGGGCTTCTGTGAGCACACCCCTCCCAGAACCTCCAAAGAGCAGGTGTGTGTGCTGAAGCTTTTTATCTAAACAAAATACTGCTTTTGTTAAGGGCTTTCTCCACACGGAGGCCTCCAGCCTCGGGACCGTTGGATCTCCCAGTCCTCCAGACTCATCACTCGGCTGTCTGCTCTTATTTTTAGGACATGTATAAAAAGGATCTCAAAAAGTTTTGGCTCAGGAGGGAGAAAGTGGAAATACAGCAAGCAAGGCATGTGACTTCCGCCACCCTCAGAGCACTGCTCTCAGACACACAGCAAACCCAAAACACTGCACTTGACTCAGGGAAGAAAGCTCAATAAGCATGGTTTTAAAAGTAAAAGTTTAGGGCGTTGCTTTATGGTTGATTTTTCTAAATAGGGTGGTGTGAGAAGAGAAGGTCAGATGGAACACATGTTCAGGTTGAATTCCACCAAGGGCAGAACTTTGTCAGACACTTCTAGGTAAGAATGTAGATTTTAATAATAAGAATAAAGTGTTTGCTAAACTCATCCTAGGAAAAGACATTTTTTTATACCCTTCCTGTGTGCCGAGCACTGGGTAGGCGCTTCGGAATATCATTTTGCTTAGATTTTCAAGGACTTTGGCCCTAAGGTCCTTTATGAATGAAAGAATTCAAATAAAATCTATTGAAATCTATTATAGAGGTTTCCCCCCCACTTTTGGGGTCTGTACTATGGTGCTGATTGATTGCTCATACGAAAACTGTGACTTCTGTTTTGGAGGAATTAACAAAGAAAATCCTGGCGGAATAAATCAACACCAAAGTTCACAAGTTCAGGGTATTTGTCTGGGGAACAAAGTCTTCCCTGCAGCAAAGAGGCATTCAAAGGAACTCTTGGTGTTAATGGGATTGTTAAAGATATACCTGAGACCAGACAAATATTTGATGATTTTGCAAAGCTTTAGGGTTTCTTTGCAGTTTTTCTTCTGACACATTTTTCCCCAAGGCTCTGGACCTTGTGGCTTCGTTAGACTTTGCAAATGAAGAAAGTCTGGGGTTTTCGAAGAGTGCATTTGTGTGACACAGCTTTGCTTGAAAGCAGCAGTGGGGTTTATAAAGAGGTGTGTGTGTGTGTTTGTGTGTGTGTGTGTGCATTTGTGTGTGTGCACGCACGTGTGTACATGTGTGTGCGTGCTTGCATGCACGTGTGCGCGCCTGTGTTGTGATGTGGGGGTGGTGCAGGGGAGGGAGGGAGGGAGATGAGGTTTACAAAGCTGCCATCTAGAGGCGCCTTCCTGCAGTGTATATAATGCAAGTCTGCAGCCAGAGAGCTCACAGTTGCTCCAAACTGCTCAGCCCTGAGGAGTGAGCCAGGAGCCGGGGAGCAGAGCCCTAAGCCAGAGCCCAGCCAGGAGGTAGGAAACTGTGCTGGGTCCAAGCCGGCCTTGGGGAGGGGGGAGGACGACGGGCAGGGTTTCCGCTCTCAAACTCAGTGATCTTTAAGCACTGTGATGGGTGCTTTGGAGAATGATTTCTGAAAGCACGGGCTGCACGGTGCATGGCTGCACTTGCAGAGTGCGCCTGCTAACGTGGGGGCTTCACCGTGCGCTGCAGAAAGTAAAAAGGGCAGTTTTCTTAGGTCACTTGTGGAAGGATCTCGTACGTTTGTTGGATTTAGGAATCTGGATTCAGGGATTTGCTGCTGTGAGTATTTAAGCTCGAGTAAAGTAAGCGGAGAACTTCGCGAGACTGCAGACTGTCCATTCTGCTTCTTAGAGTTGGCATAGGGGTCCGTTTGGCACCACTGTTTACCTGTTTTGCTTCTGATGTATTCAATGGGGAAGTAGATAGGATCGGCAGTGCACACGGGCTCGCAGAAAGATGTAGTGACTAAGAGGCATCCTGGAGTGACGCCGAGAATCTTTGTGGATCGACGTGTATTTGCATTCAGTGCCCTGGGAGTTTACGGGTCCCAGGAAGCCAGAGCTATAAGAGGGGGTGCTGGTTTAAAACGGCTCGGTCTTCTTGTGTCTTGATTGCATCCTTGCTAATCTCATCTGAGTATTTCTTGTTCTCACAGAATGTGTTAAATCCAACTTCAGTTGGGAAAAAATAAGCACATACACAGGTCTGGGATTTTGTAATTTAAATATACCCTTCGGATAAAGCATACATTTTGTTCCATTTTGTTAGCTTGCCTTAAGATTCAAGGGGTGTCTGAGAGTAAGAACTAGGGAGCGAGGTCAGAGATGGGGGCGGGGGGGGGGGAATTAACCGTGACTTGTAACTCCAGACAGAATCAGAAGTTGTAAGGCAGACCAGCTGTCTCTCTCTCTCTCTCTCTCTCTCTCTCTCTCTCTCTCTCTCTCTCTCTCTGTCTCTGTCTCTGTCTCTGTCTCTTTCTCAATTCATTTGCTCCCAACAGGATAATTACATTTTCCAGAAGTGGAAGAGGGCCCCCTGAAATGATTTACAGCTCTTTGAAGGTGTCTATCTGGTGCACTGACACCCCCTAAAATGTCATTCTGCAAAGTCTCCGTATGGTAACTTTTTCTTTTCTTTGGAAACGTAGATGCAGCGTTTGTGTCCCTTTATTTATGCCAGGAAAACGCAGAGATCCCATCGGCTCGCCTAGAAAAGCAAGTGGAGGCTGCTGGTGCCTGTGCTGAACTTTTGGTAGATTTTCAATAAATGGATGAGCGCTGGCCGGTTCCCGAGCACGAGCTTGCCCAGCTGCAGAGCTCCTGCTCTGAGCTTTGAGCAGAATTGCACACGGGAGCTCTAGCTTGGAAACAATTTGCTTTTTCCTCCTGTCTCTGCGAAGTAAACACTTGAGTGTGCACACAACTGCTGAGCTTGATGTCCCAATGCCCTCCCCTGAGATGGGGCAGGGGCGGGGGGAGGAGGGCCTGCAGGGCAGAGACGCAAAAGAGAATGGAGAAATGCTGCCCATCTGAGTTTTTTTTTTGGGGGGGGCTTTTTTTTAAAGGGGTATGCATTGCAATCATAGTTTAAAGAGAGTTCCGGAAAGTATAGCCAAGGCAGCGTACCTGTGCTTAAGGGAGTGAGGACTTTGGGCGTGAGGTGGCCTCTCTTAACAGCAAGGCCAGAGACTTGAGAGGGTATTATGGTTTCCAGGTAGGCCCAGAGCAGGCAAAGTATAGGCTTTCTGGGTGGGGGGGAGTGGAGGGAACAAAACAAAACCCCAAACAAACAAAAAAACCTGTTTAATCAGGAACAGTGGCTTTTTGTACAACCATTCTAGGCAGCGAGGCTCTTGTTTTCTAGGAGATATTAGAGAAGTTGGTGGAAGTTACTCAAACCTGAGGCTGCAAATCACTCTATAAACCCTAAGAGTAACTGAGGAGAAGCAAAGACCTTCGAGATTTCAGGCCTAGATTGGCCTCAGTGGTTTTGCAGAGCAGGACTGGAATTGGGGGCTGGAAAGTATCTGCACTTTGAAAGCAGGCAACCAAGGAACGTGTTTTACTCTTAGGAACTAAAATAGTGTTAGAATGCCTTCCAATCGCGTTACACATGGGCAGGTACAATTTAGAAAGAGTCAAGTGTTTTTCAAGTCCAGAAAATTATAGCTCCAGGACACAGATTTTCTATTAAAATAAAAGCAAGCAAGCCAAAAAAAAAAAAAAAAAGGAGGGGCGGTTCTTTAATTTTGAATACCTGATTCTCTGCAGGGAGCATTTGATGCTTTTGTTACTTAAGAATCTACTAATTGGAACTGGAGAAAAAATTATTGCTTCATTATTAAAGTGATGGGAGAATTGCATAGTTTTGTTGTGAAAATTTTGCTGAGCCACAAGTAGGTTTGGGCCCTTGCTTTTTTCCAAGTGCCCAAAGGGTGGAGAGGCTGAGACTTTCTCAGGTGGCCTTGAACTGCTGTTGGTTAAGGGACAGATACAGCAGCAGCGTGGGGACCGGGGACACTGAGGGCCAGGTCGGCCAGAGAGCTAGCATCTTCCAGTTTTCTTACTTTACCGGATGCCTTTGTGGGGATCTTGCCTCAATTTTAATAGGAGAGTCTAAGATTGCATACCGTTCTCCTGGGAACCCCATTGTGTGTAGCCAAGAGCCAACAGTGAGTGGCTCTCAGCTTGGCTGACCTCCCACTGCCTCGTCCTGGCCCTAAACTGGTGGGAATCAGGGCTCTGGTTACACTTGGCCAACCCAGACGGCAGCCTTTGAGATGTGGGATCTCTGGATCTGCCCTCTGAGGACAGCACCACTTCCCTGTCGGGCAGCCGAGCCCAGCAGACTGGATCGAGTTTCTGGATGTGGGGTTCATTTTATCCCCCCAATACGCTATGTGTTTACGTGACAGTCGGGGACCCCGGGAGTAGGTGGCCTATATCTGAATTAGGGTAGAGCTTTTTCTGTCGTTCCTGACCCCCCTCCATTATTTTTTGAGTTCCCAAATGATTCAGAGAAGTTCCTTACTTGTGTAAACTATGATCACTCACTGTCACTGGTGAGTGTGTAGTCAAGATGGCATTGTGTTTTTGGTTTGCTTGGTCCTGGGGGACAGACTGCTCCCCAGTCTGCTATCAGCCCTAGCAGACGGCTGCAACTGCAGCTTGCCTGGACTGCCCCATAGATTTATTGCAGGGAGGGTGGCAACAACAACAAAACCCCAAAACAAAAAAGCAAGTACATAAAAACCAAACCTCAATCACGTGCAATTGCCGACTGATTCTTGAAGGGTCCTGTGGATTCTCCTTAACTAAACTGCAGGCCCGCCAAGCAAAGGGGCGGGGCTTTCCCAGGACACCCCATTCTCACTGGATAATCTCTGGGAAGGTTGGGAGAGTGAAGGGAACTGTTATTAGCCCCAAACCCAAGATAGCCAGTCCCTCCTCCCGTCCGGCCTCAGTTTCCAGGTGCACAGAGCAGTGAGAGAGGCCGAACAGGCGATCTTGTCTGAGGACAGCACTGAACTGCTCCCTCAGACTCCATCCCAGGAGGACACGGGTCCTAAATTGCAGAAAGCCAATCAAGAAGTTCCCCTGTAAGCAGAGGTCCTGAAGATCCCAGAGGGCCAGAGGGCCCCTCTGTCCGAGCTGGTGCCGGGGCCCCGCCTGGCCCTGAGTTATCTTATCTGCACCACTGGAGCCTGGGAGCGCCTTCCTGTCTCCTGGTGGCCTGCCTCCAGCCAGTTCTGCACCCTGCCTTTCCACGTGGCTTGTGTCACCTCCACCCTCAGAAGCCTTTTCAGCCCCAAAGCGACTCCCTTGCTCAAGACTTTTGTGGCTCCTACATGACCAGGCCCAGCCTGATTCCCTCGCCTCCACGAAGTCCCGATGCTTGCCTCCAGCTCTCCTTTGTGGGGTGCTTGGCCTCAGCCAGGTTTGGTGACCCTCTTACGACACATCACTGATCCACCTACCACCCCCACCTTTCTCCTTGAAGACCTCAATCCACTTGAGTGGAAATCCCCCCCTCTCCTGCTCCAGGGCCTCCACCACCACCCTCCTGCCTCCTGACCTTGCTAGTCAGCTGGCAGCTCTTGGGGACAGGGGTGGGACGATGCTGGTTTGCTGTTCCCCACAGCAGGGCCCCTCCCAGAAGAGGCTTCGCAAACATTTGGGTCATGAAAAGGGGTGATAGTCTCTTAGCTCAGCGAGGATTTCAGTCTCTTGTGGTCACCCATCTCCAGGGACAGCCTCAGATCGCTTGTCTCCATGGAGCTTGATTAACTATCGATTGTTTGAACACCTACTATGTGCCGGGTGGCTTTCCTGGCGTGTGTATACAAAGACGAAGATGATGTTTTGGGGTGTGGGGCTTGCATAGGACGGAGGAATGTAAACAAGGCAGTGACACAGCACAGAGTTCTCTGGCCGGGTGGGGGAAAGCAGGATAAATGGGACGGTGTGTTATTTGGCACAGGATGGGCTGAGGGATTTGTGGGGAAGGGTCTTCCTGCTCTGTGATGGGAAATTGCAAACCCACTGAAGGCAGTTTGGGTGAACGCTAGCCAGATACCTGACCATGTGGCATTCTGTCATGGAGGGACTGACTTTTGGCCAGTGAAAGGACATGTTTATTGCAGGACAAACCACTGCCCCATGGAGACTCTGACCTTGGAGGCCTCTAGTTCTGGCTTTGTCCCCAGCTCGCCGGGTGAGCTCAGACAAACCATTTGGATGCTGCTTAAGACCTCAGCCCTTGCTGCTTCTCACTTGTCAAGGATACTTGGTGGGTGAATAATAAGCCTGAGAAGTGAAAGGCATCTCTCCCAGGAAAGTCCTCCAAGGCACAGAGAGGAGCCCTGCCACCCTGTGGGACTGAGTGGTAGATAAGGCCCTTCACAGACCCCCAGACCCCAGGGGAGGCCGGACAGATGCAGGGTCCTCCACAGGCCTAGGACAGCCCCCTTCCATCATGACAGAAGTGTGATGCCACCTGAGTGCTGGTGTTGGGCGAGGAATCTAGAATCGAGCGGACTCCTGAGATAAAACACAGGAAGTGTCAGGAAAAAGGGGATGGACAGTGACACTTACTGCGTTTCCTTCTCAATTATGTCTCTGTGGTCTAGAAAAATGGAATTTTTGGTTTTTTTGGAGCTTTATTGTTTTGTGGGACATTCCTGCCTCCATTAAAACTTACATAATTCTTGATGTTCACAGAGTAAAACCTGTAATTCCGCTTTTGTCCCCTCATCCCATCCTCCCAGCCCAGTTTTATACTTATTGCAGACAATGCTCTACGCCTGACGTGCACATACTTAACATATAAAAATACACATAATTTTTGTCTTGTTTTGTGTAAAAGAGACTACGTTGTGTGTATGTCTGCCACTGCCTTACACTTAACGTTCTTATAACTTTCTATGTGCATAAAAGTCGGTCTCCCTCTTTGTTTTCACAGCTAAATTATACTCCAGACAGTAGATCCACTGTACTGTGTTGGACCGTTCCTCTACTGACGGATGCGTATGTCGTCTTCAGTGTTTTGCTAGCTTCTGACTGTACTTCAGTAACATTCTTGTACATCTGCTAGGGAACATGGGAACCTAAAGTCACAGAACTGGAAAAATCTTTTATTCTGCGCCCCATTTTTTTTCCTTCTGTCAGGAATCCAGAGGCCTGAGAACCTGAGTGTGTGAAGTGGGGCTCATCCCCTTGTGCAGCCTGTGTGGGTTTCGAGCCTCATGGAGGCGAGCACTGGCTGACACCTAGAAGTTTCTCCTAAGCTCTGGCCCCATGCTGTGGGAACAGAATTGCTGGTTTATTCCAGCAGAGGGTGACTCATCTGAGGTGGATGGGGGCATCTCCTCCAGGTTCTGGGGTTACCAGCCCCACCGCTGTCGCCCAGCAAAGCTGACCAGCCACACGGCTCATGTACAAGCAGCTTACATTGTGTGCCCTGAGCACGCGCAGCTGTGTGTACGTACAGTGGTACCTCGGTTTTCGAACGTCTCTGTTGACGAACATTTTGGTTTACGTACGCCATGAGTTTTATGGATCTATGGTATCATTAGATAGTAAAATTCATGCTAAATTTGCAGTTTTAGGGGTTGATTTTAAAGGTCTGGAACGGATTAATCCATTTTGCATTACTTTCGATGGGGAAACCGTGCCTCGGTTTTCGAACATTTCAGAACTCGAACGGTCTCCTGTGACGGATTACGTTAGAAAACCGAGGGACCACTGCACTAGATGAGGCCGTCCCTGCTTTGGCCGAGATTCCCGTGCGGGGCGCCCAGGGAGCTGGAGTGGCTGCAGAGAGTTAGTAGAAGCTCCCCTCACTGGCTGTGCCCTCAGATTTTGCTGGGAGCTTAGGGGAAGCAGGGGCCTGGGTAGATAAATCATCGTTTGCCGTATCGCACCTCTGTTTGTATTGGGCTCTGAGAGCCCCCCTTGTTAGAACCTAACCAGTGATGTAGGAAGAGTCTTTCCCCAGGGTCGCCATGGGCCTGCCCTGCCCGCCGCACGCCTCCTGGACACACACACGGCAGCTGGGCCTTTCGGCAGACCACAGGCCACGTAACATGGCAGACTGTCAAAGAATATTCTCTTCTCTAGAAACAGCCCTTGTTGTTTTCCAAAACCTGACACATGAAAAAATACCCAAATGACAAAAGGCTAAGCTATTCTGGGGGCATTTCTCCCATCCTGGTTCCCTTGTAAACCTGTGTAGGATTTGAGGACTGCAGGGCTTGTTCTGTCTCCTTTCTTTGCACCTGCCTTCCTTCTCTTGACCACTAGAGCCTTCTGTGATGGGGGTGGGGGTGCGGGGCACCGTGGTCCCCAGAGGAATGTGGGGGCCTCTGGCTTCATCTCCTGGCTCATTGATGGCTGATAAGTGGAGCCAGTGCCTTCCCTGCTCCAGCCTGGAGCCTCCCAGCCCCTGCTTTCCCCTTTAGTCTCTGTGGGAAGCTTCCCACTGTGTCACCCCGGACAGCTGCAGGGGGAGGTGTGCCCAGCTCACAAGTAATGCTTCTGGCTCAGAGGACCAGTGATAACTAAATCAGGTTTGCATTGCCCAGACGGCAGAGGCAGAAACCCTTTCCCACTGTGGCTAGGGCCCTGGGAGTGTAAAGGCTGGTGGCAGCTCAGAGGTGCCAGGGTGTGGTGGGGCCTGGAAGGACACGTTGTCATTTCCTGGGGGGTTGGAGAAGGCATGAGAGGCAGGTGTATTCTCATTTTGTACCCCTGCCCCTGCATGGGTCTGTCTGTCCAGACCTGAACCTGCAGGGTGTCTCTTTGGGGTGAAGACATCCAAGTCAGGCTAACAAAGGCCGGGGGTCATTCCTTTCTTTCTGGCCCCTGGGAACTGCCCACGCCCCAGAATTTACAGCTGTGTCTGCTGAGGCCTTGTAATCTGTGGCAGTGTGGGCAGAGGAAGGTGACCCCCAGGCGCCAGCTGAGTGGCTCTCCAGTCCCTGGGCGCGGCCCACCTCTGCCCAGCTGCAGAGCTGTGGCTTGTCCTCCAGCTGAGCTCCTCTGTTCTGCAGGGACCCTGGGGTCACATAAACTAAGCCACAAGTGTGTGTCATTTTAAGGAAATGGAAAAAAGAAGGGTCACCACATTAGAAGCATACAGGAAAGCGAAGCCAACATCCTTTGCCTCATCTGGAATCGGGGGGTCAGCTCCAGGCCAGTTAGTTGCCCAGAGGGAGGTGGCAATAGTGGCTTCCAGGCACAGTCTGGGACTGGCTGCCCACTTGACGCCAGTCCAGCGGGTCCTGGGGGCCTGGCTCCTCACGTCCTCTGCTGCCCTGTGTGCCCTGGTCCTGTCCAGGTCCTCGTGCAGCATCTTAGGACGGTGTCTTCTGTGAGAAGTTTATCTGTCTGATACTTGCTCTTGCTGAGCTCCCAGGGTGCCCTCGGGTGCGGGTGTGTCAGCTCTTGTGACAAGTCAGTGATCACAGGACATGAGGGTCCTCCTGGCAGTGGGGGGTGAGGGGTGGCTCTGAGGACCACCAGGCTTCCTGGCGCTGGGGCCGGTGGTTCTCTCCTCATCACGGGAGGTCCAGCCCTTTCCATGATCAGCGAGGACACTGAGGCCTGGGTAGGTCACCAGAAGGGAAACCAACAGAGGACAACTGCCCAGAAGCCTGCAGGTGGCCTCAGGTAAATGGGATTCAAGGATAGGTGGTCTGTGAGAGTTTTACGGCTGAGGAGCCGGTCCTGGGAAGCGCAGAGTGTCTCATCCCTCTGGGAATCTGTCCATTTTTCCTGAAGGTGAACCAGCGCCTGTCTTTGTGTGAGCTTCTGCCTGTCCTCCACGGTGGGGACGTTATTACTTTGCCAGTGAGAGTCAGCTTCAAGGGTGCAGCAGGAATAAGGCAGGGCTTGTTTTCTGCTAAAGCGAGGGGGAGGGGCGAGATGAAGTTATATTGAGCATCTGCTATGTGTCAGATTCTGCACTGGGACTTTGTGAGCTAGATGCTGGTGTCGTGAGAAGCAGCGCAGACGGGTTAACTAGTCTCAAATTAAACACGAATGAGTGAGGAGTGAGAATCCCTACGTAGGAAGGTCTGCTGTCAGGATGGGCGCGTCTCCAGCTGTCTCTTCACACTCACCTGGGCAGTGACCCTCCTCCAGGGAGTTCCATGTGTGACCTGGAGTCCACTTGAATTAACTTGGCACATAAACTTGACTCGGTCAGTCCTTACCTGTGGCAGGTGAGAAGAAAATACAAGCACCTTACTATGTGAGATAGTTCTCACCAGGACACACGATTATTTCCATCTTACATCCTCCCCCATCCCCCGTAGCCATGCCGACCCAGAGCTATGTTTTGGAGGGATTTCAGGGCCCTCAGGAGGACAGGTCAACAGTGGAAGCCAGCCCCTGGCAGCTCTCATAGCCGGTGAATTTGGGGACAAATCATGTCCAGGCACAGTGGTACATTGGGGCTGGATTCTCCATGGGTGTCAAAATGGTGACAGTTCCGAGTGTTGGCCTCATGCCGAGTCAGGAGGAAAGACAGCTGAGAAAATTGTCAGCCCCTCCAGACATGCAGCAGGTGGTGATCTTTGTGTTTTGCGTCTTGGCACAAGTTGCCCTTGAAGCAGGTGGACAGACAAAAGATGGAGAACTAGGAGATGGCCCAGGGCTTGACACAGCTGCCTGGTCGCCCTTCATTGAAAATCATGGCAAACCCAGAGTCTATAGGTTTGGGGCACTGTCAGGCTGCCACTTGCTGAGCGTGTTTCGAGGGGTCCGCAATTGCAGATGGAGGGTAGTCTAAGACCCAGGTTTACACGCAAATTTTGCAGAAAGGTAAAAAGCACCTAGTCTCATTTTTAATGCAAATGTGGAAGAGAATCTAAAGGACTCTCATTCAGATCCCAGAGCAGGAAAATTGCAATTCATGGGAGCCAAGAACAGATCAACTCCACCTTTCTTGGGAGGTATAGATGAAATGGCTCCAGTGTCCCCCATGGGGGACGAGCCAGCCAGCTGTGTCACTGTGGCTGCTGCCTGGCCTTTCTCTGGCCCCTGGATGGTGCAGACTTCACACCCTGGGCTCAGCCAGGCTGGCGATGTCTTGAGCATACAGCCATAAAAAGACAGAGAGAGCACACACTGTTTCTTTGAGCACCATGTAGATTTAGATTTGGGTATATTTGATTTTGTTTTGCTGAGTTGTTATGGTCATTTTCTTTGCCAAAATACTACAGAGCTGAAGCGAAACAGCTGGGCGTACGGGGCGCTGGGAAAGCATTTTGACTGAAACACGAATGTTCCCTCACCACACAGTGTTTTCTCTTCCATCTTTTTAGGTTTGATCTTTCGTGCAGGCCATTTGCTCGCTGCCTTTGGACACCATGGATTTGCATCTGTTTGACTACTCAGAACCGGGGAATTTCTCCGACATCAGCTGGCCGTGCAACAGCAGCGACTGCCTCGTGGTGGACACGGTCACGTGCCCCAACATGGCCAACAAAAGCGTGCTGCTGTACACGCTGTCCTTCATCTACATCTTCATCTTCGTGATGGGCATGATTGCCAACTCCGTGGTGGTCTGGGTGAACATCCGGGCCAAGACCACGGGCTACGACACGCACTGCTACATCTTAAACCTGGCCATCGCCGACCTGTGCGTGGTGGTCACCATCCCCGTGTGGGTGGTCAGCCTCGTGCAGCACAACCAGTGGCCCATGGGAGAGCTCACGTGCAAGGTCACTCACCTCATCTTCTCCATCAATCTCTTCGGAAGCATCTTCTTCCTCACGTGCATGAGCGTGGACCGCTACCTGTCCGTCACCTACTTCACCAACACCTCGAGCCACAAGAAGAAGACGGCTCGCCGCGTCGTCTGTGTCCTGGTGTGGCTGCTGGCGTTCTGCGTGTCCCTGCCCGACACCTACTACCTGAAGACAGTCACGTCTGCGTCCAACAACGAGACCTACTGCCGGTCCTTCTACCCCGAGCACAGCGTCAAGGAGTGGCTCATCAGCATGGAGCTGTTGTCTGTGATCCTGGGCTTCGTGGTCCCTTTCTGCATCATCGCCGTCTTCTACTTCCTGCTGGCCAGAGCCATCTCGGCCTCCAGCGACCAGGAGAAGCACAGCAGCCGGAAGATCATCTTCTCCTACGTGCTGGTGTTCCTGGCGTGCTGGCTGCCCTACCACGTCGTGGTGCTGCTGGACGTGTGCTCCATCCTGCACTACATCCCGTTCACCTGCCAGCTGGAGAACTTCCTGTTCACGGCGCTGCACGTCACGCAGTGCCTGTCCCTGGTGCACTGCTGCGTCAACCCCGTGCTCTACAGCTTCATCAACCGCAACTACCGGTACGAGCTGATGAAGGCCTTCATCTTCAAGTACTCGGCCAAGACAGGCCTCACCAAGCTCATCGACGCCTCCCGGCTGTCGGACACCGAGTACGCCGCGCTGGAGCAAAGCGCCAAGTGACGGGCGCGCGGAGCCCGGGACACGTGCGTGCGTTTTCCCGCGGCGCCCGAGCCGCGTGGCTCCGAGAGGAGAGCAGGGCGGCCTCGGGCCGTGACGCCCGAGCAGCGTGACCAGCGGAACGCGTGGCGCTGTGCGTCCTTTTTTCTCGTGCATCGTGACGGCCACGTCGCGCGGGGCTGTGCCGCTCGTCCAAGCCGCAGTGGGACGGGCTTGCCCACGCGTGTGTAACGTAGGCCTCCCTGTGTTTCCTGAAGGTCTCTCTGCGAAGATTTGTATTTAAATGTTAAGACTCTATTTTCTCACTATGGGTGTACCTTATTTGAAAGTTTAAATATATTTTAAATATCCTATGGGGAGGGATAATGCGGATGTGTATGCAGACTGTCGTAGTTTTAAGAGTAGCTTGACTTCCGTTCTGACTAAGGATGACATTAATTGTTAGCTGTTGTGAAATTATACACACACACACACACACACACACACGCACACATATATATAAATATATAAATATATAAATATATGCCAGGCTTGGTGGGACTGTTTTATTTACGACCGTTCTTTATATCTGTGTGGTGCTCGGTACCAGCATGGGGTGTGGGACGAGAACTGCCCTGTTACGCAGTTTCTGACATTAAATCGTATTTGTAAACTTATATAAAAAAAAAAAAAAAAAAAGCGAAACAAAACAAAAAAGCAAAACTGTTCCAGGCTGCAACTCTGTGCACAATTGAGAGTTCTGTCAATTTGTAAGTTATTATTATTATTTTTTAAATAAAGATCTCTTTTTCCTACAAGGGCATTTGAGTGTCAGTTTTAAGAGCGTGTTTGGCATTTCAGTGGCACGCATGCACATGCATACTGCACATACAGGTCAACATATAATAAGTATGTTTGAAAAAAGAGTGCTACCAAAGGCAGAACCCAAGGGGTTAACTGGGATGAAATGGTATAAAAGGGAAAACGTTTGAGTGCGTTGAGGGTTCTGGGGTTTAACAAAACATGTTTCACACAGTGTGTTTGAGGGACGGGAGGGGTTTCGGAGACACGGTTGTTGAGACAAAGTTGGTGTCTGGTGTCTGAGGGTTCAGAGCCCAGGACTTGCATTGGCATATGTGCTCCTCTTGTGCCTCCAGAGCCACACGTCACAGCCCCTTGAATCTTCTCCGCTAAGGTTCTGCGGCTTAAATCCCCATTTCCCTTTCTCTGTACAGGACAAGCTCTCATTTAAAACATAACCCATCAGTGACCCCCTTCTGGAGGCCAGGCGAGGAGGGACTTACCAAATAGACTGAGTTGACTAGTATGAAAGAGCACTCTCAGAACGGCTGATTTGGCTGTGCCCTCACCACCCGGGCATGGGGCCATGAGAATGGCAGAGACTTCAGCAAGCAGGTCCGTCTGGGCAGGAGCTCAGAGAAGGGCCTGGCTGCCCAACGCTGCCCTTGTCCCCTCCAGCCCTGGTGACACCTATTTTCAGAGTTGTTTGCCAACACAGAGGTGGACGGGGACCAGGAGCTCTGGTCCCTCCTGAGTTTGAGGCCTGCTACTGCTCAGGAAGCAGCCCGTGCATGACAGCTTGTCCATGGAGTCACACTGGACAGCCCCTGGCAGGGCCCAGACACCGCACCTGCAGCGGACGGCTCCTGCTTCCTGCAAAGGGCTTTGTGGCTGAGAATTTGAAACCAGCAATGTAAGCCACTCCAGATAACTACGTGATGCACAGTCACGCCCTCAGGTGACATGTGCTCTGCCTCGTTCCAGGTGGGATTCAGGTCAGAAAACCATGTGATGGCAGGATACTAGCATGACCACAGGTGGAAGCACCAAGACCAAGGACAAATCAGAGTGGAATGGCAGGGTGAAGTCAGAGGAAGCGGTATCCCAAATAAGTGCTCCCAACAATAGAAAAGGATAGCAAGTTAGTTCTGAGCTTTCTGGTGGCCCACGTTCACACAGCAACACGCTCAGCACATAGTGAATTCAAGGTGGGACATAACTTGCATCCACAATCTCAGCTGTGCAGTACATGTAACATAAAAATAACTTCATTCTATTTTGAGGCCCCATGTTACTCAATTCAGAGATACTCCCCACTTCCTGCCCCCCATTACTCTGGAATTTTGGAGTAAGGTGTGTGTGTGTGTGTGTGTGTGGTGTGGTGGGGGGTTCTTGGTCACTGTTCCACCAGCATCTGCTGAGATGCCCGCTGCCTGCCTGCCTGGTCGTCATGCAGGTGTACTGGGACCAGGTGCACTGTCTCATTCAAGTGTCTCTTTCTGCTGTTTCATACCACACTGGACCATGGGGTACTCAAGTACTTGGTGGACTTCCCAGTATCTTTTCTGCTTTCCAAACTACCCTTAGCCCAGGGCACTGAGGTGCCGAGGGGGAGGGAGAGAGAATGCTGAACCGAGTCTAGACGCACGTGCAGCACCTTTGCTTTGGGGGGATTTCCCATCTCCTGGGGGGCCCAGGACCTCCGAGGGGTCTCTGGGGTGCAGGCTCCAGCTCAGGGATAGGCCAGTGATTGAGCTCTCTCTGTTCCTAGAAATCCCCTTGGTGCCGGGCCGTAAAGACGATCAGCTTCTTCCCGGTTATCCAGACTGCAAAGCCTTTCCTTTGGGCTCTGGTGACAACCCTGCTGGAAGCAATGGTGCTGGGCCGTGCACCTGCAGGTGGGTGACAGAGGTGCAGGTCAAGGGCTACAGAATGCCCATGGGAGTCAGCAGTTAATATTTGGAAAAAGTCTGTCCTATCCCTGTGCGTGTGGACGAGTTGTGGACAGAAGGAGTCGTGTGCCCAGTTTGGGATATGAGGTGAGTGTGGGGAAAGAAGGGCTGAAATTCTGCCATTTGAGGCTCATCCTTTGGGCATTCTTTTTAGTGGGAAGATCTTTGAAGATGGCAGGCAGCCTCGTGAGAGAGTAATAAAGATGTTAGTGGTTTAGCAAACTCCAGGGGATGTCTGGAGGGAGCTGCGGCCTAGGGTGTGACCTGCGGCCTAGGGTGTGACCTGCGGCTTACGGTGGGTGTGACCTGGAATGGGGAGAAAAGCAACTCTCCTGCCATGTCACCTCTGCTGCAGCCTCCTCCCCACCAGAGAGAGGAGAAAGCATTTCCACTCCACTGCTTCCCTCTGATGCGTCTCCAAAGGCCGCCAGCCTCCTCAGGCCACAAGGGGCCCCAGTGGTAGCCTGTTGTCAGTGAGTCAGTATTAAATGCTTTCCATTTGGTTTCATGTATAAACAGCTTCCTGGGTTCCCGACAACTGAAGGAAACGAACGCAGTGAAAATGCCAGGAGTAAACGTATCTGCTGGGTGATGGACTGTAGTGCACCCACAAGACTCCAGGCAACCTGGGTTCAGACAGGCGGACATGTGTGTTCAGATCTCTGACCCATTCAGTAAAAAATTTTAAATCATCAGCAGCTCGGTGCTTCTGGGACCTGTGGTCTTTTCATTAGAAATACAGAAATTCTGCCTTTCTGGGCTTCTCCTCCATGGGTAGGAGTCTCCCTATCTCAGGTGAGCCTATCTCAGAATTTGGGGACACAGGGAGCTGTGAATATACACCAAATGGGATGGAGCGGGATGCTAGTGAATGCAGGAAGGTCCTCAAAACTCCCTCCTGGAGGTACGAGCTTCGCTCCTAAGCCCCAGGGATGGCTCTGGGTAGACACATGTGCTGAGAGTTCAGTCCTGCCAGGACGATGGTTTCGGGTGGGCTGCTGCTTGAAAAGCTCTACCCAGTATTTTGAAACACTCCCCAGGCCTTTGCCCTGATCCTGGGCCTCCCAGGAAAGCCCTTCACATCTGTGCATGTACACGTAGTGCCTCTAGGTTCCCAAATGTTGATGCCAACGACATTTGGTACTGGTTTGTATGAGGTGTGATAGGAAATGCACTGACTGTAGGCGGTTGGCATCTGCAGGGTTTTTCTTTTCTTTCTGGATGGCTGACGATGGCCTGGCTTCCACCAACTCCTAGCAGCGTTTGTGTGCCCCATGTGGGTTCTCCTGCCCTCACACACAGGCAGGCACGTGGGCTTGGTACCGCCCGAGGTAACTAAGAGTCGAAACTTTGTGAAACCTCAGTCTCCTCATCCATGAAGTCAGATGACAATAGTACTGGCTTCAAGGGTCACCGTGGTGATCAAATTCCACAGTTCCTGCCACGTGCCCATTGGGTGCCTGGGACACACTGAGCCTTTGCAGTCTCTGGGCTCGGTCTGCCTTTTTCTTTGCAAGAAACAATGCATTTCAGAGAAATGCAGGGAGAAACTACCTGCCTGTGGTCAGTGACTAAAAGAGTAAGAAACATCTGCCTCAGACAGTGGTTCTGGGGGTGGGGGGTGACTTTGTCCCCCACGGGACATCTGCCAATGTCTGGAGACATTTGTGGTTGTTTGTACTCGGGTGGGGGTGCTGCTGGCATCTAGTGGCCAGGTATGCTGCCCAGGATGACCCCATGACAAAGAATTACTTGGCCCCAAATGTCAATAGAGTTGATGTTGACAGACCCTGGTCTAGGATAAAGCCAACCGTTTAGACGCAAGCATTCTCAGCGCTATTCATTTTCTTCCTGTTCTGCTCTGAGCAGGGAACTTCGACAATCCCAGGGCTGGGGTACATCCTAGGGGTTCCCTAGAGCCCTCAGCTTCACATTTTTGCCCCTAACTTATGCAGAAGGACTGGAGCTGACAAGCAAGGGCAAGACGTACCACCCGCCAGTGGGTGCGGCATCTGCACCCATATCCTCATCGTGCTGGAATATTTCAGTTACAGGAATTTGGTTCCTTACCCGTTCACGTGAAAGATATGCTCGTGGAAAAGGTACATGCAGATTAAACGTTAGTCGTTTTAAGTGCGCTTGAGAGGTATCAACTTTCAATTTAATATGCACAGTGTTTAGTTTCAAAGGCCCCAGAAAGAATGTGGTTCCCGGCAGGGATGCATCTAAAGACTGGGGGTGGGGGGAGTGGTGACAGAATCAATCCTGCTTCTCAAAAGCTCGATGACACTGGCGATGTTTCTTCCGGGAACCTCAGTTTGCTCACCCTTACAATGACGTCCCCACCTCCAAGAAAGGGCGATTGCAGAGGCCATTGTGTCACTAGATACTGTTGCATGAACATAGAAACGGAGGAGTAAGTGCTTAGAAACCCCCGGAGGGCCAACCGGTTGTCCCTAACAGTGTCCCATGCTTTTCACGTGATTCGTGGAATCCCATCCCAGTGCCCAACCAGCAGGCCGTGGGTGTGTCTGCAGTCTCAGCGTACGCGCCACCTCCATGCGCCCTCAAACATCATCTCTGTCTAGCTTTGCCAGACTCCTGCTTCCCGGGACTGAGACAAACGGCCATGGGCGAGACTCGTAATGAAGGAGGCATGGTTATCCGTACGGCATGTGAAGAGTGATGGGTAATTTTGGTGATTTTCTAATTTTCAAAAGCTTCATTTTTGTTGGTCTTTCATATGCTTATGCCCTCAGGCCTTTCCATGTGGGGTTCAGAATGGCTGCCAATCATGTCATTTCTCCTGACAGGTTTGGGGGGGGCGGGGGAAGCAGTGGCTTCATTAGCCATTTGTCACAATCGAATGCTCAGAAGCAGCAGAATGGAAAAGAAAAAATCTGAATTTCCATAGTTATTTCCGGAACTAAACTGATTAAGATCATTTCCTAGGTAGGTCGGCATCTTCCCTTTTAACAATTTTTAGAAGAAAAGGCAAAGAGAGTCATTGTGGCGATGGCATTAAATCTGCTTGGGTGACTCAGAATGTATGTTGGCACGGCAACATGTCATGGGGTGAACCGTAAACATGAGGTGTCGGTGGCCGTGGGTCTGTGTGAAAGGGCCTCGGGCTTCGCTGTAGCATGCTGAATTTGCTTCCTTTTAGCTTTTCACATGAAAGTGCTTGAAGCTGATCTTTTCATCCTTTTCGCAGAGCTGTGATCAATGGGGGGGACGCATTGAAGGTCCCCCCACCTTTGCATTTCTCAGGGTCATTGCTACAAGTGTGGATTGTGTTCTATGCGGTCCTGTAATGAGAATTTGAATTTCGTGCGGAGGCTGAGTGTAAATGAAAAATCCTCGGTGACCCAGCTGTGCAAGCGATGAATGTGTCTCTCGGCGGTTTATTTCAAACGCGTTCCCGTTAATTTATTCAGCCATCCAGGCATCTGTTCATTCAGTCTCGGACCAGACAGCTTTCTTGAGCACCCACTGTGTGCCAGGCACCGTGCTTGTCTCTAAAACATCAGAAGTGGCCGGGGCTTCGTTTGTCCTTTTGACAGGCTCCCAGCCTTGAATGGAGATGGACAGTGAGACTTTGAGACATCGTTACTGGGCAGCAAGGTGAGAAGCATCCTGGTGCCCTTTTCTGGAACTTTCCAGGGCAGAGAGGCAGGAGTGGTCCTTCAGAGCAGCACTCAGGGAAGGCTTACAAAGAAGGGGTCCTACCTTCCCGGCCTAAGGAGGGCCAGGCCTCCAGGGGCAGGCCCAGGGAACACAGGGTGGGGTGGAGGCCTCAGAGCAGCTGCGGGGATAATGTCACTATCATAACTAAATGCTTCAAAGAAAAGCAAAGGCATGTGAGAGGCAAAGGCATCCAAGAGTTAATGACTACTGACGGCATTAATCACGGTTGATGGGAGGTCCAAGGTCATAATGCCCCCCTCCCCCCAGGACAGAAAATGAGGCTTGAAGATAAGGAACTCGGGTGGACAAGACGGCTGAGGGGGCATCGGCACTCAGCTCTCACACTGCACACTGGACAGCTGGCTCGGGGTTTCCCAAAGGAGTGGGTGGTTCTCGGTGGGCCTCATCGCCTCTCCTCGTCTTGCTTGGTGGCACCTGCTGCAGGCTGACCGTGGCCTGGCAGGTCTGTGCAGTGGTTCATGGAGGGTCGATGGAGGAGATCGCATTTTCAAAGCTGGACTCTCCCGGCCACACCCAGCCAGCTAAGACCCAGCGTGTGTATCTCTGTCTCCCCTCCCGCCACACCCAGGCGGCTTTCATTGTCTGCTGCATGTGAAACGCTGCAAAACCCACTCCGGCCACTGCTGGCGGTGGCACAGGGAGCCCAGCACCCGGTGTCCTTCCAACTGAGTTTACCCACAGGTTACACTCAGTCTCCTGTCTGGAGAGGGATATGGCATAAGAGACAAGGGTGAGATATATCGTCTAAGATCACAGTGTTTTCAGTTTCATCCAAGGTGTCTTTGTAAATGTGTGCAGACCGGCTTCCTGGAGGAAAGAAAAGGCCCTGATGTCAGTGTCTGTTGGTCCCTGTGGTGTAAATATTTGCACGGTGGCTGATTTCAAGCTACCCTTGTGATGTCACTGGACGCAGCGTCAAGGGGACGCACACTATGGTTCCCACCACAAGAACACAAGAAACAGAAAATGTAATTCTCCTAGAATTAGGACGTGATACGTTCTGAATGGTTTTACCCTTGTTAATATAATGTATTTTATCCTAAGTGTATGTCATTTAAGTTTTGCTAATGGCCATATTCAATAACTGACTCACAAAAATCCTGACAATGTAACAGTTGGCGCTTGGGAGGCCACATGGACTGGCTCCGCCACATGTCACCGCTGGGCCACGTCCCACCCTCCCCGTGGTACCTGGCCTCTCAAATGGCTAAGGCTTTCTGGCGTTTGTGGCATAAATAGGTTTGCTTCTTACTGGTTTCTCCCTCTGCAGGCCTTCTGATTCACTGCAGTTTTGGAAGATGGAAAACAAAAGCAGTAGAGATGAAAAAATACATACATAGGTATATATTCAAATTTATCTATTTCTATTTCTCTATTGCCATTATGGTGACATTTGGGAAGGCATGCCAGTATTCCTTGTTATTTTATAAACTTATAGATAAAACTGTATATAATTTTATCATTTATGTTTCTTTGTAATTTATATTATAATTTATAATTATAATAGAATTTTATATCATATTATACATAATTCTTTTTTATGTTGAGCATAAGAAAGCAGAATGGACATATATTTAGATATTGCAGAGATCAAACAGATAACAAGATATGATGATGGAAAACAATTTGGGGTTCCTCAAAAGTTAAACATAGAATTACCATATGATCCAGCAATTCCACTCCTACATACATACATAATTCTTTATATGAAGCTTTCCCTCTTTGAGTTTCTTTTCCTGGGTGGACCCTGACTGACAGGGTCACGGGGGGTAAGTCCGTGTAGTTGGGCCTGCTGTGTTACGGGGACGTTCAAGCCAGCTGTCTGATGCTTCACCCTGCCTGTCTCTCTGTCCATCAGCTCAGCAGATATCAGCGTTGTTCTCCCAAATGCCCTGCCCTGAAGGGTGACAGCTGCAAACTGCACTCCCAGGGACGCGTGGTCAGTGGCTCCTGGGTGCCCCGGGCCACTGGGTGCCTCGGCGGGAGAGTGGGAGGGAGTGAGAAGCCAGGCTGTTCCTTCTTGCCTCTGCTTCAGTCAGTGTCCCCTACAGTGGCTTCGTCCTCTGTGATCCCCCTTCCCACTGGCCATGGTGCCCCTCCTGCCAGGCAGGCTTGGCCTCTGGGCTCTGGGATCCCCCTCCTCCAGAGTCCCACAGGTGGTGGAGGTGGCTGCTCCCCCCAGGGTGCCGACCCCTGGGCCACCTCACTGTCCTCGATGGCTTCTCAGCACTGTCGGCACCTTCCCCGAGGCCCCCACACGACTTTCTACCTAACAACTGGCTTCTTGTTCCTGGCTGGCCTCTGGGTCAGGGAGCCCTTTCCTTGAACTTGACAAGTCTCCTGCTCCTGTCGGGACAGTCTCGATTCTACCCATCACTTCTACTCCTTCACACTTGATACTTGTCCTTTCTAGTAAATTCCAATACTTGTCACTGGCATGGGTAAAGGCCACACTATTCCTAATGCTGCCCATGTAGAATCCTGGGACCCAGAATGTCTTTTTTTTAGCACTTGGGTCAACATCCTGCTGGACGGTGACCAAAGGCCATGGCTGTCACCAGGGCAGCCAGCTAACATTCACCGGACAAGGAGACACCCCCAGCAGCCTAGGAAGGTGAGTGACTCAGGAATGAGGAATTCACAGGGTCAGGTCACAAGTGGTCAGTGAGTAATTAGGTGTGGTCACTGGTCGCCTGCCCTGGGGCTGGCTTAATCAACTCATCATTTTGGACTCTCCTCTCAGCTTACTGTGCAGACACTGCACATTTGACTTCCGGGTTCGAGTCCCTGTTGCGTAAAATAAATTACGAGCCGGACCAGCCTTGTATCACCCTCCTTTGTGACCCAACCTAACAGTCCAGGCTGGTTGCTGGTAGGTTATAGAGCTCTTCTGTGGGGTTATAGGTGATAGACTTTGGGGTCCAGGCCAGCACTGGCTTTACAGACACAGAAGCTAGCACTGAGGATGAAGGGTGCAGGGGATGCCCACCCATCTGTGTCTGGCAGCGTTTCTCCATTGGGTGGGGGAGGGGCGAGCCATTGTGTCAGGAGTGGCTCTGTGGTCAGGGGTTTAAGACGAGCTGCCTCGTATCCTGGGAGCTTCACGTGCGTCTGAGTGTGGCTGAAGCTGGAGGAATCCTGGAGCAAAGAAGCCCTTTAGTTTGTTGTCCATGGAGCCCTTTCCTTCTAGAACACGCATTCCTGGCCCACAGAGCTGGTGGTTCCGTCTGCAGGGCTAGGGTTGAACATGGCCGGGTTTCTAAGCCTGACAACCAGGACACTCACTGGGACAGTTTGAAATAAATGCCATTCCCGGGGTCCCCTATGCACGTTTTGGTTTAGGAGCTCCAGGGTGGACCCCGCAATCCAATTCACACTTTTTAAAACTTCCCAGGTGAGTCTGATGGTCACTCAGGTTGTTCGAATGTGGACCGAGGAGCCCCTAGAGGCCTTTTCAGTGGCCAAAGAGCCCAATAGTTGTGTTTTGTTTTGTTTTAAGTCTGAGCATCCCCGAGGCAAACGGAAGAGAGAGGTCAGTGGTGGCACAAATTGTGTTAGACCCATCCTGTGGTGTGCGTCTTGGGAATACTGTCTGAGAGGAGCCCCTGACAGTGTCATCACACCTTTCCAGGGCTGGCAAGGTGGCTGCAGGGGAAGTGACCTCACTGACATTGTGAGTGCGGGAGAACTCCTTTCCCCAGGGGCACTTACTGCGCTGCTGTCTAGCTTCTCTCCCTCAGGAAGCAGGAGAGGAAGTGGCTTTCTCCATGAATGTTTATTCATCCCTGGCTTGCAGGATGTCCAGGCCAATACTTGTGCATTTCCACCCATCCTGAAACATACTAAACATAACATGAAAAAGCCTCGTCCTAGGAGACATCTGAGAAGTGCGTGGCCCCATTGAAAACTACTCTAGGAAGAGCCCGAGGTCATGGATTAGAATTGATCCACAAAGTTCTTAGCACTGGGGAAGCTATTAGCAAGCCTCCTGGAAAGCGGGCTTGAGCTTTGAGGGAAAAGGTGGGGGTGTGGTGGGGGGGTTGGGGGTGGGAGCTGTGTGGGGGTGGCGGGGGGTGGGTATGGCATGTGAGCCTGGCCGCCTGCCTCACATCTCACTTTCTTACTCTCATAGAGCTGGGTTCCAGGAGTAGTGATTCCATTAGAACCAGAAGGCCCTGGGAGAAGGTTCCAGAATAAACTCCCTGGACTGGGTGAGCCCCGCAGTGGTAGAAGCCAGGCTGCACAGGTCTCCTTGAGACTCCCATGAAACCCACATCGCTAAGCTTGGTTGCACAAAAGAATCTGAAAATCAGTTGCCTAAGTTGTGTTTAATAAGTGACCATATCTCATCCTGAAATTAAGTTTCAGGGTTGTTAAAATGCATCAAAATCTTGCTTAGCTCACCGAATACTTCCTTGGATGGAAAACTCGGGTTTACTAATAATACTTTGCATATATAAATTATTTTTACCTCCCACCCCATTATCAAGATGCCTCAGGGGTTTTAAATAGCAGACAAGCTCAGAGCTTGTAAGCGAGACAAATAACGTGCAAAAGAATTGTCAAAAACTTGCGCTTTGGGTTCAAGTAGCTCTGGGTTTTTCTCTCCATTTATCTCTGTGTGACTTTGGGAAAGTTATACAACAGCTCAGAGCACCGGTTCCCATGACTAGAGTATGTGGATAAGGTGGTACTCTTCTCCATGGGTTTCTTTTGAGGATGAAATCAGAGAAAGTGTGTAAACTGTACAGCATAATACCTGATAAAGGGGTGCCCTCGAGATAGTGTAGGTCGAGCCGGCAGAAGTTACTTGTCTCTCTGGACGTCCACAGTGCTTTGCCCTGACTCCCCAACTAGACGTGAGCACCCTGAACCTGGAGCCAATTGTCTCTGCCCACCCACTGCCCAGCCCCGTGCCTGGCTCCGGGCGTGGCTGTTGAATAAATAAGCAAGTGAACAAATGAACAAGAGTCAGGCCTTTGACTCTAACCCCCAGGCTCTTCATACTACCTGATGCTGCCTTCAGAGGGAATGTAGTGACAGCAAACACTGTGAAATCAGGAATGTGATCAGCTTAAACTGATTCAACAATGGTCTCCTGTGAGATGGCCGGTAGATGCATCCAGAAGTGATAACAGATCTGGAACTGGAGTCTACAGACGCTCACCTCGCAGGCATCCTTGGGCTTGGCCTTTCCACTATATCAAATGGTTTCCTGCTCAGAGACCTGAAACCTAAGGTACTAAATAGTACTGGTACACATGACTTGTATTCATCTTTTGTTATTGGTATATATTGAGTATTACAATTTTAATACATTTTTCCTTTCCTAAAATGTGCATACAGTTTTTCCGCCCCCCTCTGTCTATGGATTTTCTTTGTGCACAATAAATGCCCCATGTGCCTTGACTTATAAAGTTGTAGCAGGCCCACGCAATGAAAAGAAAAAAACGAGAAGCCTCTGCTCTTTGTGTATAAAACCAGGAGTTCCTGGCGGTTTCGCTCAAGCTTTGGGTGTTCTGGCAGCTTCAGCAGTGAAACCCACAAGCAGCCCCCTGATGACGATGGATTGGGCGGTGACCAGTTCCCCAAGAGGAGCCAACTGTGGTCTGAGGTCTGAGCCCCTGGCAACAAGCGAGAGGCGGAAACGCCAATCCAGGTGCTTGAGCTGCGCTGAGCCGGCCACCAAGGCCATCTCATTGAATCTTGCTCCGGGCTTTAGAGAGAGGTGTTTTGTTCACTCCTGTTTCATGCATAAAGGAACTGACACAAAGAGTGTAAGGGGACGAGACCTGAATTTGAGCTAAGACCAGCTGGTTCTGTGGTCACTCCCATGGACGGTCCCAGAGAAAAGAATTGGGCTGGGCAGACCACGTTAGGGAGCCAGTGGCATTCTGAGACAGTCAGTCCAGCTTCCCAGAGCAAACCCCAGCCCTGCCAGAAACCCAAACCCAGTTTACCAAAGAATTTGATCTTCCCTCTTTTCAGAGCTGTGGATTTGAGGAAAAGTCTTTGAGTCTTTGGTTTCAAGAGCAGGTCCACCCTGCTCTTGAATTTGCCAAAGTCAGTAGTCACCCAAAGGCCAAATAAGATTACAGGCCAGGAGTGTAATCAGAAAACAGAAAATCAGGCCTTTGGGGTTCCACTCAGAAGGAAGGCCGGGGGAGAGGTGAGTTTCAAATCGCGCGGAGCACATGCGTTTTTACTGGGACGTGCATTTCCCCCTCTTTCATTCTGATAGCTAGATTGGGTCTTCTAAGATTACTTTAAGGTTGTGGAACTGACAAGTCATTCTTTTTCCTGACGCAGAAGAATGTCATCGATCGCCATATGGATAGAAAGCTGATTGTCAGACGCTGGATCCCGCTGGAAAGCTCTGGTAGGTTATGAAGGCTGGAAACTCCCAACCATGTGGCTTGTTTTTGGTATAAAACCCTGAACTATTTGAAACCAGATATTGTCTTTAGGGGAGGGCAATCAGAGGCTGCGTTACCCTGTGAAGATCTGTTTTTGAGAGGAGGCCAAGCTTTCTGCTGCATTTCTGATCCTGTAGCACAGTTTTGCTTTAACAAATGGTCATTTCCATAACGAGCCATTACGTGCAGTGCCCACTTTTGGTTACTTGACCTAGAAAACACCCAGAGATTCGAATGCTCAGCAAACAGAGAGTTTTCTTTTTTTTTTTTTTCAAATGTTTCTCTGTGGTTAGCATCTTATCCAATCATATTTCGAGAGACAAGCTTCTTGGGGAGGCCTCTGCAGCTCTGTAGCCCCAGGTCTCCAGTGGTGCCTGGCAGTAAAGAAACGAAGTCGACCCAGCAGACGCTCACTGACTTAATAAGCGATTTCAGGAATCCAGGAGATGACTGCGCTTTTTGGTACTACTTCCCTCAGTTAGGGAACGTGTAGGCAGAATGGACCCATTTTGATTTTAATTCAGCTCCAAGAAATTGGCCAAGGTGGAGGAGGTGACTGTCAGTGGCTTTGGGCCCAATGGCGTGTGCGTCGCCCCACCTTGGGTATTATTTCTCCAAATGTCCTTGACTTCAGGGTGGGCCAAACGCCACCAATGGACCAGCCCTCACCAGATCCTGCCAACTCAGACCTGGGAAGCCAGGATCTCAGTGAGTCAGACTTTCGTTCCGAACTTCCCTGGAAGGGACCACCAGGCTCACAGCCTGACTCTGGAAGCAAGAACGGCCCGTCCTCTAAAGCTGGCTTCCTCTGTCTGCCAACTGTTTGCTGCATTCTCTTTCTAGTACATTCTGGTTCACAGTTGGCAACAGGGCCTAGGAATCAGACATACTGAGATTCAATTTCTCACTCGGGACGAGTGACTCAGCCTCTCTGAGCCTCAGTTCTCTCCTCCAGAATATGGACCGCCTCAAAAGTTTGCAGTGAGGGTAAACTGAGGTAGTTCTGTGGCAGCCCCGACCACACAGCAGGACATGGTCCCTGTCCCATTGGCGCTGGCTCCCCTACCCCTCACCTGTCTGCCTTCTTTTCCAACCTTGCTCCAATGTTTGACATTCTCGTGAAAGAACAGTTGAGAGGACATGTGTGCAAGCTGGTGACAGGAAGGCTTGGGCAATGCTGGAATGCCACGTGCCCACCAGGAGACCCTGCCCACAGGAGGGGCTTGGAGGGTGGTCAGCAAATGAATCGAAGGATTCACTCAGTTCCACCGTCAGTAATCTTGGCAGATTTAACTTGGTTTGGATGCGGCCGATTGCTCTGCAGTCTTCTTGGTCCTCTTAAAGAAGAATTCTTTCCACATCACCACTCTTTTTATACAGATTTACTGGCGTTTGTTTGTTCTTACATTTCAAAAGGGAAGTTCCTTTCCATTTTAATAGCCCTCTGCAATGAGTTTCTAAAACCCCACCCTGTGGTCGTGTGCATAATATTTGAGGAATTCACATATTTCTGAAACTTGGTAACAGTGGGTAAAATAAAAACCCAGAATTTCGGCCCCACCAATGATGACTCAATTCACGCAACCCTTTGTCTCAGCCAGAGCCTGAGTAAGTGATAATCGGGCAGCAGTCCCCAAGGTCAATGAACTCAGCCTGTGGAGCAACACTGAGACAAAGGGATGTGGCTCCAGCTTGCGCTAGTGGCCCCGTGGGCTTCCTGGCAGAGGTGGGAGTCCTGGAGGAACCTAAATCAGATTCACTTCCCAAGCTCCACTGGGGCAGCGAGCCACACTGTGTCCCTGAGAGGCCAGCCCTCTCGATGGTCCCTTGCCAGGTCTGTAATCTCAGGTGTGGCAGACAAGGGACAGTGAAGACTAGGAGCCATGCCCACCTGTGAGCACCTTGACACATAAAAGAATGTGTGAGGGTTTGTTTCACATCCGTGTTCTCCACCTTCTACGGTTTTTCACATAAAAGGATGTGGGCGGAAGGCAGCAGAACCGTCTGCTCATCTCTGTGTCTCTGGGTCCTTGTACAGGGCCTAGAAGCCTGGAGGAACCACAGATACTGGCTCAGTTACGGAATGAATGAATGAATGAATGAATGAATGAATGAGACCGGACCCTTTGAGGGAACAAAGAGCCCTCACTCATTCAGACCCAGCTGATTGACTTACACGCTTCCATGAAATGCTCACACATTTGGCCAAGACTTACTACATCTATCCTCAGGGCAGGCTGGGTTTTGGAAAGCAGCTATCTGTGGGTTCCTTAATGAAAACCAAACAACATAAATCGTGCCAAGACTCACCAGCGACGGGGGGAGAAGGGAAGCAGGCTCCTCTCTAATTACCTGCAGCGTGTCTGTGGGGAGCAGGGGCTGCTGGGGAGCTCTGTAAGTAATATCCGTCATCACGACAAAGCCCAGTTGTCCGTGCTGTGTCTTTCCGCATCCTGGGAGTCCCGCGTGGCAGGGATGTGGCTCCAGAAGAACGATGGGGACGTTTGAAACCAGCCTCAGGCTGCTCTCCCCACGCCCACTTCTACCCTCAGCACCTGGCATGTAACTTTCAGAAGAGGTCAACACGAAATGGTATTTTGATAGGCTTCTTTTTTCCAACTGAGAACAAAACTTGCAACGCAGAGTTACTTACTTTTGTCTAACTCTGCAGCTCATGAGAGGCTTAGCTATGCTACCAAATACTCTGTCTAGACTGACTCCATGACACTGGACCGGCTCTCCATACTGGTGTTAGAACTGATTTTTGCCAGCAGGAGCCACAGGCGGCCGTTGGATGTTGCTTTAGTAAGAGAAACCTCACGGGCTGTTGAGAAATATTGCTGCTTCGGTCATCTGTGCATGGTGACAAGCCTGTCCCCCCACCCCTCCACCCCGAAAACATCTCCTGGGGACACTCATTTTACTAACATAACACTCAAACTTCGAGGGGTAAGGCCAGCTTCATAGATTTAAAAAAAAAAAAAAAGTTATTTTTCTAAATTCCTAAATGACATCATAACTATGACATCAATATAAACACTCTTACTTCTGAAATGACAGTATTTAATAAAGGTTCTCTGAAAGATTTTTTTCCCCAGTTAGGTTCGAGTAAATGGGAAAAACAAACAAACGAGAGCACACAGGGGTTACGTATGAAAAATACACAGACCACAAAGAGATCCCTTTCTCCCGTGCCATGCGGCCTGGGGTTGGGAGGCAGACGTCCTGGTACCACGTGGCCCTGAGGTGGGCAGCATGGAGCTGGCACTAACAGATACCACAGCCAGCCTAAACAAAGGGCGAGCCTATATTGTTATCAGTCCAGGCAAAATATTGTGTCAGGTCAGTTTTCATTAATCCTGTGAATTTTATCCTTCGGAAACCCATGGCTGGCCCCCTGGCTTCCTTATAATTGGAGATTTATGATGACCAGCCGTCAGCATCTGGAAAGCAGACCCCGTGTGTGTGTGAGCCGTGGTGCCCAGGCCCTGGCTGAGTTTCCCGTTCTCTTACAGAAAACATTTATCAGTCTTTTAATGTGTGCCTCTTTCCATTACTGGCATGAGTATGATTTCCCAACATTTATTTTCCTTCTTTACTTAGAATTCTTTTGTGTGGCTGTTTACAAGGCAATTCTTTTTTTCCTTCTTGCATCTAAATATATACCATGGTGGAAATTTTACAGACTTTTGAGAAGAGGGGTGCATGGAAGGTACTTTTGCTTTGCTCTGGGTCAGCGGTGTTCAGGAGGGGACATTACCTGGCGGATGAGTACTGAATTGAGAGTTTGGAGGTCTGGGTTGGACCCTCTCTGCGGGAGACAACATCCCAGCTTGCTTTTCTGTAACATACATGGGGAGCAGGGCTCCCCTGTCTAAGGACCTCAAGAATTTATTGGGGAGTGAGCACAGGCTTAGAGGGAAACTGCCAAGTTTCCATCAATGCATTTTGTCATCAAGAAAACCAGCGAGAAATTTAGCGGATGAAGCAAGGGTGGTTAAATATTTTCCTCCAGACACTGCAATTCCTGGAGGGGCTCCTTTATGGAATATCTGCAGCTTAATAAGGCCCAGGAGAGGGCAAATGGCTTGTTACAGAGTTTAATTAATCAGGAGGCATCCTTCCTCCCCTGAGGGATTTCTTTAAAACTTTGGAAGAAGGACCCAGTGATACGATAAAGCACCATGAAAACACCACGCCTGCAACTTTTCTTGGACGCCTGGGAAGTTTTAAAAATTTCAGAAAGCTGCTGGCACACGATAGGAACACAAGATACCTGGAGGGCATGGTGACCTTTGTCAACTGAGGCCTGAATGGCAGTGTAATGTTAGAGAAGAGCCAGACTTTCCAGGGGTCCTGCCTCATTGCAACTTTCACGCCTGGGCATTACCCACCAACTTCTAGGCCAGGGGCCAATTCCCCCCCCCCCGCCCCCGCACTAGTTTAGTTTAGTAAAGAGAATCTCATGACTTCACACTGTTCTTTTGCCTGGATGAGTCTCGAACTTGGCCCCTGACCCTGTGGTCCAGGCTCTCTGAACGTACTCTTCGGCTCCAAAGGGGCTGGCCTCCCTCACTATCTCTATTGCATGCCAGATCCAATATGGTAGCCAAAAGTCCTGTGGTTGTTTACATTTAAATGAAGGAAAAGAAAACAAATTCAGTTTGTCAGTTGCACCAGCCTCCTTTGAAGTGTTCAGCAGCCACGCGTGGCTGGTGGCTCTCCCCCTGGACAGTGCAGATTCAGAGGGCACTCCCTGCACTGCACAGAGTCCAATCGGGCAGCACAACTTCACAGAGTCCATGCGACAAGCCCCCAGACAGGGCTTGATGCCAACAGCCCACTTCCCGTCCCATACCAGGCTGGTGGCCGCTGGAGAAAAACCAGAGGATTGTGTAGACTGGTGCCAATCACGTGCATGGCTTTTAATCGAGGCGGGTCCCCCAGGCACTTGGCAACCATGTCCTTCTTCAGAAACCCCTTCTCCTCTCCCTTCTCTGCCAGGTGTCCCCGTCTCTCTTCTGGCCCCACAAACCCCTACTCCAGCCCTTACTCTCGGAAGAGGACCCGGCCGGTCACATGCTGGAGAAAGCTGAGGCAGAAGGAAGGACACAGCCTTAATTTCCTTCCCAGCATCCAACCACACACACTGACGCCCCCTCTTTTTTTCCAGGAAGGCTCACTTCTCTGCTCTTGCTCACGACGCTCCAGCCCAATCAGAGACTTTGTCCATTGCTGTTCTTTCTAAATGTGCCCGTTAGCCTGTTTACTGCGGTATTGGGTTCCTAGGGCTGCCATGACCAAGTAGCACACACTGATACTTAAAACAACACCAGTTTGCTGTCTCAAAGTCCTGCAGGCCAAACGTCTGACATCAAGGGCCAGCAGGGCCACATGCTCCTTGGAGCCTCCAGGGAAGAATTGGTCCCGTGTCTTTCTCTTGGCTTCAATCCTTGGCGGCCATCCTCAGTGTTCCAGCTCGTAGGCACTTCCCTCTAATCCCATCTTTCCACTGTGTTCTCCCTGTGTGTCTGGCTCCATGCAGCTGTCTTCTTATACAGACACCAGTCATACTGGATTAGGGCCCACTCTACCCCAGTATGACCTCATCTTGGCTAATTACATTGGCAACAATCCTATTTATAAATCAACGAGTACCGCATTCGGAGGTCCCAGGGGCTAGGACTTTAATATAACCTTTTTTGGGGAAGACACAGTTCACTCATAAGCCCCCCAAATCCATGATCCCTCTGTTCTGTACCCCAGGGCATGACCCCCATGGCCTGTCCCCTTTGCTGTGCATTCTTGCCCTCGGTCCTTGGTTGGGTTTGTCCAGAGGAGACTCCAGGAGGAAATCAGAAGGGGAAAGGAGAGAGACATCAGGCCTTTCTTTCGTCCTTCCCTGAGTTGACACATTTCTGGCAGCATCATGTCCCCTCACGCACAACTTCTGCTGGGCACCTTCCCTTCCACGGTGCCCATCCTTGTCTGATGTCTGCACCACCATTTCTTCCTCTCTTCCGTTCAGGTCTGGATATTTAATGACTCTGTCCTTGGGTGTCTCAGCATCCCATTGGTTCTCTTAATGTGCCCACGGTTCTCTCGGTAAATCCTTTCACTGGATTCTCTTCACGATCCTTGCTGAACGTGCGTTGTCTTCTGTTGGCTCTTGGACACACCGCGTTCCAGCCATACGCTACGTCTCTTCCTCCACAAAAGCAGTCGGGTTCCTCACATACAACACGTCCTCTTTACCCAAAATATGAAACAAAATTTCAAAGTCTTCCCTCGGACGCTTGGTCCCCTTCACACTGCTGCCCCTCTTGTTTCTGCCCTGCACACCAAGCGCTGTCTCCTCTTGCGATGTCCAGGCCCTGTCCTTCTCTGTCACCTTGATTTGCACTTCTTGTCCTCTCCACCTCACTTGCACCCCATTTTCCTGCAGAACTCCTTGGTTGTCCTTGGGCGACATGTCACTCTGCTCGTGTGGCCATAACAAAGCGCCACAGTCTGGGGGGTTAAACGACAGATATTTATTGCTCACAGTCCCGGAAACCTGAAGTCCAAGATCAAGGTGGCGGCAGGGTTGGCTTCTGCTGAGGCCTCTGTCCTTGACTTCCTGCTGTGTCCTCATGTGGGCTTTCCTCTGTGCCCACGCCCTGGTGTCCGTCTGTGTGTCCACATCCCTCTTCTTGTGCCAGGTTGGATTCCACTCAGATGGTCTTATTTTAACTTAACCACCCATTTAAAGGCCCCGGCTCCAACTATGGCTCCATTCTGAGGTCCTGGGGGTGAGGACCTCAGCATCCAAATTTAGAGGAAGTGGACACAGTCCACCCATAACAGATTATCGTCTGTTGGCCCCAAGTGCCGTCTGTGGGTCACTGGACTCCTCATTCCAGGCTCTGATCTGAAACCCAGATCCGTGTTCCCTGCTCTCCAGACAGCCATGGGGCTGACTTCTCAGGACCTCCAGCCAACCAGCCTGCCCACGCTGACCTCCTTTCCTGCACCGTCCCCCTCCTGTGACCCCACCTCCCGAGTACTACTGCCTGCATCGTGTTCCCGTTGCCGAAGCCACAAATCTGGGCGTCTGAAGTCCTTCCCCATCCTGCACATCTGCTGTGTCACCAGGTGTCAGGGGCTCACTGTTTGGACCATGGTACTGATCTTCCCACCAGCCTCATTCCCTGGTACATAGGACGTAGTTAGTGCTCAGAAGACATTTCAGGAATCCAGGAACCTGCTTTTCCCTTAGAGATAGAACCTTCCATCCTCACCCTGGGTCCACTGGTCCTCAGCTTCGTTGTGGATCACCGGTGGTGTCCCCATCGGCCTCCTGGGGAGTTGGGATGCTCGTCCTGGGCTCCCTCCTGGCCCTGGCCACAAGAGGAGAGACAACAGCTCTGGTACCGAGGTCGCCTTTTCTGGGCCTGCCTGTCCAGGTGAGGCCTTCAGCGCACCAGCTCTGCCCTTGACTCTGGATCCCTTCTGAGATTGCCTCTGACCTGGCAGGGCTGGCCAGGCTCAGCACAGTAGCCCCTGCAACCCCCAGACCTCCAGCTCACCCCTTCCTTGGCAGGAGTGGGGCCCATTGCCTTCCATGGGGGTGGGCCTCCCTTCCATGGACCCGCCCCCAGACCAGGAGCCCAGGCTCAGGTTCGAGTGCTCACCTGCATTCAGCCTGCAGCCACGGCCCCTCCAGACCCGGCCCTGCCTGCCGTGCTCACAGCCTGTGCTCCTCATGCATGCTCTCTCTCAGAAACGGCCCGTGCCCTGGCTTTCCGGACCCTCCCCGGCCTCTAAGACCCTCACCTCACACTCCGTGGCTTTGGGCTAGCGTGGCTGTCTCCGTCAGCTCAGGCTGCCATAACAAGTACACAGATAACAGGGCTAAAACAACAGACTTTTACTTTCTCCCAGGTCCGGAGGCCAGGAATCCAAGGTCAAGGTCTGGACAAACTCAGTTTCTGGTGAGAAACTGCATCCTGGCTTGAAGACAGCCACCTTCTCTCTGTGTCCTCACACGGACTTTCTTATGTGCATATGGCAGGGAGGGAGGGAGGGAGGGAAGGTGAGAGAGGGAGGGAGATTGATTGCTGGTGCCTCTTCTTATAAGGCTGCAGTCCCTTCTCTTTAGGGCCCCACCCGTATGACTACATTTAACCTTAGTCACCTCCTAAAGGCCCATCTCCAAAACAGTCACATGAGGTTAGGGCTTCAACATATGCACTTTGGGGACCGCAATTCAGTCCACGTGGAGGCATTTGGGGGATTGTGGAGGAGTACCCAGGATGGTCCTTTCTGCCCAGAGCCTGAAGAACAGCTTTCCAGAACCAGCTCTGTCACTTCCCAGCTGGGTGACCCCCGCCAAGTCCATCGACCTGTCTGACCTGCTGAAAAGTGCTCTTTACCCCACGGGGCTGGGTTAACGACGAAGGGAGATGGGGCTGACTGTGAGAGGTAAGGTACGCTACCCACCTGCAGGACTGTTACCTTCCCACATCATTTTTAAAAGCGAAGTTTGGTGACACCAGTGTGGAAAAAGGGTGAAATTACCCAGAAAAGAGATGTGTTGCTGCAATAACATTTCTCTCAAGAGAAAACCTTGTCCCTAGAGGCAGGGCCGGGCTGCTGATGTTCCAATACCTTCCATTCCCCGTGGATGCGGTTCTTTTTCCTACTTGACTAGAAGCTTAATGATATTACCGTCTAATGAGGTCCAGATGAGAGATCTGAAACACAGACTGCTGGCCTGTCCCTGGCGTTCCTCGGGCTGGCTCATGTCACATGGTTCACGTCCTGACATTTCTGCAAGCTAAACAGCAGATAAAAATCCAGGTTTTAGCCATTTTACAGAAAAATTTAAAAAATCATAGGCTCCAGCCGTCGACGTCACTGATATTTTCCGTTCTTGACATTGTTTAGCCAGCATTCTCACAGCAATGAAGTCCCTCTGGGAGTCGGACGGACCCCACGGGCTGTGCTCCGTCCTCATGCTTGTTTGTTTTGCCTTTCGCTTTCTGGAATAATCTCACACCGTGTCATACCTCCATTTCTCATCACGTCCTGTGAGAAAAATGTGAGGTCTGCCTGCCTTGTGTGATCCTGCCATGTTAGGATAGATACACTTTCATGTTTTATTACAATCAAACACCCAGAGGTATGAGGGAGGCGGGGCCTAGAGGAGTTGCCTGACATCCAACACAGAAACGCTAGAAGTTCAAGTTCGCAGAGACTGCCGGATGTTTGGGCAAGGATCCCAGGTGAGAGTGTGAGTCCAGGTCCTGGGCTGGGGTTGGTTCTCCAGAGGCCACGGGGCTCTAGGCGGGTCCCATGGAAGCCAGACTCAGCTGCCTCATCTGTAAAGGGAGGCAGATGGCATTAGCTCAATGCCGCTGCAACAACATCTAGATAATAACCTTTGGTTCAGGTGAAATGAAACAGATGAATATAGAAAACTCCCAGCTTCTTTGGTTAGGTGTAAGTCAGGAGAATGAGGCTTTCCTCTTGCCCACCTTGACCAGGGAGCTCGGGCGCTGCAATGGACCCCAGTGCCCAAACCACTGAACCAGCCCACACCCAAGGCCCGGTCAAGTGTCAGCACCTGCACTTGGGCTTGAATGCTCACGGATCAAGGTGGCTGCCTCCTGCCTCTGTTTCATCATGAAAAGTTGCCCAGTGACGCCCCATCAATTTTATTTAGATGAATGATAATGACGATATCTCCATGTCACATATTTGACCTCGGTCATTAATGGAAATATTAATGCAGGCGACTTCTTTGATCTTGGTTATTAATTGAAATACAAATGCAGACGATGGCAAACAGTCAATAGGATCCTGGCAGGTTGCATTTTCCAAAGATATTTACAGTCATGTGTTCTGACCCAGGCTCTTTCTCACTGTGACTTTGTCACTCCCCCATGACAAGTGGGGCCATGCCCCATCATCAACATACCTACCAGAAGTCCTTGTTATTTATTACCTATAGTGACACCAGCATTATTTTCCAGCTCAGCTACAGAATTTCTCTCCTATTTTGAGAGAACTAAATAGGAATTTTTAAGGGTGGAAGGGATTGAAGTCCAACTGTCATCTGTAAACACAAGACCGAGAGCTGAGTTCTAACTCATCCCACCCATTTTCTTAGTTCACTTGACTTATTTACTTCCTCACCTCTTGGTTTTATTATTAGTAGTAGTATGTCAGAATCACTGGAGGTGCTGATTAAAAATGCAGATTATCGAGCCGCATTCCAGACTCCCTGATTTCAGATCTCTGGGTGTGGGGACTCAGGAATATGCATTCCCCTCCCCCCTTTTTAATTTTTCCATTACAGTTGACATTCAGTATTATTTTATATTAATTTCAGGTGTACAGCATAATGATTAGGCATTTGTATAACTTAAGAAATGGTCCCCTTGACTAGTCTAGTGCCCACCTGGTACTATACATAGTTATTACCGTGTTATTGGCTATATTCCCTGTGCTTTATTTCGTAACTACCAATTTGTACTTCTTAATCCCTCCACCTTTTTCACATTGTCCCCAAACCCCTCCCATCTATCACCCCAACAAACATAGTATAAATATGACACCATGTATAGTTATTACAATATTACTGACTATATTCCTTATACTACACCCTACATCCCCACGACTACTGTGTAACAACCCAATTGTACTTCTTAATCCCTTCTCCTTTTTCACTCACCCCCAACACCCCTCCCATCTGGCAACCCTCAATATTTTCTCGGTATCTATGAGTGTATTTCTGTTTTGTTTGTTTATTTTGTTCTTTAGATTCCATATATAAGTGAAATCACATTGCATCTGTCTTTCTCTGTCTGACACTCCACTCAACACAATACCCTCCAGGTCCATTCATGCCACCGCAGATGGCAAGGACCCATTCCCTTCCATGGCCAAGTAATATTCCATTGTATATATGTACCACCTCCTGTTTACCCATTCTTCCATCGACAGACACCCAGGCTGCCTCCACATTTTGGCCATTGTAAATAATGCTGTAACAATCATTTGGATGCACACGTCCCCTTGAGGTAGTGTTTTCAGTTTCTTCAGATAAATGCCCAGAAGTGGGATTACTGGGTCCTTTTTTGTCACTTGTTATAGCCTTTGTTTTGAAGTCTACTTTGTCTGGTATAAGTATTGCTACCCCAGATTTTTTTTTTCATTTCCATTTTCATGAAATATCTTTTTCCATCCCTTTACTTTCCATCTGTTTGTATTTTTCAACCTGAAGTGATTCTCTTGAAGGCAGCATACATAAGGGTCTTGTTTTCTTATCCATTCAACCCTCCTATGTGTTTTGATTGGAACATTCAATCCATTTACGTTGAAAATAATTGTTGATAGATATGTAGCTATTGCCATTTTACTATTCATAATTTTGATCTTTTTTTTTTTTTCATCTTAAAGAAGTCCCTCTAACATACTTTATAATACTGGTCTGGTAGTGATGAACTCCTTTAGATTTTTCTTGTCTGAGAAGATCTTTATCTGCCCTCCGATTCTAAATGATAGCTTTGCTGGGTAGAGTAATCTTGGTTTTAGGTTATTGCTTTTCATCATGTTGAATATTTTGTGCCAATCTCTTTTGGATTGTTGAGAAATCAGCTGACAATCTTATGGGGGCTCCCTTATAACTTACTAGTTACCTTTCTCTTGCTGCTTTTAAGAGTCTCTTTGTCTTTAAACTTTGCCATTTTAATTATAATGTGTCTTGGTGTGGGCTTGTTTGGGTTCATCCTGTTTGGGACTCTCTGTGCTTCCTGGGTTTGTAGGTCTATTTCCTTCACCAGATTAGGAACGTTTTCAGTTATTATTTCTTAAAATATTTTCTCTATCCCTTGCTTTCTCTCTTCTCCTTCTAGTACCCCTATGATGCAAATGTTATTACGTTTGATGTTGTCCCAGAGACCCCTTAAACTATCCTCATATTGGGGAGTTATTTTTTCTTTTTGCTGTTCCAATTGAGTATTTTCTGTTACCTTCTCTTCCAAATCACTAATTCGATCCTCTGCTTCATCTAGTCTACTGGTGCTTCCTTCTAGTGCAGTCTTCATTTCAGTTATTGTATTTTTCAGTTCTGACTGGGTTCTTTTTTTGTGGTTTTTATGTCCTTTTTTATGCTTGCTATTTCTCTGTTGAAGTTCTCACTGAGTTCCTTGAGCATCCTTATAACCATTGTTTTAAACTCTGTATCTGGTAGGTTGCTTGCTTCCCTTTTGTTCAGTTCTTTTTCTGGAATTTTCTCCTAGCCTTTCATTTGAGAAACATTTCTTTAAAAAAATTTTTTTATTGGGGAATGTTGGAGTACAGTGTGTTTTTCCAGGACCCATCAGTTCCAAGTCAAGTCGTTGTCCTTCAATCTAGTTGTGAATTGTGCAACTTTAAGATGTCTCCCACAATTCACAACTAGATGTGAATCCTTCAATCTAGTTGTGAATTGTGCAGCTCAGCTCCAAGTCCAGTCACTGTTTTCAATCTTTGGTTGCAGGGGGTGCAGCCCACCATCCTGTGCAGGAATTGAACTGGCAACCTGTTGTTAAGAGCTCAAGCTCTAACCAACTGATCCATCCGGCTGCCCCCATGGGACACATTTCTTTGTTTCCTCATTTTGGCTGCCTCTCTGTTTGTTTCTATGTGTTAGATCTGCTACATCCTTCAGTTTTGGCTGGGTGACATTATATAGTAGCTGCCATGTGGAGCCCAGTGGCCCAGTCTCCTTAGTCACCTGCTGTCTGTGGTCTCTTGTGTGGGTTGTGTGTGCCCCCCAATTATAGTTGAGTCTTGGTTGCTATTGGCACATCATTGGGTGGGATTGACCCGCAGGCTCATTGGCTGTGGTGTTTGGCCAATCCATAGCTTACAGGCTGCAGTATGTGCAGCTTACTGCACTGAGTCAGATTGCTTCAGCAGGCTCTGGTGCCTATTAAGACTGCCTTTTGTGTGTGCCACTTGTGGGGCGAATTGTGTGGTGCTCTGCTGTGGTCTGAAGCCAACCTCCAAGTATGTTGGTTGTGGGGCCTCTTGGGAGGGGCTCCAGTGCAGGCAAAGGTCACCCACTACCTGTGACCAGCTGGGGACTAGCTGGTAGGAGCTACAAAGTGATGTGCAGTTGTCTGCTGCCTGTGCTGACCCTGGAGGCCTGTAGGAGAGGCCACGCTGCGAACCGAGGATGGCTGCCACCCGTAACAGGCTTGGGGTAGATCTGAAAAATGCCAGGACACCCTGAGGCCTGCTGTCACCATCCAGGTCCCTTAAGGTTCACTTGCTAGAAAAGCCTTGTGTGGTATGTGAGTTGGGTGAGGCAGGGTCTCAGGGAATCACTAGAGTGGGAAGAGTTGTGGTCACCAGGTTAATGCAGACTCTGCTGTGGTGCCAGTGCTGAGCCTGGAGCTACTAAGCAAAAGTCTCAGAGCACAGGTGGGTGTGTAGGACTCTGATAGTTTTCCAAGAAAGAGTGGCTGCAGCTGGGGCTGGCTATTCTTGGAGAAAGTGCCTCCACCTTGGGGTAGTTGGGTGGGGCAGGATCCCAGTGAGTCAGCAGCATGGTGCTGTGGAGCTCACCCGGCCAATCAGATTCAGATTTGTACCTAAGCATAGGGGGCGGGCTCAACACAGGAAAGACGGCACCTGCCTGCCGGCTGCACAGGAGGGCCTCCTCACAGGGAAATGGCGACTGTCCTCCAGCCCTCAACCAGAACCAACACAACTCGGTCTGCCTCCCATATGTCTCCAAGGCCCTCTGAGTCACCGTCCCTTCGCTGGAGCTCAAGGTGAGTGGGTGTGTCTGTGCATGGGCTATTTAAGAGGTTTCCCGTGGCCTTCCATCCCACCTGGATGGTGGGAATCCCCACTATTTTTCACAGCCAGGTGTTGTTGGGGCTCCTCTTCCCGGAACCATACTCTGGGCTTGGGAGGCCAGTGTGGGGCTGGGGTTTCTTGCTCCTCTGGGGAAACCTCTGTGGCCAAGATATCCCTCCTGGTTCTCAACTTCCACATGGAGGTGTGGGGCCTAACAATTTCGTTGTGGTTTCTTCTTTACATCCTTAGTTGTAAAACTTCTGTTCAGCCGGACTTCATATGGTTCTCCAGGTTGATTGTTTTATAATTCAGTTGTTATTTTAATTTGTTCATGGAAGGACGCAGGCACAGTGTTTACTCCACCATCTTGGATCTCAAGGAATATCTTTCCTTGGTATTTTTAAAAAAAATCAAATTATTCTGTATATCGGTAACCAGCTTCAGATTTGTTGTAGGAAGAAATGGGGAAATAAGCAAAATGGTGAATGAGTAAATCAATGTTGTTCCCCATTTGTGCAGGGCTGGATTTTCAAAATAAAACTAAGTAATGAGACACCTGTAAACAAGAGATGACCCCCAGATGTGAGTGGGAGGGCCTGTGCTCCCAGGCCCTGGAGCTGGACTTGTGAGACATGGGAGAAGACGCTGCTCCTTTGTGCCACCAGGTCCCCATGACAACAGCCCTAACTCATTGGGCTCCCACGTGTGAGGAGGGCCTGTCGTTCATCCCCTCTCGTGCTCTCGGCCACCGTCAGGACTCTGGCCCTGTGCTGGCTCATACCAGCATGCCCGGGGTGCTGCCACTGGCATCAGAGCACAGCTCTGCTTAATTCCAAGGCCTTCTTTTCTTTACAGTACAGCAGGATGGGTTTCATTTTGATGTGATGTGATGTGGCTGAATTAGAACGTGATGGTTTGTGAGTGTGTGATGAAGGCAAAGACTTATAGAACACTCATTTTTAGCTAGACATGCTCCTACGTGCTTCTTATACTAATGCACGAAACATCATAAAACAGTGGGGACCCAGCTCCTACACCATTGTGGCACCCCAAACGGCCATGCGGCTTAATTTAGAGAAGTGAAAAGAGATGCCTGTCCAGAGCTGTTCAGGAATTTGGGGTTAGCCATAGACTATAGAAATTAGTGCCCAGGGCCAGATTTCACGTTCTTATAAACAGAACATACCCAAACGGTCCATGTAGAATCCACTGACCACCTATGGTCGTAAAGGGGCAGATCTAGTCAGATGAGGTCAGGGGGCTTTCTTTGGTCACCATGATAAAAGCTACCAGGCAGCTGAAACAACACATGGAAGATAAAGCTCCATGGTGTGTCAGTTGTGACAGTGAAGAGATGAGGAGGAAAGCCATGCTGCAGGCAGAGAGTGACAGGGACAGCTGCTACCAGAGAGCCTCACTGGGGAAGAGGACAGGGGAAAGCAGCCAGTGTAGTGTACTACCCAGAGTGGGTGCTTTTCGTCCTGGGGTGGGCATAGGGGTTTGTCAGTAAAGGAATCCTTCTGTGCTTTGGCGCCACGAACATTTTCTTAAAACAATGTCAAGTTGATCATGAGCCTTTGGCACTGGACTTGGTTCAAATGCAAGTGGAGAGAACATGAAAGTTTAGTCATACTATTAGCCCTTTGAAAGTAATCCTTGCTAATGCTTTGGTCTCGTGATGTAAGCTCAGTGGAATTACAGCCCAACTGCTTAAAATTATATAACTAATTACCTTTGGCTTCAATAACAATTATTAATCAGCCCAGATCTTCTAGCCTGCTCCTTGGTGCTGGATGGTTTGCGTGAACTAATTAGGTCCAAATTTACTTTGCTAACAGTCTAAGGCAAGCCGTGCCCTGGGGCCAGGCAGGCCTCCACTGCACCCTCAGACCCGGGGTGAGTCAGGAGGGGTATGGCTGCACGGGAAGTGATGGCAGGCATTGTGATATCGAGTTAGAGGAGTTCTTAGGAAGTTGGTCATTCACTTACGTCAGACTAGGGGAACTAACCCAGTGGAGCAGAAATATCTGTAGGTCAGGAATGTGTGGCATTAGCGATACCTTTGGTGTTGGTGGCAGACATGGCTTATCGTCCTGGTTCTCCGCTGAGCCTGCCTAGGTGGCTTGGCTCAAAATCCTTTCAACATAGTGCATACAGAGGCCACCTTCAGTCAGCTGGGCTGGCCCCGAAGGGGAACTCACCGGCCAGCTGGCTCTAGGGCACCAGCACGAAGGAAGCCGGATGCTGGGCTCTGCCCCTGGGTCAAACCTGGGATGGAGGCTGGGGACCCGACAGTGTGGATATTGCCTGCTGAGCATGAGTCTGGTCTGGGAAGTACGTGGGGTTGAGGCCCATCGCTGCGTAATCGTGTGTCTGACCTTGATGACCACATGCACTGGTCCCCCTTCTGGGGTGCACTGCAAGTCCCCCAAGGGCAGGCGTTGTACGTCATTCCCCGGTGTCACCCACGGCACCGACAGAGTGGAGGGTTCTCCGCACATGTGTGTTGAGGGAGCTGGAGGAACAGGAGCCCAGCAGAGATGAGGTGAGCAGTTCACTCAATGGGAAGCAACAAACGATGGATCTTTATTTTCTAACGTTCGCGTCTGCTTTATCGCCTTTAGAAGGGTATTTGGGGATAATGACTGGTGTCTGTGGTGAATGGCCTTATGCACAGAAGCCAAGGGCCTGCTGAGTCCAGCCTGGGGAAAGTCTGAGCTGAGCTTTGTGCGGGTCCTGGAAATACCCACATCTCTTTAGCATCCCCGGAGGCCCCCAGGCTCTTGGATCAGTCACCCGCATTGTAAGAACACCCCCAGGCCCCCCAGTGGAGGTTTAGTGCTGGGCCCACACTGTGGCTCACGCACGGAGTCCCAGGGTGGCCTGAAGCCTCCGTGTCATTTGCCCTGGGTCTCCTACTCGCCCTTTAGACAGGACTTACTCGTGTGACACGAGAAGGCTGGCTGGCTTCTGCTTGCCCTCCTCCTTGCTCTTGGATCCCTCTGCTCCCAGCATCTGGCCCAGGAGACTGGGCTCGTGACCCACAGCGGCTCCGAACCCCATGTGACACAACAAATGTGCCTGATGCACAAGCTGCAGAGCGGGAAGCAGCCTGTTTTGGCTCCTGGGCGCCGCTCTGGTCTCTGAAGGGGCGGGCTCTTGGCCCTGCAGTGCTCACGGGAGGACCCAGGAGGTTGCATCCCAGCTGCTTGTCCACGCTGGCGATCTGGGACCCGACCCACCCAGCCCTGCCTCATCAGTGCCCCTGGCAGCTCCAGTGGGAGCCCTCTCTGTGCTCTTACCGGTTCCCATGGACCAGGGGGATTTATGGAAAACCAGCAAGACCCATGGTCATGTTTTGCACTCGGTCAAGGTTCCCCTCTAGTTTTCACCGGCGCTAAGATGATGAAGACCAAGAGAGCAGTGGCTCCTCCCTGCGGGGAGCACCGACGTCCCCGTGAAGGAGGCAGCTGACTCTGGACTGTCCTCCCAACAGCTTTTTATCGCCATGTTGCCTTGTCCCAAGGGACCCAGGACTCCGGCTGTATCGCGGGGTGTATGCATGTGGGCGTGCAGGGTGTGGACAGGCCCTGCTGGGGTGGAGGACGGAAGTGACGTTCCGGAGGACGTGTGTGCAGCACTGGGCCAGGTGCTTGTTGCTGTGTGTTCACTGAGCCCTAGTCACCATCATCGTCCCGTCTAACAAGGAGGTGAGGAGGCTGGGCTTGCCAGGGGGCTCACAGCTGGTCCATGGGGGCTGCAGCCCTCGCCTCGCTTCCCGGTACCTGTCACTCGGCCCACCTGGGGCTCTGCAAGCCAGGCAGAGGCCACTGCACACACACCCCGGCCTCCCGTCCCCGACTGTGGCTGCTCACGCACTTCTCCACGCTTGACGGCAAAATGCCAGTCCATTGCACCATCTGCAGGGGTTGTTCTTTCTCCAGGAGTCTCTCCAAGGCCTGCCTTTGCCAAGGTAACATTTCAGATGGCCAAAAAAGCAATTTGTCAGCAACACTTTTATCTCAACTCAAACACAAAAACACCTTCCTTTTGAAGAAGGGAATATTATTTTGATGAGTTTGGGACTGTGTACGGAGGCAGTAGGTGCAGGTGAGTCTTCGGGAGCAGAGGGCAGGAGGAGACCCTGTCCACAGGGTGTCGTCACTCAGCTCGCATGGTTCCATTTAACACGCCCCTGGGTCTGGGTCGCTTCTCCCCTGACAGGGGGGCAGTGCCCAGTGGCCACTCCCTTCTAAAACCTCCCCGAGGTTCGCAGGGCCTAGGATGAAAGCACTGGGTCTGGTTGAACCCCATCTCCGCTGAGTCCCTCTTCTTCTACCCTACACCTGCCCACGGTGCATGCGGTTTTCATACAAAGCATAGTTTTATGAAATGGCCGGATTTGGAGCATCTGCATGTTTTTGTAAAACTGTTATCCCCGAATCGCAGAAGTCCACTGTACTGTTCTGTGTCCACCCATGAAGCCGCAGGCAGCACATTCTTTCTGAAGCTCCGTCGTATGCAAAACGAGTTTTCCTTCCTTTTATTGGAGAATCAGGGCTGTAATGATCATGCCCTCTCTCAGTTGCAGCTGCCAGAAAGCTTGGGGCAAAGTTCTGTGCTGCGGGGGAGGTCGTTTATCTCAGCTTAGTGTTTCTGGTAAAAATATTTGCCTCCCCACCTTCTTCTTTGATTCTTATGTTTTTATTTATGCTTCAGTGGGTTTTGGATTTATTACATCTTTCTTAGTGTAAATTGCCCCAAACCTTCCCTGGAAATAGGCCACTTTTCTTCTCCCTCAGCTGTGTGGGCTGCTGGTGGCTGGGACGTGACTGTCAGAGGGAGGTTTAAGGAAAGGCCATGCCAGCATCATCCAGATAGAGTCCTCTGGAGTCAGACATGGCTTGTCTTCCTCTCTGTGAGCCTTTGTGTCCTCTCCTGGGAAAAAGGAATAGTCACACCATCCGCCATTTCCAGGGCCTGGTGTAAATGGGAGGGAAGGCTTTTTCGTTGTTAGTCCCAGGCACATAACAGACTCAGTTAATGCTTATGTCTTTCTTCTGAGTGGCTTTTGGTTGGTCTGACTGGGGCTGGCCGCCTGGTCTCCAAACCCAGTGGGGTTTAATGCTTTGTAGTCGCCATCTTGAAATCCTTAACTGTTTTGTCTTTGACTTTGTATTATGTTAGAGAAGTTAGGACAATGAATGTGGGCTCCCTGCTGCTCCCTGAAGCTCCCAGGTCCCCCACCCTGCTCAGCAACCTCTGCTGCCCTCCACCCCCAGTGGAGGCCCAGGTGGGTGTCGGGTGGGGCTGGGCAGCGTGAAGTCTGCAGTCACCCTGCAAATATCCCTGTGCCCCAGCGAGAGTGACATACACCACAAATAAAACCCATGGTAGGTTGAGAGAGAGACTGAGGGAGAAAAGAGACTTCACTCGCTAATGAGGGGAGGAAGAAGGAAGGCAGGAAGGATAGCGGATTTGTTTTCTACGGCTGCGATAACCAAGTGCCACCAACTGGGTGGCTTCCAACAAGAATGTGTTATGTCACAGTTCTAGAGGCTAGAAGTCTGAAGCCAGGGTGTCACAGGCCATGCGCCCTCCGAGACCTACCTGTAGGGAGGACCATTCCTGGCCTCTGCCAGCTTCTCGTGGTCATGAGCAGCCCTCGAGGTTCCCGGGCCTGAGGCTGCCCTCCAGTCACACAGTGTTCTCCCCTTGTGTCCCTGTGTGTCCCTTCTCTTCTTATAAGGACACCACTTGTCTTAGCTAGGGCTGCCATAACAAAGTACCACAGACCGGGAAGCTTGTCAATAGCAGGCATTTATTTCTCACAGTTCTGGAGGCTGGGAGTCCAAGATCAAGGTCCCAGTGGGGTCGGGTCCTGGGGACACCTTCCAGGCTGCAGACAGCCACCTTCTCATTCCATCCTCGTTTGGCAGAAAGAGAGCTACCCAGCCCTCCAGCCTCCTCTTACGAGGGCGCTAATCTCACTCATAAGGGCTCCACCCACACGACCTATTTACCTCCCAAAGGCCACACCTCCTACCACCATTCCACTGGATTAGGGTTTCAATAATAATTTTGGGGGGACACAGTCGTTCAGTCCATAACATCAATCATATTGGATTTAGGGTCAACCCTAATCCAGTGTGACCTCAACTTAGCTTGCTGATTACGTCGGCAAACACTATTTCTTTATTCCTGTGCTGGGACCAGGGTGTGAGCGAAGTACCACACAACCCGAGTGTGAGAATGAGCTTCGCTGGGGTTGGGAAGGAAACTGGCGGGGGTGGGTTGTGAATACGGGCACCTTCTGGACCGCCCCCCCAATTACATTCTGAGTATCCTCTTTCAATCCTCCCCAACTCTCCTTAGCTCGTGTTTGGTCTCCAATACAGGGCGTGCCCCTAGTTACCAGTGTCTGTTTTCTGCTGCTGGATTAGTGTGGGCTTTAGGCGCCAGCTCCGCAGGCTGATAAGGAAGGCCTCCCCAGGCCCTGTCGGAGGCCAGCACCCTGATTAGTGTGCTCTGTGCCTCCATGCACCTTCTTGGAATTCCTCTGGGAGCATTCCACCTGGTACCGTAACACTCATGGAATGCACAGACCAGGGGCTGAGGTCTGGGTCTCCAGAGAGACCAGGGCAAGGGGTGCATTAACCACTTCTCGCTTGGTGAGAAGCTGGAGCTGCCTCGAGAGGACAGACGATGGGGGTGGTGATAGGAATGGGATTGCCGGACATTCAGATGTGTCCCGCGGCCCTTCGCAGGGCAGGCCTGGGAGTCAGGAGACCTGGGCGTGGAGTGGATATGCAGGGAGATACGGGTGAAACTTTTACTGCGACGAAAAAGTAGAAGAAATACTTCTCTGATGACATGTAGCTGAGAAGTCTGTGAATGTGTTGGATGACATAGGCAGGGGGAATACTCGATGATAGATAAAAGGTAGAGTTTCCAAAGCAAAATCAACTTGGGCTCAAAAAAGCCAATTGCGTAGGTGAGCAGAAGACGTGTCTGAATGATACAGGTAAGAGGCCGTGGATCCTGGAAGATGGTGTAATGGATCCGAGGGTGAGCCATTCAGCTGCAGGCTACGTTCACAAAGTACAGAGGGGAGGATGAAGATACAGGAAAAGGCCCTGCAATAACGTGTTCCTCTCTGGACAGCTGACTATCTCTGAACTGCTTGGAAGAAGTCATTTCCAAGGAACCATATTCTAGTCAAAGAAATGACTTTCTAACAGCAGCAGCTGTCCTAGGACAGAATGGGCTTCTTTGGATGAGAGTGAGCTCCCTGTCACTGGACATGTGCAAGCAGCCTCATGGCAGGGAGGCAACTCCCCAAGGCCAAGCCCCAGGGCTGTTCCTTTCCTCTCCATTCCCAGCAGGGCTACCCCCTGACTCAGCCCTGCTCCATGCAGTTGTCCAATTAGTGAATTGAAGGACATCACAAATCTGGAGAAGTACTAGACGGCCTGGGATGTCTCCTCCGGTCCTGAATGCTACGGCGCCATGAATCATACCTGAGGGAAGACACATGGATGAGTTTCCTATGGCAGCTGACAAATTACCTCAGGCTCAGTGGACTTAAACAACACACATTTATTCTCTCACAGCTCTGGAGTTTAAAATCAGTTTCGCTGGGCCGGAACCCAGGTGTGGACACAGCTGGTTCCTCCTGGGGCTTTGGGGACAACCTGTTTCCTCGCCTTTCTGCTTTCTGAGGCCGCCTGTGCTTCTTGGCTTGTGGGCCCGTCCTCCAGCTTCAAAGAGCATCACTGCGGACTCAGCCTCTCATCCCCTTCCCTCTCCTGTGGTCGGATCTCTCCCTGCCTCCTGCTTCTAAGAACGTTTGTGATTCCACTCAGGGTCCACCCAGATATCCAGGAACATCTTGAGATATCCGTCTCACGAGCAACGTCTCCATCTTAACCCCATCTAGGCAGTTCCTTTGCCATGTAAGGAAGCAGACACAGGCACAGAGATTGGGGGGGGGGGGGTGCATTACCACCAGGAGGGAGAGAACAACGCTGGAAACGGGTATTGAAGGCGCTTCCATGTCTGGGGAAGGAGAGCTGCAGAAGGAGGCAGAAGAAAGAAGCCACGAAGTTCAGAGAATCTGTGACCACATGGTGACTGGCACCCCGGGAAGGGGGTGTCGGAAGGCGGCCGGGATGGCAGAAGCTCAGGGTTTGGCCTGACTTCCCCCCGTAGTGTCCTCCGTGCCTAGAACTGTGCATGGCATGTGCTGGGTGCTCAGTTAGGGTTTGTTGAATGAATGCATAAGCGAGGGTGTTGTTCCTAACTGGGGAAAGTGTGGTGCTGGTAGGCCTGGGCCAGCACCTTCCAGGCCGGGCTCTGTAAATCCCCGTGGGAAGCTGAGGGTCAGGCTGGGCACGGCCTGTGCCAGAAGCGAGAAGTGGCCCCACCACGGCCCGTCCCTCCACCTGCTCTGTCTCAAGGGCTCGGGCGCCGTCAGAGTGTGTGAGCCTTGTGTCGGGTTGCACTGAACCCCGAGAAAAGGTGAAGGCATGTGGACTGGCATTCTGAGTGAGGCTTGGCAGGCAGCAGTGAGAACACAGTGAAGTCTTGTCCCACTTTCTGGAGGAGAAGATGGGAGACTGAGAAAGCACTGAGCAGTCATTTCCATAAGCCAACGAATAGACTCCATGCCAACAAGCAAACTCCTTAATATTCAGAAAACTCTCCCCTTCTTTCAATCTTTCCTGCTCCTGAGACAGAACCCAAATGCCCCTGGTTTCGAGCTGCAACCCAAGGCAAAGGCCGGCCTGGAAACTCACAGGGGAGTTCTGTTCCTAACTGTGTGCCCGGCTCGCTCTGTCCAGTGGCTAGAGGACGGAATTCAGGGGGAAAGCTGGGCATTTCGTTATCCTTGCTTGCAGTGTCAATGTGGATGAAATGTTGGGCATTTTCCTAAGTGGCCGCTGGGGCAGGCCGGGATGAATGAGGACTGTCTTCCTGCAGAGGTTCCCAGGGTTTTGGGGGTGCACAGAGCTACGGATGCTGCGAGTCCCAGGGCTCCTTAAATTCCTCAGCCCGCTCAGGAACATGCCCATGTCGGCCTCCCGTGAAGCTCTTTGATATTGGATTTCTTAGAATTCTGAGAAAGTTATTTATTTTTCAGAGGCTGCAAATTAGTGCAAAAGAAGCTCTTTGTAAGACTCTGTTTACTCTGAGCAGAGGAGACCCCAGGCTGTAGGTTCGTTCGTTGAATGGGTCGTTCATGCGTGTATCCAGTACATATGTAGGGGCGTCTGCTGTGTGACAGGCACCGTGAATTCAACGACGGAAAAGACTCAGAGTCTGTCGGCTGAAGTTGTTGGGTGACAAGCCTGCAGTCTCCCTCGGGCTCCGTGAGATTGACAAGGTCTGCACACAGCACTCGGGATACACAGATGATGGAGTGACCCCCAACCCAGGAAACCTTCCATGGATGGGTGTTTGGCGGGAGCTTGAAGGAGGATGAGTGGTCTGATTGTCCAGGCACAGAAGTGAGGGATGGGTGGCCCACTGTGCCCAGTGGGACGGGAAAGGTAACAGTAGCCCCCACATGAAAGTTTGTTCATGTGTCAATTCAGGACACTTGTCGGGCTGGGCAGAGAGGTGAGGAGAGAGACAGCTGGGACAGAAGGTGATAAACGATGCGTCTGTTTTTCCTGCAAGTAACAGGGCGAGAGCAAAGATATTTGAACAGAGAGGAGCATGGTCGACTGGGGGCAGCGTGACAGGTGAAGCAGGGACACGGGAGCCTGGATACTGGGAGGCGAGGGCGTGGGACCCTGTGGGGACACTAAGGACCACTGCTAAGCAGAGGGCACGGTGGGCGAGGCGGGCCTTGTGAGGGGCTTATTTAGGGTGTGTTCTGGGCTGAATGGTGTCCCCCATAATTCATATGTTGAAGAGACTAGCAGTGGAAGCGTTCCTCTGGAAGCAGCCCATTATGTTCATAGCTGTAATGACTGATGTCACCTCTTGCGTCTAACGCATGATAGGACCTGGGACAGGATGCTGACAGTGGGGCCTCAGTCCACGCGGTGGCTGTGAGCGGGTCGCACGCCACCCGCATTGCACAAGCATGAGGTGGAGCTGTGAAGGGCAGAGCTCAGGCGGGGAAGATGAGGGGCTGCCGTGAAAGGCCACGTGCAGAACCCGTGCCGCTTGCACCACGTTGTGTGGCCTCGTGTGGTTGCGATATTTCGTACCCAGGAGGTGCTCACACAGGTGACCATGACTGGGAGTTGGTGAGATGACAGGCCGAAAGGGCCAGCAGCAGCCTGAGGGTCTCACGAGGTGTGCCTGAGGTTCCAGAGACCAGGTTTAGCTTGCTTCCCTCCCAATGGCTCACGACTGGGGATGGGGCAGCACGCCAGCCCCGGCAGGACCGACGTGCCACCGTGGAGCAGAGTCAGCCTTGGTCCAGAAGGGCCTTTCATCTCATGGGGACTCACCATTGATGGTGCTGGAAGCTTCTTCCTGGAAGGTGGCGGATGGAAGGAAGCATGGTCGAGTAAAGGGCCTCGTCCCCCTGCTTCCTGCTCACCTTATTTTAAAACTAAGGATAAAAATAATAAAAATAAGTGGAAAATAATACTCAGAAAAACAAAAAAGGAAAAGAGACGATAAAGGGAAAGCATGACGGAGGCAGAGTGAAAGCTGGGAAGAAAGGATTGAAAAGCAGAGCCTTCAGTAATCGAAGACCACCTGGGCGCTGAGGTCTCGGCCTGGTGGGCTCCCAGCTGGCGCTGCAGGCAGCCCGGGTGCTCAGCGAGCCGAGCCGGTGCATTCAGCTTGCCCTCCATTCCCAGCGGGGCAGGCACCTGGCCGTGGCCCGTCTTCCTCCCTGGGGACTTGCCCTCCACCCGGGGCTGCTTTCTTCTTGACTGCGGAGTCACTGGTCAGCCCGAGGCTGCTCAGGCTGGGACACGCAGCTGGTGTCTTGTGGTCAGAGTCACCCAGGGCAGTGCCTTCTAAACCTGCCTTTTTCCTCTCTGCTCAGCCCTGGAATCAGTGTCACTGGCTACAAACTTGGACGACCTGTGGATCGTGCTTTCAAATGACACAGGCTGTGTGTGACATGTACTTTGCTGGAAATAACGATGGCTCCCCGTGGGTGGATTACACAGTTGCCAGAAGGTGCTGTGACGTGGGGCTGTCTCAGCATCCCGGCGTGAGTGCTGGGTGGCTTCTCTCTGAGCCTGGTCATGACCAGCGCCAACGTGAGGAACCCCCTGCGGCCAGCATTTCCTAATATGTTTCCGAATGGCCCTTACATAAGAAAACATGTGTTACACATTTGTTTTTGAATTCCGGCCAGGAAAAGTTGGTCTGGACTCAAGGCCTACTATGCGTCCTTTTACCTGTCAGTGGAAACCTGCCATTGTCCCCTTTTTGCATTGTCTCCCAGGAAGCTCTTTGCAAAAGCTTGCTCAGACGTACCAACCATCATATTTCAAGGACCCAGAGGAATTGGCTCAGCTGTTCTGTTATATACTTTTATACACTTGCAGCTTCTCCGTTTTGTCTGTATCATGCGCTGTTTCAGGTGTGTTTCTTATAAGATACTCAAATATCTTTTTAGACAGAAAATATTGGTTTCTGTCTATATCAAAATCTCGTACGAAGGTACAGAAAAGCCCAGCTGGTGGATGACAGTTGGGACAGCTGGTTTAGCAACAGCTCATCTGAAAATGGCTTGAGAGTCAGGGGGCTGTAAACCCAGGGTGAGTCAGAGTGGGTGGCGGCCCAAACGGCCATGGGCTCTGAGACAGAAACAGCCCATCACGGCAAGGCTAAGAACGGGGCTTCTTCCTCCGAGCTGTGCCTCAGTCAGAGCACGTTTGCAGTGTGGTCCTGGGTCCCATGGCCTTGAACAGGGGTGGGGCCAGGCCAGGTGGAGTCCAGCTGGTGGGCAGTGGTGGTCAGGGAACAACAGGACTGAGTTGACGTGGGGCATGTGGACGTGGGCTAGACTTTCCCATGTGCTTCCAGATGAGGGGGTCCAGGCGAGGATACAGGTTGTTCAGCATAAAGGCTTCTGAGGTCGTGAAACCCTCGTGTGAACTAGTGGTGATGAGGTCCCAGGGGCCTCCAACGAGAGGCATTCACGCACTTATCTTGGATCGTGTGGAGTAATTTTATACATAAAGTGGGGTTGAGCATCCAGCTCTCAGTGTCAGTTATTTCACATTCTACTGGCGAACTGACTTGGGAAACCCCAGCGGATCAGCTCGGCCCTCAAAGACCCCGATGGATCAGGACCTTCCCAGCCCCTGAGCTTGTGCTCCGGGCTCCATTCTTGGGGAATCAACACTTGACCTCCCAGCCTGACGATCTCCTCTGCTCGCGTAGGTCGGGAGCAGGTTCTGGGGGAGGAATGGGACAGCCAGGACTTGGAAAGCTTCCCGGGAAATGTTTGGGGGTGGATGAGGCGTCTGGGGAGGCAGAGCCGGTCAGCTCCTTGTTTCTGAAGTTGGGCCCTTCTGAACCTTTCGCGACCCCACAGCAGGCCTGTCTGATGGAAGCAGCAACCCGAGCGTGTTCTCCAGCTGATCCTAAATGGCTCCCGGACGGCTTTGGCCTCAGAAGGTTCCTACTTCAACAATTTTTGGGGCCTATTCCAGCAACTTTGCCTTATCAGCCACTGTGTGTAGGAGGTGGGGGGAGTGCGGTGGATTTACGAGTGCCGACTTCAGGGCTGGGACTCAATAGCTTGGGACCCGTCCCAGGTTTCATTGTGACAGTCAGAGCTCCAGGCTTTGCTGGAGCTCGTAGGGTGCAAAGCTAAGGCAGCCAGAGCCCCTGGGCCTCAGGGAGGCAGCTTTGGGACAGGGGATCACAGAGAGATGAGTTCAACAATGGAAGTGATGGGTGGGGGCGGGGGCCCAGGACGAGCTCTGCTGAGAGCCCATGTGTGCCGAGCACAGGGAGGCATAATGTTACAAGATGAATAAGACGGGATTTGTGCGATCAAGGAGCCCAGGTGGAGGGGCTGGGGCGTTGGGGGAGGCAAACACACATGCAGGGACCCGCCCAGGGCTGCAGGAGGTGCCACTGACCCCACACCGTGGAGGGGCCGGAGCTGTGTCATGTGGAAGTCCAAGAGGTCAGGGTCAGGGGTGTGGCATGAAGAGCTAGGAGGCTGAAGGAGGGGCCGCGAGTGTGGGGGATCGCCGAGAAGAGGGGACACCTGTGTCCATGAGGTGGGGGATGGGGCTGTCCAGGCAGGTGGGGCCGGGCACAAGTGTCCGCTGTGCTGGCAGCAGGACAGACGCCTTTCTTTGTTTTATTGCCTCTCTGACGGTGGGGCTGTCAACGGCATCCGGCCCATTTGTTAATAATCAGAAAACCGTTTGCAAACGGGACCAGGCTTCCTGACACTGATTTCCCTTTAATAAATTCCAGCTTTTTAATCCAATCCATTGGCCATTCTAGAGTGAACAGTTAAAGCAGTCCAGGAAAGGAGCTGGCAATAATAATAAAAATTGAAGGGAGAAGAGAGGAGAAGGAAACAGAAGCCAGCGAGGACCCAAGAGGTTTAAACATACCCATGAAGGAACAAAAGTGGGTGCTGAGAGCCTTGGAGACTGAGGGGTGGGGGTGGGGGTTCTTCCTCGTGACGGGCAGCTCTGGAAAGAATTGTGAGTTCTTGGGTGCCCCCCAGCTCGCACCCCTCCTTTTAGTATTCCGCTCCACGCTCTGCCTCCAGCTAACACTGAATCAAAGACTTCTCTGAAGTCCCGCGTGAACCGCTGTCCACGGCTCAGAAGCCAAACTCGCCCACCTCGTTGGCCCTTGACTGCCTCCGTCTCGGCTGAGGAGAGAGCGTGGATGGGTGAATAAAGCCCCAAGGGAGACGGGCCCCAAGCGGCCCCCTTTCTCAGGACCCCACTAATGTGCCATGGCCTGGGTGCTTACCGCTGGGGACGGCTGAGCTGTTTAGACAAGAGGGACATTTGTCTCCGTCTTCGGTTTCCAGGAAAGCGAGCTCGAGGCAGCCCCTTTCCTCTCGGAGGTGCCAGGTTCTCAGCGCCTCTCTCAATATGAAAGCACCTTGGAGGGGGCTGAAGCAGGGAGGGGGGCGGGGGGTCAGCCATGGGTGTCACTGAGGGAACCTGCTGCTCCCCTAGGCGTGACTTGCTTGGTAGTGGGTGGCGGGCACTGCAGCCTCCGAGTGTAGCCTGGCCAGGTTCTGTGGGCAGCTGACAGCAGGGCCGGGCCGTGGGATAGCATCAGATGGCTGATCGGGGGCAAGGGTCCAGCTGTCCTTGGAACCAGGGTCCCAGCCAGTGGACTGAGTTTCCTTCTGGGGCCCACAGATGGGCCTCAGGGCTAGGGTGAGGAGGGGTCATTGGGAGGACCCTCCCCGCTCTCATCTCAACCAGAAATCCCCTTGGATCAGTTTTTTTTTTTTTTTTTATTGCAATTCGATGTAAGTGTTTTGGGGGTCAGGGCAAGGTTTTCTATTGCTTCAGCAATGTTTGAAACCCTCAGTGTAGCTGACAAAGCATTGAAGGCCACGGGACGTGCGCCTCAGCCCTGGGCCTCCCCCTCACTGACGCGCAGGAGCGTGTGTGTGCAAGAGCGTGTGTGTGCACACGCGTGCGTATTCAGTGCCTGTCCCCTGCCCCCCAGGACGTCAGCTCCCCAGGACAGGAGCTTCTGTGCAGTTTGCCACTGTTGGATCCCCCGCACTGAAAGCTGTGCCTGGCTCCCCTCACCTTTGATAAACATTTGTTCCACAAACGAGGGATGTGCTGGGATAGGAGCCGGGAGACCCAGGGGTAAAGCTGACCCCACCTCCTGAGCTTGATAAATTGATTTTACACCTTTGAGCCTTAAAATGGGTGTAGGAATAGAGCCAACCCTCCACACCTGACAGCAAGTGTCCCCGGTGCTCTGGGCATGCCGGATGCACAGGTGTGATTCTCCCTGAAGTGCAGTCTGATGTCACAGAAAAGGAACCATTTAACTAATTAACCAACACGGGAAAAGCACCAGGAGAGAGGCCAGTAAGTCAGCATCTCGCCTGATCCTGGTGGTTTCTAGGAGCAAGGCTGTCCCTGTGGGGTCACCGCCTGATGATCGGGAGGGAGCCAGCCATGCAGGGCCAGTCACCTGAGGTCAGATCAGTGGCCAGCCAAGTGCGGCCCTCGGCCACCATCTCCCACTACTGGGGCCAGATGGGCTCTTCTGCAACGTGACAAATTCCTTCTGTGCAAACGAGTTGAAACCTGGACTTTGGAACCCACAAAGGCCCGGGATCCCAGGACAACCTTCCAGGAGGTGGCACGTTTGAAAGTAGTGACGGGGCCACTGGGTGTGAACCTTATCCGTTGACGTTTATGTTCTTTCCCATCTGTAGAGTACAAGCCTTCACACTGTCTTCGTCTCCATGCAGTTTTCCCACCTCTTATGACGGCCACAGGGTCTCAGCAAGGAGGGGGCCCAGGACAGTGGGGCCTCCGCTGGCCTCATATGAGGTCCCACTAACGCTCCTCCAGGAAGTCAGGACTCGAGCTGGACTCCAGGGGAAGCAGTGCTACCTGCTGTGTTCTGGGGAGCACGGTGGCCGCCGGGGTCTGTGTAATGCTGAGGACACAGGAGGCCGAGGGCGAGACCCTGTCCCTGTGGGCGGCTCAGGGAGGCAAACCCTTACTCTGAGGGGCATTGCGTGGCTCAGCGTGTGTGCCTGCTCCTGTGCCGGGGGCAGGGGACGGGAGAGGGTGAGGCGGGGCACGCAGTGGGAACGGGGATGAGCTGCCCCAGGGACCAGCTTACGTACGATGCTGAGATTGGAGGGCATTCAGCCGAGCCGGGGCTTTGCTCCTCCCTGGTGCGGCCTTCACGCCGCCCAACAGCTGTGCCCCCTTCCAGCACGTGTGCACCTCTCCACATACACAGGGCAGGATGGCACAGCGTTGGTGCCGGGCTCATCCCAGATGCCGTCGGGGGAGGAAGAGCTTGCCCTCAGGCAATGTCGGTGGGACCCAGGAGTCCAGAGCAGCAGCTACGTCCAGGGGCTTTCCCTGGGCTGACGGGCAGCTGCTGGGTTAACAAGAAGGCTTGGTGATTAGTTGGGACCCCAGAAGACAATGTCGGCTGACTCGTACACCCACGTCCTCCTGATGCCGTCAGCGCTCTCGTGGGTCGTGGGTCCCTAGGGAGATGGGAGAAGGTGACCCCCAGGGAGGGTTTGTGTAATGCGGGCAGGGCGTGACCTGGGTCAGTGACTCACCTAGGGCTCTGAGATTCAGGGCAGACTTTCTCTCAACTCCGGGGGTGCCGCCCTCTAAGGCTGGAGGGAGGTGAATAACTCGCCCTGGCTTGCCTGAGCAGGCGCAGCTCTGAACGTGCTGCATCCCGGGAGCCCCTTGAGCTCTTGGTCTCCCCTCCCCCCACTAGTAGGGGAAGGAAGGCGAGTGTGGAACCCGCAGCTTCTGCATCTAGCTCAGGGCCTTGCAGGAGGGGCTGAGAGGGGTCTCATGGCCTGCAGGAAGATGGGCCCCAGGAAACGGTCCCAGCACATTTGGGCAGAGAGCCTCTGTGCACACCAGCCGTGCTGAACATGCCCCGCGTGGGGCAGACGTAGCAGCCCTCAGTGCTCCAGGCTGATGGGAAAGAAGACGGGGGCAGGATGTGGACATTCCAGGCAGATGTCGTCCTGGATCCCAGAGTGAGGAGGGGCCCAGGGGAGTGACAACCAGACCTGGGCAGCAGCTCTTATGTCCTGGGATTCCCTGGGACTTGGTGGCCGGGGGGTGTCTGGGCTCAAAGCAAGGAGCACACCAAGTGATTGCGGAGTGTCTGGCATGTGTAGTAGGTCTTACACGGTCTCCAGGCCTCACACATCGTCACCTCATGTAGTCCCCATCACCCATGAGGTAGCACCACTGTTTCATTTCACAGATGTGGAAACTGAGGCAGGCATGTGACTTTCCCGAGTCCACAGGGCCAGGAGGTGATGAAGGCAGCAGTCCCTACCTCGGTGTACCCCAAAGTGTGTGCCGAGGTACCCTATTGCTGTGAGCTCCCCAGAGCAAAGTGTTCCCTGCTCGGGCAGTGTGGGGAAACGCCACTGCATTCGTTGTCTAAGGCTGTCGGAACGAAGCACTGCGTGGCTCATAGCAAACTTCTGTGAAATCAAGGTGCCATGAGGTCCATGCTTCCTCCAGAGGCTCTAGGAGGGGGTCTTCCTGCCTCTTCCAGCTCTGTCTCCGTGGTCATATGGCCTCCCCATGTGTCTGTCCCCTTTTCATGAGGACACCAGTTGTATCAGCCTCAGGGCCCACCATTGTCCAGTTTGATGGCATCTTAATTGAACTAATTACATCTGCAAAGACCCTGTTTCCACGTAAGTCCTCCTCCTGAGGTCCGGGTGGACTGGGCTTTCGGGGGGACCCTATTCAGTTCAGTGTACCCGCTGCACCCCCAGACCAGAGGTCCCGTGCTCCTCAGCACTGTGAGACATCAGGTGAGAAAGGAACCTACTGGATTTAATTCCTCCCAGTTTTCCAAACACCTCCTGAAAATGGAGCCCTCTATTGTAACATCTGATGCCGTCCCCGGGAACCAGTCTTCAAGGAACCCGGTTTGGCACCACGCTGTGGGGTGACCCGTTTCCCCGAGTGATTACAGCCTGGGAGTAGCTGAGGCAGATCATCCTCAGGTGAGGGGTGGGGAGCAGGGACAGCACAGCCAGAGTCCTGGGGAAACTCTGGGCTGAGGGCCTGCGGGGTACAGGTGGGCGGGAAAGACCCCAGTGCAATATGTTTGTAGACTCAGTCTTAATTTTTCCAGTGTGACCAGAGAGAAAAAACATTGTTCTGAAATAAGATTTATTTCAACCACTCACACCATCATCCACTCATCTTTTACATTTACCAACTGTGCCCAACTCCTATTCATCCTGTACGATGTCTGGGGTCACCTCCTCCAGGAAGCCACTGTGACCGCAAGAATGATTCCCTGCTCAGATTTGATCTTCACGTTGCCACCTTTAGACACAGTGAGCTGCCTCTGCCCCTGGGAGCCCCTGAGGCCCAAATGGGCTGCTCACCTCTGTGTCACACACTCAACATCTGGTAGGCGATGGGCTTCGCCACGAGGATGGTGACACTCTGAGCATTGGCTGGCCTGGGGACATGGTTGAGGATCCCTGACACTCCCTACTGGGTTCTGTGGGTGGGTGAAAGGGACACGATTCTTCGTTGAGAAGGCGAGGAAAGGCCAGCCCTGAAGACCCCACCTCTGTGGCCAAGGCCTTGGGGGCTTCCCTTCCCCTTGTCACCTTGCCTCCACTCTGGGATCTGGAGAAGGGACAGACTGCTTCTCCCTGGGGGGACAGAGGAGCTATCTCTAGCCTTGTGTCCGTGAATGTGGAATCCACAACTCGCTGGCTGGGACGGTGGAAGCCAGGATGGTCTCAGCTTCAGGACATCAGGACAAGAGGACACAAAAGGCCTGACCAAGGAGAACAATGGGCGATGTCACAGGCTAAGATGCCTGAGCAGGGCGCCCGCGCCTCGGTTAATTGGTGGCCCCGTGAGGACAGGGTCTCGCTGTGTTGGCCCAGCCATCCCGGGCGTGCAGCTGGCCTAGCTGTCTCCCCATGTGGCTACAGGCAGCTGTTGCAGATGGAATAGAGTCGAGTGGACAATTCAGAAGGACTGTCCCCTGCTGGGGGTCTCCTGCCCTGGGGGAGGAAGCCTTTCCCCGTGGGGATTCCAGGCCTGGCATGCAGAGCTGGGCCCAGTGACCCAGGCAGTGGACTGTGGCACCTGCAGGCAGGGCGGGGGTGCTGTGCGTGCTTAGGTGATGACCGCCGTGAGGGCTCAGCAGGGCCCACTCCACATGGCGGCAGTCACTGTTCTCTGTCCTTCCCGCTCGCGTCCTCCTTCTGTGTCCACCTCCTTCCCCGCGTCCTCCTTCTGTGTCCACCTCCTTCCCCGCGTCCTCCTTCTGTGTCCACCTCCTTCCCCGCGTCCTCCTTCTGTGTCCACCTCCTTCCCCGCGTCCTCCTTCTGTGTCCACCTCCTTCCTCCTTCTCCCAGGGGAGAGTCTCTTACTTGCCTCCTCCAGCGTCTGGTGCTCCAGGCTTTTCTTGGCTTGCGGCTGAGTCCCTCTAACCTCTGCCTCTGTCTTCACATGGCTTCTCCTCTGCCTGCATCTTCCCTCTGTCTCTTACAAGGACGCTTGTCATTGGATTTGGCCCCCCACCCCAAGTAATCCAGGGTGATCTCATCTGAAGACACTTAATTTGATTACATCTGCAAACACCCTTTCTCCAAATGAGGTCTTATTTACGGGATCTGGGATGTGGACTCATCTTTTGGGGGAGCCACCATTCACCCCACAACATTCAGCCTGACACAGAAGTGGGGGTGTTTCGGGCGGGGAGCTGTGGTGGCCTGGTCCACTGAACCTGCCTGAGTTACAACTTGTTCTAAGGGGATCCTATACCCCCGTGTCAGTGCTGGCCTGCCCGCCCCAGGGTCCAGCCGGCTGGGATCCACCCCCCGGGCCTTGAGCCTGGCCCTGGTGCATTTTCTGACTCAGAGCCTGACACAGAGAAGCCATTCTGCTGAGATCTGGGGCAGGCTCTCTGGCGACACTGCTATCTTAGGTACTTTCCTGAGCCAGCATTCCTGGCAAGGGCACTGATTCTCCGTGAGTCAGGCAGCGTGGTGCGACCGAGGCTTCAGCTCTGAGCTCCCCGTCCCTGCCTGCGGCCTGAAGCGTTAGGACCAAGGACCCCAAGTTTCTTCTGCTCCCGCAGTCTGCACCCCGACTCCACTCGGGATCACGGGTCGGGGCGATGAGCCAGCTGTCCACAGCGGCCTGTCTGCATGCAGAGGGAACCCACCAGGTGCCTCTTTATTCCGTGCACAATGCCCGCTCCCATGGCAACCATCCACCAGGAACCCGCCAGCACCCCGGCACAAAGGCGTGACACATCTCTCCAGCCACGCCACGTTCTCACTACGTTCATGTGTCTTTTCGGGGGGCAAATAGCTGTGTGTGTGACTCTACTTTCCTTCCTGAGCTGGTTGTGCCAGGCCCAGTGTCCCTATTGAAGCCCTCCCCACGGCCCCCCCTTGTTTGGGGGGCTTTGTCTCTCTCTCCCTTTTTGCATATTGTTTTCCTTGACAGGCATTTGTCTTTACTATAATAAAGTATACTTTTCTCGCCATTCTATATCTTTTTTTTTGGTAAGTGTTATAATGATCAGTAAGAAAAGGTTTTCTTCTATTTACATTTGACCAGGGGAAGTTTAATAGCAAAGCTGGGACTGAGGGCTCAGGGCCGTGTCTTAGTGTTCCCCCTTTAGTTTTCTATCCATATTCACCTTCTCTTTCCATTCTTCTGTCTGATTGAAGCTTACCCGACCAAACACACTGAATTCTCTGTCCTTCACCTCTGAACAGAGTTTTCAAAGTCACATTTTGTTTTGTTACCTCCAGAAAAAGAAACATTTGCTTCAAAATACCATGTTATAATCTTTGTGGAACTCAGGATCTGTGGGAAAGGTAAAACGTTAACATTTCTTAAATGGCTGTTTCGTATGACTCATGGTTGAGATAAAACGTGAGGCCTTTTTGCCTGTGTGGCGTTGGTCTGGGAATAGATTTAAAACAACACACACTGTTGGCTTAATCATATCTTTAAAAAATGAGGGGCTAATGAGCACTTTCTCTGTGCCAGACACCGAGCTTGGCTCTTCAAATATCCCCTTCATCTTGTTTAATCCTTGCGCCCTGTGAAGTGGCGTCCGTATCTGCGTCTCCATAGGGAAGGAAGCCCTGGAGTGGACGTCTAGCGCTTTCTGAAATCCCACTTCACAGACCCCCGTCGCTCTGGCCCCAGACTCTCCAGCTTTCCATGACGCGTCTTCACAGCCAAAGTCCTTCCATCATCGGTTCAGTAAGTAGTGGTGAGACGCGAGCCCTGGACTTATTGGAGGGCAAGCATGTGCCACCCTGCTCTCAGGGGCTTACAGCTCGGGGTGAGGCGGTCAGGAAGCCAGAAATCACGAAGAAGGGTGATTAGGGCTGTGACAAAACCCTGCATTGCGGGGACGCCAGGTTCCCCAGGTGGCCAGGGGTCCGGCTCTGAGGAGGGGTTGTTAAGAGGAGACCTGAAGGCTAAGAAGGAGCGGGGTGTGTCAGAGTGGGGAAGGGACAGAGGCAGCGTTCAGGGAGCCTGAGGGACAGAAAGGGGCCCAGCGTGGCTCGCCCCTGCGAGAGGAGGGTGGGGGAAGGAAGTTGGAGGCAGAGGCAGGGCCTGACCCAGCAGGGTCTTCGAGACCGTGTGAAGACTGGGCTTTCCTCCAAGGGCCGGGAGACGCACCGGGCAGCTTTAGGCAGGGTAGTGATTTTTGACGACTTACTATTAAGATCAGCCAGTGTGCTTGTGCGGCAGGACGGTGGGTGGGAGGCGAAGTGTCTGGTGACTGCATCTCATGTCCACCACGCGTCACAGTGTTCTCACAACAAAACTTCCCGACAGCGCAGAAATCTCACCTTGGCCGCGAGACAGGTTCAGACTTCCTGTGCAAGTTCTGCGTGTGGATGGACGTGTCCAGTGTTTTATAGAATGTCCCTTGATTTGGGTTTGCCAGCTGCTGTGCTCATGGTTACACTGAGGTTGTGGTGTTTTCGGGGGGCGCCCATGTAGCTGAAGGGCCCACCTCATCACGTCCTTTCATAGGTACATGCTGTTAACACAGCGTGTCCCTGAGGAGGGGCCGGGCATTTTGACCCCATCAATCTGTGCCAAGCAGAGCGGTGGGCTCCGGGGACTTGGGAAGGCATGAGGCAGGTCTCTCTCAAGGAGCCCCCAGTCTGGTGCAGAAGGGATGGAGGCATGCGAAAAACAATGGTAAACGAGCATGGCCTGTGTGTTTCACAACAGCTGAGAGGGACGAGGGGCAGGAAGGGTAGAGGGCGGTGTAAACGTACTGACCTCCTGGGATGGGAGGATTCAGGGAAGTCCTCAGGTAAGATGCCTGAAAAGGTCTTTAAGGATGAATGGAAGTTGGTCAGGCAGGTGTTGGGGGGAAGGGCTGTGCAGGTGACCATCAGCAGGTGAATGGCTGTGGGGGCTGAGGTGGCTGGTGGGCAGGAAGTGTGGTGGTGTGCATTGCGGGGGTACAGTGTGGGGGTGGGACTGTAGAGGGTCTGGAGGTCACACCAAGCGTCACCCTTTCTGTAGGCTCTGGGTTGCTGAGGTGTTCAGGCCTCACATGGGCACTCGGGTTCCACGTAGAGCAGGGACGTGGTGGGGAAGCAGATGGTGAGAGAGAGCAGGTAGGAGCTGGCTGTGAGTCTCCACAGGAGAAGAGGACGACCTCAGTGAGGGTGGGCCATTTGGGAGCAAGGGAGTGGGTGAGTTTAGAAATTAAAGAAGCAAACAGGATGAAGTGGAGACTTGGGGGCCAGCCTGAGACCTAAGGGGAGGTGACACCCTCCGCCCTCTGGGTTGGACAGATGGTGGGGCCATGTCCCCATCAGGAACTGCAGGCAGGTTTCCGGGTGAGAGGAGGCAGAGGGGACCAGCTCTGTGGGACAGAGGAGGCAGCGGGGCGTGTGCGTCTGGGACTGGAACGGGACAGGATCTGCGGGTGGTTGCTCTGTACATGGTAGGGGCCGGGTGACAGGCCTGGAAAGAGGGTCCTACAGCCCGAGCACAGGGGATGGTCAAGAACAGAATCCCACGGGACAACAGTTTTGTGGAACTAGCAAGATCTTCAAAGATGTAAGCACACCGGCCATGGCAGAGTGTTCTGGATAAATTTCAGTGTGACTTTAAAATTCTGGAGCATCCGTTTAAGAGGATTAGAGGCTGACTTCAATACTTGGCAAACCACGTTGTGGGCTCTTTGCTTTTTCACACTTGGCCGTTTTGCAGAGGAAGCTGCCCCACTTTACCTGAACCCTAAGTCCCGTTGGACACCACTCAGCCTGACCACCTCTAACCCAACACCATGCTAACATCTGCACCAACACCTCCGTGACCTACTACTGGCTGTGGAAAAAGAGAAGTCCTCAGCTGAAGTGGATTAAGTCAGAAGGAAACTTGGCAGCTCTCTTAGTGGGAAGCCCGCTTTTCAGGGGTAATGGGGGGTGAGCTGAGTCAGGAGTACCAGCTTCTGACAGCAGCCCCGACGGGGGGGCAGGGCGACTTCTGCCCATCCCCTAATTTCTCTGGCCTCGTGTCTTCCCGTCCAGTATTAGGGCTGGAGGGACGGCTTCTGAGTGCCCTTTCCCCTCCAGACTTGGCTGTCCTTTGTTTCTCCACCATTCTCTTCCTAGCTCTAAAATACAGGTGAAGGATTTTATGTTTGGCAGGTTAATTAACTTTCCGTATTTTCCACTCCCCCTACTTCTGTCTTCCTCTGAGTAAGTGGCAAGTGTACGCTGATGTAACTGTCCTGCTAGTGTCACATTTTCTATTGTAATTCCTTTGGCCTTGGATCAGTGGTCTGGAGATCTCGGTGTCTCTTCCTCGATTTCTGTAATTTTTCCAGCGGCTGGTTCATGTACCTCCTCTCTGTGTAGCAGGCTCCACTCACCAGAGGCAGCGAGGTGAAGCCCCCGGGCCCATGACAGCTGACATATTTCCCACCTGCTGAGCAATGATTCGCGTCAAATGAGGATTTATGACCAATCCTCATGAATTAAGGCTGCCTCGTGAGCCCCAGGCGAGGCCCTTGCCGGAGAGCGAGGCTTCATTAATCAGGATGGGAGGCGTCCTTGCTTACTCAGGGACAAACACCCGTGCATGTGTTTGTTAGAACTACGTCTTTCTACTTTGTGGTCATTGTCACTCGTGCCAGTGTCATAGACCCTGTTTGGGAGGGTGCTGCCTGCTGGAGGCCACCCCATGGATGGGTGGCCTGTGTTTGATGGGTAGACAGGGTCTGCTCAAGCACCCTGGTTCTGGAAGAGTTGAAACCAGTGCCATTTCTGGGTCCTAAACTTTGGGGTGTCACCAGAAATCCACGATGTCACCCTCTTTCTCCGTCTTGGTCTCACACACTGTCACTTGCTCATGCCACAGCTCTGTGCTCTTCTGCTGTCAGTCGTGTGTCCTGATCAGTGACTGAACGCTCCTCCTATGTCTCGATCCCTAAAACAGGGGTGGCGTGGTAACCCCCTTAAGGTGGGTTGATAGTGTCTTCCCCACATATGTCTACCTCCCAGCCCCTGGAACCTGAGCATGGGGCCTTATTTGGAAGTTGGGTCTTTAAAGATGTGATTAGTTAAGAATCTTGAGAGGAGACGATCCTGGGTTAGGGTGCACCCTAAATCCGATGACTAGTGTCCTTATCAGAAAAGGAGGGGACAAACAGAAACCCGCAGAGAAGGCCAGCCAAGGACAGCTCCAGCCCCCACAAGCTGGGAGGCACAGGAGGGACCCTCCCCTGGAGCCTCCAGAGGCAGCGTGGCCCCACCCACACCTTGATTTTGGACTTCGGGCCTCAGGTACTGGGAGAGCTTCAATCACTGTTGTTTGAATCCACACGGTTTGTGATCCTTTGTCACCACAGCCACAGGACGCTAATGCACACGGTCCCGCCCCCCATGAGGATGGTGTACAGAAGTGAGACAGTCACACTGGCTCAGTGCCTGGACGATACTGGCTATGACTGCTCTCTACCTCCCCTCCACTCCTCAGGAAGTGCTTTGCCCCTGCCTGGGCTTCCATGGAGAGGGGCATCAAGAAGCGAGCTGGGGGTCCCTTTGTGGCGTTTGTCCCGGGATCTCACTCGCTCAGACTCTCAGTAAGAAGTCTACCAGGCAGCAGGCCCTCTGAGACAGGGAGGGAAAACTATTTTGAACTTGGTTCTGTTACCATTGTATTGTAAAACATTTTGTGTGTGTGTGTGTGTGTGTGTGTGTGTGTGACAAATGATGTCAACTCGTTTATGGGATGCAGTGGGGTGTGCATAAATTTGCAGGGGAATTAGTTCAGCCCCAAGACTGCTGGCGGTTTAAAACAGCCCACCATACCAGCACTGTGGCATCAGCATCTGTCCTGCTAATGTGATGGAGTGACGTGGCGGGGCTCCAGGGAAGGCCAGGGGTCACAGCTGGGGTCAGAATGACCTTTCCTGGGCCCCTCTTATCACAGTATAATCCAGGGGTTTCCATCCCTGGTTGGACAAACGAGGTGTTTTTGAAATGGTGGCTCCTGAGTCTCACCACACCTACTGAGTCACAAGCTTCTGGAAAGGGTCTTTCAAACATTTTCTGGGGGTCTTCATAGCTGCTGGAGTAACCTAGGTGACATCGGCCTTGACCTCAGCTAATAGGAGCACTCTAGAGCTGCCGAGGTCAAGGGCAGTGGCGGTTAATGCCCCTGCACAGAGCGTGGCATCCGCGGTTCTGCTCCGCAGGGGGTCCTGGGTCAGCGTGGACTCCACTCGGGGAAGCAGGACAGCCACCAATGGGACATAAACACAGAGAAGAGGTACAGGGCCACTTGGCTGAGCCCTTGTCTACCATCATATGGGAGCCCACAGAGCAGGGAGGGAACCTCCATTCTAAAAAGCTCTTTGGCAGATTTGAGCCTTGAGAACCCTCTGAATAAATTTAAACGGGGATCTGAGCAGTTTCAGATCAAAGTCTACGCAATTTTTTTCAAATAGTAATAAGGCCTTAAACACAGCATGACTTCTGCTCCAAGGGTCTGGGGTCATCAGAGCTTTGAAGATAAGAATCCAGACCAGGATGGTGCAATGTCTACTGGTCTGAGTAAGGAGGAACTAGAAGGTATGAGTCATGCATCTGTGCGTGCGTGTGCGTGCGTGTGTGTGTACGCACGCGTGTGTGGATGGACAGCTAAATTATTGATACCACGTAAGCACATACAGCTCTCATTCTTATATGATGGTTCATCCTTTCTCAGCAACCCTCTGGTCGGCCCCAGGAAATCCTGCATTTAAAAAAGGCATCCGGAAAGCATTTTCTATGTGTTTGGAGGAGTCTCAGCCCATGCAGAATGCGAGCTGTAAGAGGCGTCTTTGTTGCCACGAGCCACTTGGCACCACAGCCTTCTGCCCCCGGTGGGGGGGCTCCTGCGCAGCCTGGATCAGAAGCAGCGACTTGGCTCAGGAATGTGTATTCTTCTGAAGCGAGCAGAATGGAGGGGGCCGCGGGTCAGCGGAGCTGTGGCCACCCCTGGCCCATGGCCCAGTGTTTGACAGGCTGTGGCGTCCGTCTGGGCTTCATCCTTCCCATCTAGGAAGCGGGGAGCTAGCTCTTTCTCCAGCAGAAATCCTAGCGTATTTGAGGAGCATGAGGGATGATCTGGTCTCAGCCCTGGGGACAGCGGTCGTCTTCAGTGAGGCCACCTGCACGACCACATCTGCAGGGTCTCCTCGGAGCCCGCGTGGCCCGGTGACCGCGCTTCTCTCCCCTCCATTCCTCATCTCGTCTCGTCGCCCATTTACTCCCCTTCTCTTTTTCTCAGTCTCCTTTATGAATTTTCCTCCTCCCGCCCCGTTGGGGTCTGTGCCCAGCGCCCTTCTCTTCTCATCCTTCGTGCTCTGCCCACCCCAGCTCCTGTGATCGCCGACAGGCTGAGCCCCACTCTTTCTGTCTAGGCTGCCCTGTCCCCTGAGCTCCAGACCCACATATGTCCCCAGGATGTGTCCACTGGCAAGACCTGTGGCCAAGTGAATCCCCACTTTTCTGAAATGAAACTCCTGTCATGAGGCCGGAGGCCCTGGGAGTGACTTGGACTGAGCCCTGTCCGTCTGCACCTGGTCGTCTCCTCCCCGCATCCAGCAGCGGTCCCTTCGGGCAGCTGTTCTCAGACACGAGTCCACCCTCCTTCCTCGCTTCCCTAAAGCCTTTCACTGGACCCCATCTCAGCATGACACAAAAGTCTGCTCGGTTTGTCCTTTCCAGCCTTTTCTACGTCCCACTGAACACGCATTCCTGACACTGATTCTCCAGAGGGCCCTCTGCGTGGGGCCATCAGGCCTCTGGGTGGATTTCTAATCATCCTTCAAGACCCTGTTCAGTTGTTGCCTCCTCTGGAGAGCTTTCCAAGTCCCTGGGAAAACCCACTCCCCCTCCATTGTCAGCGCATGCTGCTATCATCACGCCAGCGTCTCCCTGGGCCAGCGTCATCTCTACCCCATGTTTCACATTCTTCCTCCTGCAGGCTCTGTGGCCCTCAGTGCAAGGACGTTTTCTTACACACCTGCCTGTCCCTGGCCTTTCCCCACTGCCTCACCCCAGCACCCAGGCGGGTCTGTCTGGCCTGGCAGCCACCTGCCGAATGCTGCTGAGAGCAGGGCTGCACAGCACGGCTTCCGGCCAGGGAGTGGGAGGGCCGCCCATTCTTCTCAGAGTCCAATATTGTTCCCCATTTCGTAGACGTGACCGCTGCTCTGGTTACCCTTGCAACACCATTGTTCCTTCTTTCTGTCTTCTTCAATCTTACTGTTTCTTCTCTCTTCACCTGAGTCTCAGGCAAAGGGGAAAACGCCATGGCCAGAGTCTGGAGGGTGGGGCAGGGTATTGGGAACATAAGAAGGGCCAAGATAATTGTTGCTTTTATTGTCTTCCTCTCCTGCTCACTTAAAAACAAAATCAAGATACAAGTCACGTGCCGTAAATTCACTCTTTCATAATGTACAATCAGTCTTTGTAAAATATTCACTGAGCTGTGCAAATGTCTCCACTCTGATTCCAGAACGTTCTCGTCAGCCCAGGAAGGAAGCCTTGGTCAGTCCTTCCTCACTTACTCCGCTCTCACTCTGAACTGCTAATTAGAGGGTTCTGCACATCTTCTTTTGAGGGGTGGCTGGAGTCAGCATATAACCAACACATTTTTTTTCACTTTTAGTAGATTTTAAATTAAAATGGAATCCTAGCTTCCCAGAGTTGACTGTAACCTGGCTAGGCTTCTGTACATAGGGGTGTCCATGAAAACATACATCCGATGAGTTAATATTTATAGTGTTTAGAACTGTGCCTGGCACGGCGTACACGCTACAGACATGTTTGCCAACGAATGAACGAAGCGGCAGTGTTATCTGGAGAGGCGGGATCACAGACACACAGAATCCACATTTCCTCCAAGAGGATCTAATGGAAAATTCCACCTGCTCAACTGAGGCAAAGCATCGGATTTGAAACACCAGGAGGTCCTTAAAAAGGGGAGACCGCAGTCTCTCCTCTGCAGGATGGAGGCATCATAAGAACGTGCCGTACCATCAAAAGCTTTTAGAATGAACTTACAAAAACAATGAGCTCTAGTGGCTTTTGGCATTTGTTTCTTGATTGCTAAACTGACGCATTTTGCAAGAAGAGCTCCCTTCCCAGCCTTGAAGGACGTTATGGTGAGAGACAGACCTGCAGCTACGGTTGGAGCCAGCAAGTCCAACTGGAGGTTCCGGGAGGAATTCCGTCTGGAGGAAAACATACCCTGTCCCGCGGGCAGGGTGGTGTGGCGAGTCGGCGATGGACAAGGGGCGTGGACAGCAGCAGGGCCCTGGACCCAGGTGGGGCTCCGGGCCAGAAGGCGCAGAGCCGAGACTTCCTGGCGGTGACCCGGCAGACAGGAGCGAGGTCCAGGAGGGCACGTTGGGCACAGGTCAGCAAACCAAAGAGTCTAGTGCCAAGGCACCAGAAGCTGGCCCATGTGGGGGACCCAGTTCCCAGAGTGGGTAAAGGTGGTGACCTGGCCACAGGAGGAACTGGAGCCAGAGTTGGCCAGAGCAGTGCCCGCCTTGGAGCCAGGTGGGCCGAGGACCGACCAGCCTTCTCTGCACCCTGGAGCCCCGTGATGGAGGGGCGGGCAGGATGGGGCAGCAGGGGGCTGGCTGTGGCTGGCTGCAGTGGTGAGGAGAGGAGGGTCTGAGGAGCACCTGGCTGGTCTTTGCAGAGATGAGGTTGTGTGTTCTCACACTGAGTGTGTTCCTACTTGGTATCTAAGTCAGGTACATCGGACAGGATGGGGTGCGTAAGCAGTGGCCAGACTGGAGAGAAACCACTGGTGCCGGCTTCAGCGAGTGGCCTCGGGGTGAAGCAGCCTGGGCTGGAATCCCAGCTTGACCACTTGGCTTCAGGGTTGTTATCAACTCCTCTGGGACGGGGCTAATTGTAAATCCTTGTGATAAGGATGCGTGAGACAATGTATGCAGAAAGCACCTATGGTTATAACAGACGGAACCTGGGAAGGGCATTGTCACTGATCGCACTGCTAAGTACAGTCAGCTCAATGACCGTGGCCATCTGCTCATCCGTTAGTTTCCTGGCCCCCACACCAGTGTTCCTTAACTTTTTCTTGCTTTTTCCTTGAGTCAGAAACTCCTTTCAAAACCTGATGAAAGTTTTTCATGCTCTCCCCTAAAATTCACCCATACGTTTTGCAAGGAACTTCAGAGGGTTCAGAGACATCCAAATTGAGAATCCCTGCTCTTGAGGACCAGGCTGATTTTGTGACTGTCATTTTCTCTGTCCCTGTGCCACGTGCATGTGTAATGCTACAGAAGTGCTTTACAATTCTAAGTTGCAAAGCTGACTTTATGCGTTTGATACCCACACATCGGTTAGGCTGCTGAGTGAAACCATTCCTCTGGCATAGCCCCTGAGACCCTCTACTTCCTCTGACAGCTCTCTGGGGTAGCTCTGAGCCTGCGAAGAGCCCCGCTCCTGGGCATTGTCGGGTTCCTTCTCCTTTCTGTCTTGTCGAAGCCATTTCTGTCCTAGGGAGGACACGCTGTATTGAACTCTGTCACAGGTAGATGTCAAGTTGCCTTTCTGGACCTGACCAACCCCCATTCATCACTGTTCTCTGGTGTCTCTCTAACTTCCGCGTCCCATACATCGTCGACCCTCACGTTCTCCTTCCCAACTGATGTTTGGGTGGGAATTTTGTGACAGAGGCAATGAAATGAGATAGAGTGACAATCAATGAAATAATGGGCGTTGGTAAAATAAAAAATCAGGAGGATCTTTAAGAATTAATATGATATGATTTCCAGGATATGTTATTAAATGAGGATATGTTGTTGAGATGTAAAAGACTGTTAGGAAGGAGGAATGAGAATATATGATTATATTTGCGTATTGGTGCAAAAAGAGACCCAGAAAAGATAAAGTAGAATTTAGTAAAAGTGCTGACCTTTAGGGATTGGATAAGAATAGGATAGCGAGTAAGGATGGAAGAAAGGGTTGTTTGAGTATAATTTTGTATATAATTGTGATTTTTGTAGCGTACATATTTTAATATTCAAAAATAAAAGTTAAAATGGTAAAAAAAGCAATCTTTAGTATAGAATAAAAACAAACAAATTAATTTAAATCGATCACCTTAAGTGCATAAGAGAAAAGAACTAATTCAAATATCTTTGAACTTTTCTAAGTAGACTTGTTATTGATCATGGCGTGGCTGCTGTAATTCTATAGCTTTTAAATTACTTGGTAAATATTGTGGGAGAGATCAAATAAGTAACTCTATTCATATTGTTGTGCCCCAGGGATCTCACAGTGGGGGAAGGGAGACCCAAATCTGGAATGGGGGGGTGAGGAGAAGCTGTGGGCTTGGGTTTGACTTCGAGGTATCGGAATGGAACACGTTTATTTCTTACCTGTCACCAACAGTACCAAGATGCTATGGCATCCCAGTTACAATGAGCACACCCAGCACCCAAAACTTGGTTTCTAAATACCCTTTTCCACTAAAGGGAATCAGGGCTCTTTGGAGAAATGACTGGTGTCAGTAGGGAAGGTACAACTTGCACCTAGAACATCAAATTTCAGAAACCAAGGGCGTGCCCATGTGCGGACAGGAATATGCAAAATGACGGGAGCTGGCTTGTCCATCAGAAAGCATAATTATGTGCTGCAACAAGTTCACCTTTCTGGCATTCTTCCCAAAGGCATTACTAATGAGGCAACAATCAGGCAGATCCAGAATGCCAGACTTTCTACAAGACAAATAGCATGGACCCTGTTCAATGCCATGGAAAACAAACCCACCAACCGAAGGGTGGTAGATGGGAACTGCTCTGAAATAAAAGAAAGTTAAACAAACAAACAAACAACCAAAAAAGAATACACTGCAAGAAGCTTAATTGGATCCTGGGGCAAAAACGAAAAGCTCTGTAAAAGGCATGTTGGGACAATTGGGGAAAGGAAAGTGTGGACCGTGCAGTCAATGGGACTGCTAAATTCACGTTTCTATTCTTAGAGGTAATGGCAGGATTGCAGTCACCTCCGAGAGTAGGGTCGTCAGGGGTAAGTCTCCCCACTGCTCCCGCTGTGTGGTTCCTTCCTTCTGCAGCAGCTGGGAGGCCGGTGATTAGCGAGGAGAGAGGGTCGTTGCATCCGTGCCAGAGCCTGCAAGCGCTGCTGCATTTTCCAGCTGTGCTGCCATTTATCTCCTGCTTATTCAAAGGGGAGCCTGAATCCTGTGGGTGGGATCGATCTGCTCTGTTCAAATTTTCTTGTAACTTGTGTGCTCAGATTCCTGAGCATGTGTGGAAGAAGATTTTACTGGTGTCTCTAAGCCCTCCTGGTCAGGCCAATAGCTATTTTCAGTTGGGTTTCTGGCTCGTAAACCTCCTTCTCATGTGACCGGGTCCTGCTTTTCTCTTTTCAAAACTAAGCATCCTTTCTTTGCTTTCTCCACGGGGGTGGGATCAGGAGCATTATAAACCTGGGCATTTGGGGGCTGGAGTCTAGTGAGCTCATTCTGTGACCTGGGGCAGAGCATTTGACTCTCTGGGACCCCCATGTCCTAGATGCTTACCTCGGGCCAGCGGACTCCATGCTTCTCAGTGAGTGGCACACCTGTGACTTACTTGTAGAACATTAAAACGAAATGAAAATCAAAACACCCAAACGCATGGCGGGCTCCCACCCCTGGGAGCTCTTCTTCAGCAGGTCTGCGTGGGGCCTGAACTCATGCAGTTTATTGAAAGTTCACAGTCTCCTGATGCATGCGTCTGTCAAAGAACCACCAGACCAGAATGACGTCCCACAGAGCTCTCTCTAGAGGAGGGGTGGGTAAGTGGCTCCCAAAACATCTCTGAGGTTCAGAAAAACAACACCAGGTCAGTTGGCTCAACGCTTGGGTCACATGCACATTCTTCCCTAGTGAGGCTGAGTCACCACATCCCAGCTTCTGTCCTCCACTCACATATGGTGTTCTCCCAGGGTGGGGGTGCCCTCCACCCCGGGGAAGCAATGTTTTCAAGTTCTCTGGCCGGCCCTGTGCCTTCCGAAGGGTCATTTGAACCTGAGTGGCGAAGCGAAAGAAAAACAGCCGGTGGGCTGACAAATAGGTTTGATTTCAAAGGAGTCTGTTTTGTTGGGGCTGGGGCAGAGGTGGGGAGGGCCGGCTGGCTGCCACTGGTGGCCTCCCAGTGCTGCGTCATGACAGCTTGGGCCACTGGGATTTCACAGTCAGTGCCTGGCTTTACTTGAGTCATGCCCTTTCCAAGAAAAAGCCTCAGCTGGACCTAGCAACATGCTTTCTGTGGGTTACACACAATGCTGATTCTGTTCAAAGCATGCAAGTAAACAGCCTTGGAATGTCCTAAGAATTCCTTGGATTTGGGACCTCGTTTCTCTGTGGTTCCATCAGTTTAAGATTCTGTAGCCCACACCGTTAGCCGACTGAGAGCACATTTATGAAGCACCCACTTGTCCCCTGCCCAGCATCTCAGGTATCTTCTTTCTGGACCTTTCTCTGAGGAGTCCAGGTGAAGGTCACTGGTGGTCAACTGGAAAGGACTCAGACTTGCCTGGGCCCTGTGTCCTGACGCTCCTAGGCCCCCCAGCCACCGCTGACTTTCACAGCCTCTGGAGGATGTATTTCTGGGTCTCCTGAATGACACCACCAGCCCCCCAGGCCCTCCAGGCGCCATCTTTCTCCTCACTCACCCTCTGAGACTCAGTCCTCCTCAACAGGTCAACCTGCAACCCCCACCACCTACACGAACAAGTAGAGCGAAAGGTTTCATCATAGCACCGGCCCAGCATGGGAACTGCTCTGGGTTGAATGGTAGCCTCCAAAAAGCTCTGGTCATGCCCTGATCTGTTATACCTGTAAATACTATTTTAATTAAAAATAAATAAATAGCCTAAAAAGAGTCTTTGTGGGTGTGATGGAGTAAGGGATCCCAAGGTGAGATCACCCTAGATTATTCAGTGGGTCCTAAACCCAATGACAAGTGTGCTTAGAAGAGACACATAGAGGGAAGACATGGGAGAGGAGGCAGGGGCTGGGGTGATGCAGTTGTAAGTTGAGGGACCCTGGAGCCACCAGAAGCTGGAAGAGGCAGGCGGGACCCTCCCCGCAGGCGCTTTGGACACCTCGGTGCCAGACTTCCGGCCTCCAGACCTGGGAGGGTCTCTGTGCTAAGCCACTTCCTTTGTGGTAATGTAGGCTGGCCACCACAGGAAATGAATCCCACGCATGCACGGCTCACACACACACACTCAGGAGCTAGTGAGGGAGCTACAAGCACAGAGGCTGGATTCCTGACGGAGGGCGGAGGGGCCGCCGGAGAGCAGCTCACATGGCGGGCAGTGGCACAGACCCCAGGCTCCTCTTCCTTCCGTCCTCCGCCTCACTTCCATCCAGGCCCTCGGTGTCTGCCCAGCCCGTGTCCACCACTCAGCCTCTGTTTCCAGGCCACTGTCCTGCTCTTGGTTCTGCCAGCCCACAGAGCCCCCTTGCTGGAGAGCTGCCCAGCTGATATGCTGGAGTCAGTCTCCCTGCCCCCCAGGCGGCCCTGCTTCTGTGCCCCCATCTACCACTCGTGATGGCCACCGTCCCCCTACTCCAGGGCACTCCTTCTGGAACCAACTCGGCTGGTCTGTTCTGTCTGCCTCTCAGGACCCAGGCTGCCCTGAGTGACCCGACTCCAGCTCATCCCCACTCCCGACTCTGTTGTCTCGTTGACTGCACGGCCCCAGCATCTCCCCAGGGGCTAAGACTTGATTTTTCTCCTTGAAATGTGTTCTGCGAATCCTTTCCTCAGCATTTGGATTTTAAAGATGATTTCAGCCATTTTGGATTTTGACAAAGAGAGTCCTAGTGACTTTTTCTCTTCCCCCTTTTGTGTGTGTGTTAACCTTAAGGCTTTGATCATTTCACGGTGTAGGCTGATGCCAATTTTTCCTTTTCTCACACAAAGGTTTTCAGCACATTGATACTGCAAATAGCATATCATTAACATTGTTTTTCTGAGTAGGTTCTCAATTTAGTCTGTGTAACGTTCACTGTGACTATTAATGTCATCTGGAATACAGATAGAGGGCCCAGAGGTACACTGACCACGCATTTTGGCACCGTCTCTTAACCTAGAGAGTTTGACAGTCACTGATCTGGCATTTTCCTTTATTTTAGCTGTTGATGAGATAGACAGCCCCATATAAAACAAGTATTTCTGGAGAAATATTAATAGGAAGGTAACTTATGACTTCCCAGGGGCCCAGATAATCCGTGAGTGCCTCTTTCTGTCTTTATCTCATGCCCGTTAATTGAGAGGGGGATCCTGAAGTTTGCACACCTTCTCCTTCTTTGTAACAATGCATGGAGTTTGCTGTCGGCTGGATGAATCAGCATTAACCTCACTGTGCCCCTCTGTCCGTGGAGCAGTGGGGATTCTTCTCATTCCAGCCGGAAATCTATCTTCTACTTCTCTGCATACTTAAAACGCATTCCCTCCCTCTTCTCTCCCATCCATTATGGTGAAACACTCCAGTCATGGCTCTGATGAGAAAGGTCACATGGGACACCTGCTGGGCATACTACTTTTGTCAAATAATAACCAGAAAGAAAATAATTGAAAGAAGACAGACAACAATGCATTACTAATGATAGAGCAGGGCCATCTTGGCTTCAGATGGAGAGTTCAAGCTAAGTATACTTGGAAATTAAGTAGCATGAAAAAAAAAAGTTGATGTTTACGTGGGAGACATAGTTCATATGTTCTGTGAGACTTCAGAATTATAAGCCTTTAAGGAGATGCTGCAAGAGACCAAAAATAATTTTGCTTTGTATCAGGGACAGCTTCACTCTCAAAATAAAATCTTCCTACCAGTGGTGTCACTGAATTACTAATTAAAGCAATTATATTCCCATTTTGTAATGTTCTAGAATAGTTATTATTAGAACCCTAAAGCCGATGGAATTCACTGGATTGCTTTGGGCTGACCGAAGAGTCCTGAAATCAACAACTAAAGTTGTCCTTTGAGGCAAACAAACATCAACTAATGGCAGACCCTGCCCGGGTGGCTCTTGGGAACGGGCTGACGAGCACACCCAGAAACACACACCACCTCTCCTCCAGACCCTCCTCCCGCCCTCTGACTCATGCTCACCCAGGGCCAGGGCATTTTGCTGATACTAATAGTTTGTGCTTTATTTAATTTTCACTCTAGCTTTTTAGGAAACGCAGAGCTAAGTTTAGTAATGATGTCATATCAACTTCCTGTGCTCTTTGAAGATGGTGTCTCTTCAGCTTTGCTCTTTAATTCTGCGTTACCTTCTGCAAGGGCATGGGAACAGCCGGGCCCAGGTAGGAACTGGCCTTCATGCTCGGAAAGAACAGGAGGGAAGCAGGACAAGATTGGACAAAGAGGGGTGATGGGAGAGATGGCCGAATCCTAAGCAATGGGAAAGTCCTAGAGGTGGGGGCAGTTCTGCAGGTGGGGGCCGTTGGCTCGTCTCCCCCCATGAGCCTGCAGTTCTCCCAGCACGCCCTCCGTCACTCCCACCCTTCAGGATTACACGTGGAGACAGCTAGTATCCTCCCTGCAGGAGGGGCCATCGTGCCTCACTCATGAACCCTGGCTGGGCTGGACTGGGGCTGACACCTAAAATAATGTGTGGTTTTATTACCAAATTCTTGAACAGTTTTATATGTATTTATAATGGGAGATAAGGTGAATACAATAACCCCTGGCCCATAATTCTTCTGAGACATCTGTTTTCAAAATATTGTTTTACCCAGAGGGTGCCACCTTCAAATAGTTGAAGCAACTTCTAAAAGGGCCGCGCTGTCAAACTTGACTTTAACGCATGAATTATAGTTTAACCCCGAAAGCAAGATTCACTCAATTACAGTTCTTTCCTTAATGCCTGGATTTCTTAAACAGCTTTCCCCAAGTGTGGCCCACAACTGCTTGCTTTGGAATCATCTAGAAATCTACAGCCTGTTGGTCTTGCTGCAGACCTACTCAATTAGAAATTTTCTGGGTAGAATCTGAATTTAACAGGCTCCATCGAAAAAGATATTTAGGCAAAATAAAGCCTGAGACCCACATTAGGGGTTGGCAAACATTATCTGTAAAGGGCTAGATAGTACATATTTTAGGTTTTGTGGGCCATAGGTCTCTGTGACAATGAAGCTCTTGCCATAGATAATACGAGTACATGGATGGGCCTGCTTGTGTTCCAATAAAACTTTATTTACAAAAATAACCGGTGGGCTGGATTGGGCCCTCAGGCAAGGTTCGCCAACCTTGCACTAGACAGTGAGGTGAGAGAGTGAAGACCCTATCAACTTCGTTTGCCCCTGCACAGAATCCAGAGAAGTTGGTGTCCTAGATCAGTCACTCGGTAAACACTGTGTGAGAGCACAAATGTATCGATGCTTACAATGGACTTTGACTTTTAAGGTGTTTGGGTTGTAACATTAAATAAGCTTCAGGTGTACCACGTTAAATTCAACATCTGTATATGGCATCGTGCTCACCACCAAAGGTCTAGTTTCCATCTATGACTACAATCGGCCCCCTTTACCCATTTCATGGTTATTTCTTTAATTTACATAAATAAAACACACTCTTTTTGGTTGCAGTTTGGCAAATGCAGAGTCATGGAACTGCCATTGCAATCGTGACATGAAGCAGCCCCCGCTCTGCCCCCCAAACTCCCTCTCGCTGCCCTCTGTAGCCACACTGACGACAGTCTCCGTGCACATCATTTGGCCTTTGCCAGAAGGCGAAATAAATGGAACGCTGCTGTACGTAGCACTTTCAGTCTGGCTCCTCCCACGTGGCGTGGACATTTGAGGCTCATTTGTGTTGTCACGCGCAGCCATAGTCGTTCTGTTCACTGACCAACCGTATTCCATGCTATAGAGCAGCAGTTTGTTTATTCCTCCTTGAAGGAAATCTTGGTTGTTTCCAGTTTGGGCCATTAGAAATAAAGCTCTTTGTTATAAACACTCATGTATGGGGTTTTTTGTGGACATACGTTTTCAGTAAGTACTAGGGGCAGATTGCTGAGTTATACAGTAAGTGTATGTTTAACTTTACTAGAAACCACCGTCAAACTGCTTTGAAAGCTGTCCTATTTCGTATCCCTACAAGCAATATGTGAGAGTTCCAGTTATTTCTCGTTTGTGAAAGCACTTGGCATTGTCAGTGAAAAAATTAATCATTCTTGGTATTGTCGGTTAAAAAGTTTATCATTCTAGTAAGCCTGCAATGGTATCTCATTGTGGTATTAATTTGCATTTTCTTAATAAGTAATGACGTTGAACATTTTTTCATGTGCTTATTTGCCATCTGTGTATCTTCTTTAGTGAAGAGTCTGTTCACATGTTGTTCCTTTTTTAAAAATGGTGTTTTTGTTGAACTCTGAGAGTTGTTTATATATTCTCAATGCAAGTTCATTGTCAGTTATACGATTTGCAAATATTTTCTCTCAGTAGGTGGCTTGTTTTCTCATTCTCTGTCACAGAACAAATGTTTGGAAATTTTGATGGTGTCCAGTTGATCTATTTTTTCTTTTAAGGATTGTGCTTTCTTTCACCATCCTGTCTAAGAACGCTTTGCCTGACACGGGTCACAGATTTGTTTCCTATGTTTTCTCTAAAAGTCTTATAGTATTACACATTACATTTAGGCCTATCATCCATCCAGTTCAATTTTATATAAGGTGTGAGGTAAAGGACAAGGTAAGGTGTGGTTTTTTTTTTTTTTTTTTTTTTTGCATATAGGTGTCCAATTTTTCTAGTAGCATTTGTCGAAAAGACTGTCCTTTCTTCATGGATTTGCTTTTGCATGTTTCTTGAAAGTCAATTGACCATATTAGTGGAGGTCTATTTCTGAACTTTCTCTTCTGTTCCATTGATCCGTGTGTCTATATTTTTACTCCTCTTTCGTTCCTGAATGAACAATTTGTGTTTTCTTTCCTTTTTTCTTAATTAGCTGGCTGGAGGTTTATTAACTTTATTGGTCTTTCCAATGAACCAGCTTCTGGTTTCTTGATTTTCCCATTTTAAATTTTACTGATTTCTGTTCTAATTTTTATTCTTTCCTTCTTTTGCTTGCATTTAAGTTTAATTTACTCTTATTTGTTTTACTGTGGTGAAAGTTTAGATTATTAATTTGAAATATATTTCTCAAAAATATGCATTTAAAGCTATAAATTTTCTTCTAAGCACTGCATCCCATGAATTTTTGTTTTGTTGTCAATTTATCCTAATTCAAAATATTTTTTCAAACTTCTTGAGACTTCTTTGACTCATGGGTTACTTAGAAGTATATTGTATAATTTCCAAATATTTGGAAGTTTTTCAGATATTTTTCTCATCGATTTCCAGTTTAATTTTGCTGCTGTTCGAGAATGCGCTCTGTTCCATTTCTGTGTTTAAAATTTGTTAAGATGTGTTCTATGCCTCCAAATGTAGTCTATGTTCGTGAATGTTCCCTGTGCCCTTAAACAAAATAAAATGTGTATTCTGCTGCTGCTGGAGGTCAGTGAGGTCAAGCTGATGGATCGTACTGCTCAGGTCATTGATTTCCTCCCTGATTTTCTCTCTGCTTTGTCTATTGATTACTGAGAGGGGGAAGTGGAAGTCTTTAGCTCTAATTGTGGATTGATCTGTTTTTCCTTTCAGTTCTGTTAGTTTTGGCTTCATCTATTTTGGCCTCCTGTTAGGTGCTCGCATAGCTAGTGTTGCTGTCTTCTGTAAGAACTGACCACTTACCATGACGTACAGTGTTGCCCCGAAAATAAGACCTAGCTGGACCATCAGCTCTAATGCATCTTTTGGAGCAAAAATTAACATAAGACCGGTATTTTATATTATATTATATTATATTATATTATATTATATTATATTATATTATATTATATTATATTATTATATTGTATTATATGGCTCGGTCTTATATATTATACTAGATAAGACCCGGTCTTATTTTACTATATAAGACCGGGTCTTATATTAATTTTTGCTCCAAAAGACACATTAGAACTGATTGTCCGGCTAGGTCTTATTTTCGGGGAAACACAGTATTGACCCTCTTTATCCCTGGCAATCTTCCTTGTTCTGAATTCTGTTCTGTCTGAGGTTAGTATGGTGATTCCAGCTTTCTTTAGATTATAGAGTTTTCATGATGTCTTTCTCCACCCCTTAACTCTTAACATATCTGAGTCTTTATAGTTCAAATGGGTTTCTTGTGGACAATATATAGTTGAGTCTTTTTATGTCTTTTTAATTCAGTTTGACAATCTCTGTTAACTGTTGTATTTAGAACATTTGTGTTTAAGGTTATTGCTCGTATACAGGCGGCCCTTGCTTTGTACAGTGCTGTGGCACCGTAGCAATGACCATGGAAGCTGAACCCATAAAAAGTGATCTTAAAAATCCATGGGAAAAACTAGGATGGTCCCATAACCTTTAAAAATGTTTGGTTGAAACATTAAAAACTCTCCTGCTGTTGGTCACAAATGTATAGGAAAATGAAAAAAATAGTAAGCTCACGTGCCCTGTTAAACACCTATAATGACTGCATCTTACCACCTCCACCTTTCCCAAAGTGTGCTCTGAGAGATGATAATCAGAGTCCGGGGAGGGTGGGGCAGAGAAGGGTGCCACAGGGAAACTAATTTGGGAGACTGGGTTGCACCTTAAGGAAACACTGATTCCAAGGGGCTCATCCTTGCACAGACCTGGGTTCTGGGACTGGAGGAGGAAAACGGCAGAGTGTGAAGGGGCAGATCTTCTTTAAACCATTAACACAGGATTAAATGGAAACGGATCACATGGAAGGTGACTCGAATGGGTTCTGAAGACACAAATTCATGCAGCTGAGTGGAATACCCATGTAGAAACTCTTAATGAAGAAAGAATCTGAGTGTCCCCTAATTAACTGAAGCAGATAAAGTAATCTGTGCCCTTAAAGATGGCATGAGAAGTCTTCACTTTGGGAAAGCTTTGTCACAGTCAGACAGGGGAGGCTGTGGCCCCAGGGGAAACGGCACGTCCTCCCGACCCACATCAAGGAAAAGAAAGCATGTTCACCACGTGTCTGATTTAGAGAGAGGTGACCCTGTCACGGTTCAGGAGGTTCGTCCAAAGCATATGATGACATCAGTCACACATGTGGAGTTCTGACACATATGACACCTATAAAATACATGCCAAAGTTCTTTCAGAAAAATTCAAAAGAATCACTGGCTGTTATCCAAGGCAGCTTGTTTTCCATGAGAGAAAATCTCATGGGAATGCGTTGAGCTCTTTCGGCGGACAGACGCCCGCACAGCCTAAGAGATGCGAGTGCTTATCTGCGACCAGAAATATTGAGGAAGAATTCTAAAGGTCTCCAAAGGACCCTTATGTCCCTGATGTTGCGCGTGGGCCACTTGGCAGACACCCGTGAAGATGACCAGACCCCAAGGAAGCAGGAGGACCGGCCGGGGGCGGCTGGGGGTCCAGGGTCCAGGACTTGGGGACAAGAGCCGCAGCCAGGTCAGCCCCATCCCCAGGAGGCAGCTCCTCACTGAGCACAAGAAGAAGGGGCGGGCTTTGATCCAACCCTCCCTCGGGACAGAGTGCTGCTGGCGCAGGCTCCATCCTCCCCTCATCCCCTTGTCAGATATAAGAGATTCCGGGGCTCCAGGGGCAGCTCCTGGAAAGAGGACGCTGTCTTTCCCCAGATTCCAAAAAGGGAGGAACACACTGCCTGGGCGTGCTCCCCACCAAGGGCGCCCCTGACCCTCCACATCCTCCACTGAGGTTCAGATGGACGTGTCTATACCACGTGCTGTCCACACATCCTGAAAGGGGAAGTGAGTTGCCTCCCGGCTGCCCCCGCCTTCCAGCGAGGCTGCTTCTGAATCGCAGGACCACAGCAAGACGCTCTTCTGTCCAATAAAATAATTTTGATTTTTCTCTTTTATTTTCATTGCTGTCAGTTTTTATTGGCTCACATGAAAACTTGCTAGGATTTTATTATTCTTAGATAATGTTTTATAAATGTAGATGATTTAAATGTGACTCATAAATTAATTGATTCCATTATATATGTTTTTGTAGATAATGTAATTATAGTATCTTTATTGTGAACAATCACCTAAACTCATCCCAAAAGATGACAAAAAAATTATTTTGTCTTTCTTCTAGAATAATTTTGAAAATTTTCTGTGTTGGTTTTTACTGATATGATTTAAGTGGTTATACGACATCTCAAAAGGAGACTTGATAGCATAATTTTTAGGATAATGTTCTATAAGTATATATCACATAAATGTGACACTTCTTAAATTGTTTCCCTCTTATTTGACTTCTGGATGGTGCAATGGTATTTTTGTTATGACTACTTAACAATGTGTTCTACTGATCCAGAAGCAGTCAATTTTTGCCTTTCTTTGAAATAATATTGAATTTTCTCACATTTGATATTGCTGGTAGAGTTAAGTGATTATACAAATGCTCATACAAGCTCAATAGAATGTGATTCTTAGGGTCGCGTTTTTGTCCGTTGCTCATTTAGAAGTGACTGTCCCCAGCACGCCGAGCATTTCCCTCTGAAGTTGGCACGTCAGCTGTTCGACAAAGCCCATGATGTGAAGTGCGGTGAGAATTTTACATAAGCTGTCTCACAATTGGAGAATTTGGAATCAAAGTTTCTTTCCATTTACCAAAGGGTGAATTTACTCTATTTACCAGATTAAATAAATTTTGGTCTTCAAAAGCAGTTTTGGAGACACTGAATATGGCCTCAGATCCCTTGCTTCAGTATTCATTACGCGTGTTGGCGCGTATGTGGGAGGGATGGGGGAGGGTTTATGGAGGGCTTTGGATTCCTTCACCAACTTCCCCATTAAAACCCGGCACCTGCTTTGGTCAGGTGAGGGCTAGAGACCCTCATCCTCTCCCGCCAGGAAAGCACATGATGAGTGTAGGGGGAAGAGGAGTGGGAAGGGGAGGGAGAGTCAGGAGGTGAAGGGGGAGGGACGTTTGGGCCCACTCTGCTACGTCTGGCTCGGGTACACACACCATCACTTCCCAATAGTATTGAAATAGGATCTGGTCCTTGGGTCCATCACACGATTGACCACTTACCATTGAAAGTGCTCTGACTTGTGTTCACGTCAGCAATGAACAAACACTATCTTTACCTGAATGTTTCTTCTGAGTTGGAGGAAGGGTGAATGGCTGGTTGCTCCTAAAGAACTAAATTCATGGAGTCGCATACTGTAGTTTGAAATTTCACAACAGAATGAAGCTGAGCCCCTTCACCTCTTGCCAAAAACCTACAGCTCTTGCTTCTTAGACTCGCAACATGGATTCTGGCGCACAGGTTAGCACCTGCCTAAGCTCTGCTCAAGAAAGGGGCTGTGTGAGAGACCAAATGCAGTCTATTCTTTTGTTTAGAACGAGCAAACTAGCCAAACATGTCTAGATCATCGAGAAGCAGAATACTTTGACCACATGACCTCAATTATCCCCCCAGAAATGTTTTCATTCACTTATGAAAACAGCGTGGAAGTGGAATACACCTCCCTGTATAGATTGCCTAAGGGTGGTTCATACCCTTGACAGTTTACAAAGCACTGTCACGTGAAGCGACGTCTCGTGTGACCCTCATGCTAGTCCATGGTGTGCCCCGTGGACATGAAGAGGGAGGTTCATTTCCACAGCACTCATGACGAATGGGTTTTTCATCATCAGACAAGGGTTGAATCCTTGGAATTAATGTCAGGAGCTCTCTGCAGATGTATTTGTGTGGGAACTTTTGTTTAAAAAAATAATCGTGCACCCAAGTGTTTCACTTTTGACTGGCGTATAGGAAACTCAGAGCTAAATGTAATATTAACCTGTAATAATAAGCTCGTCTCAGGGTGTTGTTACAGCTACTCCTTCTGCATCTTTAAGATGGTCTTTGTTCTTTATTGTACGACATCTCATTATGTTCACTGATGCAGGGTCTCTTAGGCACGTAAAGGATTTTGGATTGTATCCAAAGGGCAGTAGGAAGCCATAAAAGGGTTTTGGCAGGGAGATGACCTGATTCAATAAGAATTTAAATGGAACGTCCTGGCTGTCATGTGTGGGGTGGAGAAAGAATGGGAGGAGAGAGACCAAGCAGGAGACGACTGCAGAGGCCTGGAACAGGGCAGCGGCAGAGGAGGACAGGTGGACAGAGTCAGGTCATGTTGGAAGTAGAATCGATAGGCTCTAGTGACGGTGTGACAGGGGGGATGAGTCCTGGGAGACTGGCTGATGGATGGTCGCTTAGTAAGGAGGGGGCGGGATGCAGGAGGAAGTTTGGGGAGAGAAGGGGAGGGGCATCCATGGGCGCCCTACTTCCCTCCAGTAAACCAGACTCTATTATCTGGGAAATTGCAGGGATTGGAAGATAACAGAGCAGGACGGGAAGGGAGCTCGCAATTCTCAAGGAAATCAGAGGCACATGTACAGATCAGTGGTCCTTGGTGAGTTACTGTGGTTATCAGTGGGCACCCTTGGTGAGGTTTCCTCTCTGCTGGGTTATGGCTGGGGATCTCCCACTGTGAGCCAGGATGAAGACCCCTTGGTGGTGCTGGGAGGGTCGGGGGCAGGAGCTGCCCTCAGACGTCTAGCTTGGTTATCGCTCACCTCTTCCTTCCTTTTCCCTCTCAGTGTGAGATGATGAGGGTGCCACTAGCTCAGTCTCTTGAATGTCACCCCCTCAGGCTTATCCTATTTCCTCAGCTTAGGGACCCTCCCCTGTGATTCACTCCTCCCCTAACTGCATATTTTTTAGTTGGTTATGTAGTGAAGGCCATGTTTCTCTAATATCAGGATGACTGCTTCTCTTTTCTCTGTGACGACGTTGTCCTTGCCAGGTTCCCTCGGGGGGAGACTTCAGTCTGTCTCTTGCCTAATGTAAGTCCAAGACTGCAAAAGAAGTACAAGGAGCAGGGCACCAGGCAGGCATGACCTCTCCTGCCACATCTGGCTGGTCCCGGGGCAGTGCAATTGTCTTCCATGAAACAGACCTCTGAGTTACATTAGACAAGAGAGAGAAAGGATGTCCCAAACTTGAGCACGTCACAGACGCGGCCACATGGCACTCACCCAACAGCATTAGTTGCACAAACATCTGTTTCTATAAGATTCTGTCTTCAGTTTCACTTAGCGAGCTTTCCTAACCTAATTATGTGTGTCAACTCCATGGTTGTAATCAGTGCTCTTAGGTTAGCCTTCACAAACAGTCAGATTTAGATGGCTTTACGGGCTGGCGTAGGGAGTCCTTGGGTTACACTAGACATGACTGATTGCTGCACGATGTAACCCAACCATGCAGCCTGCTGCCCTTTCAGAGCACATTAGTAGTGACTGAGTCTTGGCACCACCTTGCCTTTTGGCTCTTGCACTGCCTTTGTACCTTAACGTACGGATAATAGCGGCCATGTCTAGCAAATTGCAGAGTGACCTGCACTGGCTCCAAGTTATGAGTACTTAGTGAGTTTGCTGAAGAGGGAGTCCAGCAATTGGCTCTCAAGCTCACCTCCCGTTCATAGCCCGCCCCTCACCTGCCCCCACCCCAGCCCTGGGTTAAGTGAAGGGATTATAAATTAACCCACTTTGGTTGGCCTTCAAGATAAAATCATGTACATCGTCTCCTTGTAAATCCTGAAGAATGAATGAGCATTTTATTTCTTTTTTCACTCTTTTTAGCTGTTTCTCCTCTGGAATAAATATGTGGGTACAACATAAGTGACAAGGGGACTTCTAGTTGACTTGGATGTTTATGCTGAGTTATTTGACGTGTTCTGTAAAAGGTATTTTCCTAGACTTTTCAGGTTGTTATTGAAATTCTTTTATGTTTATGAAGCCATTTCTCTTTCTGATGGTTAGTTCTGGAGTTCCCTTTTGCTCAAATTCTCTCTTTGCCCTGGGGAATCCTCGTGGAGTAGACATTGTAAATCTGTGCCCAAGATTTCGTCAAAAGTGGTCATTTATTTTTAAATCAGGAACAATTGACCCTAACGTTTCAAGTCAAGCTATGGAACCACTTTATTTTTGTTCTTCCTGTCACTAAAGATAAATCTAAAATGACAGAATCATCTCGTGAAGGTAGGTAAAGTGGAATCAGTGTTTTTGGAGACATTATCAATATTCAACCATAATAAAAAATTAATGGGTAAAAGCAATCCTGACATGTAATAAAGATTAGCCTCATTTTACAAGGCAGACTCCTCGCTGGTTGACAGGAATTGAAGACAAATAAATCAGCTTTCCCTTTTCTGGAAGATAAAAATCTGGTTGCGTTTGATGTCGGGTACAGTGTGTATCTTTAGGGCTCACAGCCGAAAGCATTCAAGTTTCCTGCATTATTTTGCAGCTACCCTGTCTCTTATAAAAAAAGCAAAGTCAAATTTACTCAAACTCCCCTCTGCCTTTTCCAGAGCCAGCTTGTCTGGTTCTGTTGCCAAAAACATTTTTAGCCCTTTGGCATTGATGAGACAAGAGAACCTAAGGTACTTCAGAGCCCTAAGTGAGGTGGTGTCACGTAGGGGAAGAGACACAGACCCAGGGCTGTGCCAGAGGCGGCTTGCTCTTGCTCATGAGAGCTGCACGTTAAAGGTTCAGGTATCGGAGAGCCAGCTGCCTTCACCTTGGTAGCTTGAAATTGGCCAATGTGCAAGTATTTATTTACAGGATGGAAGCTGGCCAGTGCTCCAGATCAGGGCTTTCCCACCCCAGCCACCCATGAGGTTATTAACATGTCCCAGCACACTGCTGCCTCATCTAGAATAGATGACAACCTGGGTACAGAGCCCTTCCACACCTCCAGTGACTCAGACGCCAAAGTGGGCCATTTTTGAGGAAAGGCCTTGGAACACACTAAGCCTCTGTAAGTAGCCCGTGTAGCAGGGTATCTCTCACTCACATCCTGTTTCTCTTAAGTTCTGGAATAAGAGAAGCGGGTCTGCTCTGGGTCCCTTTCCTGTGCTCAGTTACCAAGCATTTCATAGGGACAGATGAGCTCCTGGGGACAAGAGGAAGTCCCGAGGAGTAGGAGGTGGAGAAGGCGGTTGGCACTTAGTCCCGACACCCGAAGGGGGGGGGGGGGGACTCTCACAGAGAAAGTCCAGGTAAAAAGTTTTAGGAATAAAAACTGGGAAGGAACATTTAAAAACTCTCATTTTAATCCCAGTCACTGATCTTACCCATATGGAAAAAAAAATCCAGCAGAAAAGGTGTTTTTGAGAGGCCTCAGGGGGGCAAAGAGGGAATTATCTCCCTGGCTTTCTAGCTTGCTCTGGGCTCTGAGAATGAAATTTCACAGCGCCCATGAACAGCATGCGTCTCTTCCTGTGGATTTCTGAGTTAACAGCAAACTGCAATCAGATGCTTTGAAATCTTGGGTCAGGCTTTCCCCTATATCCTTACACTGACCCACAATTCTGGCCACATTACAGCTAGCAATGAGGTCTCTGAAGGCTGGTTCTCAATTTTTTACAAACTTATTTTGTGTTAGCCAGCCAGCCAGTTATTTGAAGAAGTCTGAGCACCCGCTGTCCTATTTCGTTTCATTTCAACGTTAGCTCTTTGGTTTTCTCCCTCTGCCTGCCAGCTAAAATGACAGGAAACCACCATGTGCAGGTGGCAAGCATATAGCGTGAAGTTCATTTACCGAGTTGTGTGCTCTGAACGCCCTTGGCCCCAGAGGGAAATTCTGAAGGAGTTACATTGCCGTGCCCTCCCCTCCTCTCAGTCACCCCCCCCCGCCCCCCGCCCCACTCCTTCCATTTCAAGGGGCCTGGGCATCAGAGCCTTTCAGGACTATTTCATCATCGAGGACTTTCAAAACACCAGTTTTCTTTTTTTTTTCTGTTGTTACTGTTAACTGAGCATTATGCTTTCAGTGGCTGCACAATCTGAATTAAGCAGACGACTTGGGAACGGGTAGGAAATTCATGCAATTATTAAGGTTGGAACCTTGCAGTTGGAGGGACCCCAATCGATCATTCTACCCTAGCGGTTCTCGGTCAGGGTGGCTTTGCCGTGCTCTTAGCCATGCCTGGACATGGTTGGTTGTACCTACTGGGAGGGAGGAGGACCTAGGGGCATCTAGCGGGTGCAGGACAGGGGTCTGCTCAACACCCTGTGGTGCCCAGGACGGCCCTGCTGAGCCGAGAAGAAACAGAGCCCAAATGCCGGTAGTGCTGAGGGAGAGACACCCTGGTCCGCCCAAGGACTGAGTCCCTTTCGGCCTCAGAATGGATGTGAGACTATTCACGGGAGAAGCATCCCCCACCGGAGCCCACCCACAGCATAGGGAGCATGTGGCCGGTCGTCAGAGCAGCACAGGCCAGAAGACCCAGGAGAACCCATCTGGGGACAGGAAGTCTCCGGGGCTTGGTGTCTGTCTTCTGTGCTTGGAAGGGCATATGTAGTGATTCTAAGGGCAGGCTTAGAAATGTTGGGTAGAAGCTCTAGAGATGTCAGATCTGGCTTGGGTGGATGACTTGCCAGATCTCACCTAAGGGAGATTCACGACCCCCTGCCCTGTGCTGTCAGTTCTCCCAGACGTCACAGTGCAGAAAATCCCGAGGGTTCCTTTGTGCACTTTGTTTACTTCCATCTCCAGCCTCCTGCCTCCTGTTTGAGTGCGGTTGATTTTTTGGCCCCAGCAAAGCTCACATGGGGCTGGGGGGTGAGGAAGGGACAGCGAGGGATGAAATTCCAGGAGCAGGCCTGCGAGTCACTTCCAGGCCATGAGCACATGTCCCTGGCTCTCCTCCCGCTGGAGCGGCCTCCCTGTCCTGTCGGTAGGCTGCCTGTCACATGAGACCTGTGCATCTCGCCTGAATCGGGAAAAGGAGAGGCTAGCCGTTACTTCAAAGTTTAGGACGCAAGTGGGGCCTGAGTGTGGGGATGGCTTACAGGATGTCGCTTGCTTTCCTAGAAACTCTGAATTGCGCGGCAGTAAAACAGGGAGCCTCCGTGCTGGGCTGAGGAGAATTGGGGCGTCTCCTGGGGGCGTCTTTGACAGGCTGCCCAAACCGCAGCCCTAACCACCCCGACACGTGCGTGGTCTGCTTGGCCTCTGCACGCTCACCGAGTGGAAGCCCAGGAACACGGTCACTCCAGAGAACTAACTGCACTTCTCCCCTTTTCAGCTCCGACCCCCTCCCGCTGGTCAGCAAACCCCCTTCTTGGGCAGTTGCGTTGTCACGTGGTGCAGTGACTGTCTGCACAGCGGCCTCCAGCCCACGGCTGAGCCTCAGCAGGGCTCACACGTCTTTCTGAGGGGGTAGGACTCAGCCATTTGGCACTGCGGTGCTTGTTGCTGTAGTAATAATGTTTTACATGAATAACGCTGCTTTCACCAGACGGATTCTTAGGAACTCTACAAGCTTTGTTAAGTAAGTAGAGCAAGTTACGACAATTTAACTTGTTTATCGCTGGGTGTAGTTTCTGGGTGAATCACCGGGCTGTTGACCACACACAGGAGCAGGGTATTGATCACAGGCAGCATAGAACCTGGGGTCCTGCTGAGCTGAAGGGGGGCCAGGCTCTGGTCTGAACGGCAGAAGCACTAAGTCCAACAGCTCTGCTGTACGTGCCGTGAGTGAGTCACTGGTGACCACGACGAACCTGGAGTTGGAGGAGACACTGCTGAGGCGTTTTCCGCATTCATGGGGCATGCTTTTAAAACTGTCCACAAAGCCCGGTGGGATCCCAACATAAAGATAGGAAAACAAAACAGGACAGACTCTGAGTCTTGAGAGCAGAGACTCCAGGAGCCTGCAGGGCCTCCTGGCTGGGAGTGTTCCAATCTGCGCGTCCAGCTCCTTTGAGGGGTTTTGCTGAGGGAGGTGAAGGGTCACCAGGAAGCTGTGAGCCTGGTCCCTGCCACGGGCTTCCAACTGGCTTGGACTTCCATGCACGATTTCGGCTAGAGGAAAGAAAGGTTCCAATGCTAAAGAAAAGGAAAAGAACATTTGGAAAACTGAGGGGTGTAATGCCTGATGTTATGCGGGATGACCAGGGAGGGTGTGTGAGTGGTTTGAGGTCATGGCTGAAGTGGCCCAGCCCAAGGGGCCACCAACGACGTGCTGATTTCAGAAGAGAGCAACTACTTCTGGGGCCAAAGGACTGGCCTCAGATGGAAGAGCCACATTTCTGTCCCTTTAACTTAAAAGATGGGTCCTGAGCAATGGGGTCTGGGGTGGTTGGTGCCTCTGCAAGATCAAAGGAGGGAGAGAAAGCTAAGGGCAGAGAGAGGGGAGTGCAGATCTGGGGTGCTCGGATGTGGGCTCTGGAAATCAGCACAGCCGCTGACCACATGGCACTGTACTCAGCACGGCTCCGTGACAGGCGGTCTCAGAGGCACACACTGAAGTCGTCCTCCCTACACCCCGACGCGGAGGCAAGCTCAACTCCACTTTGCTGCTGCGTAAAGGGCATTTTGCAGACGGTGACTGATCTGCGCAGAGATGCTCGGCTTTGAAAGCGGTGCTTTTGTCCCTGTTCACCCACCAGCCACCCCTCCCACTTGTCATCAATCTTAGGAGGGAGCGTGGATGGCAGCCACGGCCCAGCCACACAACTGCTCCCGTACCATCCCTTGCCCTCCCTTAGGGCAGTGGTGGCCCATTTATCCTTTTACTCTGAGCACCTGTCAGAGCACCTGACACATGGTGAGAATGCGATGGAGGGGCCTTGGATTTACTGCACCCCATTTGATCTTGGACACTGACCTCAGCTGGTTAGGGATCACAATCGCACTGGTTTAAGGTAATCTGTGATTGCATTTGCTTGGGGGAGGCTCCCTAGAATGCGATCTTGCAAGCAGGACTGTGACATCTCATCACTCCCTGGAAATGTGCCTGTGGGGGCAGAATAACACTCCCAAAGGCGGGCCTGTCCTAATCCCTGGAACTGGTGAACACGGCAGAGGGGGCGCTCGGCTTGCACAGGGAACTAATTAGGGGACCTTAAACCCGGGAGGTTATCCTGGCTTATCCTGTGGCCACAATGTAACCACAAGGGTCTTTAAAGTGGGAAAAGAAGGTAGGAGAATCAGCGAGGGTCAGCAAAGGAGAGGTGGGGACGGACGTGGAGGCCAGAGGGATGCAGCCTTTGGTTTGAAGATGGAAGAGGCCAAAGGCAAAGGAATGTGGGGGCCTCTGGAAGCCAGGAAAGGTCAGGGACATGTCCTCCTGAGAGCCTGGGAAGGAGGGCAGCCTTGCTGACACCTTGACTTCAGCCGGATGGGACCCTTGTCAGACCTCAGGCCTCCAGAACTGTAAGACAAGAAACGCGTGCTGTGGTCATTTGCTACGGCAGGAACAGGAAACTAACACGACGCCCCACGGCCTCACGGGGATCCGGCTGTGGACAGCCCTCCCGGTTTCTGCAGGGAGAGTGGCTCCTCGTGACTCTGATGGGGCGAGTTTTGCCAGGATGTCTTCTGCACACAGGTGCCTTCTATACACACCTGAGAGACCAAATGGGTTCCGCTGTTGCCACTGCGGGCCCCAGGGAAGGGCTAAGATGGAGGGGGAACCCCATTCCCCAGTGCAGCCACGCAAGGGGGGTCCTGGAGCTGCACAAGCTGGGCTTGGTCACCTGTGTGTTTCAGTTAATCTCTCGCCAGACTTGATGTAGATTTTTGTAAGTGAAAAACCCCCCCAAACAGTAAGTGGCCCAGCCAAGGTGTAATTCCAGTGACCGATTTAAAGGCCCAGTATGTTTCTCTATTCAGAATCAATGGCCCCCACCAGGAGCCGGGCATGGCACCAGGTTCTGGGTGCCCCGTTCAGTCTTAGATGTCTCAGGCCAGTCAGGTCACAGGAAGGCCTGAGTGGGATGTGGGCAAGGATGACACGGCCACCTGCCTCTTGGCTCCATGTGACTGTCTCCATGCGAGGATACAGGCCCAGGTTTTTGGGTTTTTTTTTTTTTTATCACTTTGATTTTCAGAGGAAGTTAGATATCTGGATTTTTAAATATGTGAAATATTTAAAAATATTTAAAATGCAAACGAATCAAAAAACATTGGCAACTAATTCAGTTTTCTGAAATAGTAGAGGCAAACAGGACACTTGGGGGCCGGATTCTACCCATCGGCCACTAGTTCTGAGCCCCTGGGCTGGTCAGAGCTGGTTTGGCTCAAATTGCAGCAAATGGCAGATGTAACCTGGGAAGGAAAGAGTGTGTGTGTGTGTGTGTGTGGAGGGAGGGCGGCGGTCATTGGAACATCTCATCCCTTGGCCTTGACAGAACTTGCAGACGGCTTTCTGCAGCCACCGAGTCAGGTAAAACGTAGCCACACACAGTCCTCTCGGGCTGAGCGGAGGGCTTCCACGAGGAGTTTCTACATTTACGGATAGAACTGTGTTGCTGGTCTCAGTAGGAAGAAAAAGAGCAACAGTTCAAGATGAAGGAAATCTCTGTCGTTCTTCATTCGAGACCTTCTCCTTGGGAGTCAAGGATAAATCGTTTTCTCTTGAGTCGAAGTTCAGAGCTGAAGTTTTGAGTGACCTGCAGGTCACAGCTCATCGTCTTGAGGAAATTTCCACGCTCCAAGGTGGTGGGTGGTTTACTCTGCTTCAGCCAGCCATGCAGGCCAGCTGGGCTTGAAATCCTTGTGCTCTTGGCGGAGCCCAGACTCTGCCCACCTGAGGAAACGCCACCGCCATTCCATTCAGATGGAAGCAGCATCTGGAAGGGAGCTGTGAGGCTGGCTCCTCCTCTGCATCTACCAGGGGACAGTGGGGAGCAGCTGGGGCTGCCAGGTGCGGGGCGTCTCTCAGTAGCGTCCCTTGTCCCTTCCGGGGTCCGGTAGGATTGCTCTTCTGAAGCCCTTGTCGTCGAGTGGGACATGTGCTCAGCCCTGAGCTGTGTGAGGAGGTGCGTGGTTTCCGAGTGCAGCCTTTATCTGGGCTCTCTTACCCCCCATCCTGTTTGAGCTGGAGACGGCTCCATGAGCCTGGTTCTCCAAGTGACTGAGAATCCCCAGCCGTCCTTCAGTGGACATCTGTGTAGGTGAGAAATAACCCTTTGTTGTTCAGGCACTGAGTTGTGGGGGTGGCTTATTACACAGCGTAACCTGGTCTATTCTGACAGATACATGAGTAGCTCTGTCATCCACTGTCCCTAACACTCATTGGTCAGTGGTCCTCGTGATGACAGCCAAGACACCACCATTTTCGGCAGCTGGATGCTCAGGCCAAAAATAACCAAACCATGAGGCACTCACTCTGTCCAGGTTCCCCGTTGCATTTCTCATGGTGCCTCAGGGCACATGTTCCAAGACCATCCTGCTGGTCATTGGCACAGCAGCTGCAGTCTCCCCTGACCATCGGCTCAGTGCCTCGCCAGGTCCCTCCTGAGCATCTTGAGTCCGGCTTCTCAGGCTGCCACTCTCTGTACCCAGCTTCTTCCCACTGTGGACACAGCCCTTCCATTAATTACTCAAAGTACAGAAAGATGCAGCTGTCACAGCTTAACCAAACTTGACTGAAGGCTGGGCCAGACGGCAGATGACAATGCCCCCAAGTCCACTTAATGGGACTTTCCACCATGTTTTCCCCAGCAGGATCCCCACTGGTCCCATCTGTCCTTCGCTGACCCCCGTTGCCATGTTTTAGGGGCTGCCTCCTGCCTCCCACACTGGGGCCGCCGATGACCGTGCTCCCCTTGCCAGGAGTCCCCCCCACCCCGAGCACTTTGAGAGAGAACAGGGGTTTCTGTTCGTTGCAGGATCCCGCTGGTCTCCCTGTCATGACGACTCCCAAATTACAAATCCACCTGCCGCAGAGGCCGTCTTCGCCGTTCTTCAGCGCACGCGGCAGTTTAGCTCTTGAGTATCTCCGGTGTGTCTGTCCTGGAGGAGGATATTGGCTTTCCCTGGCACAGTGCTTATTTAAATGTTTCGTTAATATGTTTTCCAAAACCGAGCAGCAGCCTGTCTTCAAGATGAACCCAACGGCCAGCCAGAGAAGCGGGGACACTGCCACCATTTTATACGGCATCCTCCACCTTTCCCGCTGTTAAGGCTTCCAAAGCTTGGTGCTGAGCCTGACTCAGTGTCTTCGTGGGCTGGCCATCTCCCAGCCTTGTCACACGTCTGAGCCCGGGCTCCTGGTGGCTGTGTCACACCAAAGTCCCCATCAGCAAGCAGGATTCCCCTAACCAGCCAGGAATGCAGCCATCTCAGGGAGATTCTGACGGCTTCATAGCACTGCTCGCTCTCCCTCACATCGGACCGCTGGCGCATTGGAGGGCTAGGGTCTTCATAACATAGGATCTACTGGGCAGGAGTTGAGTGTCCTGTTTCATCCCCATTGTCTTCAGCACGTCCTCCTCCAAGGCCTGGGACAGGCACCTGTCCTGCTCTTCTGGACCAAGGATGGAGGTACCCAGACAGCGTCATACCAGACCTCCAGGGGTTCCCTCCCCAGGCACCCAGGTTGACGCCTTTGCTTTTCCAGCCCCTCTCTGGACTGGAGGTGGAGCTCCTGCGTGTGACAAGGCACCTGCTGTCCCAGGCCCAGGCGCTGTGGGGTCCCTCAGACGCTTGACTGTGTTTTGTTTGGACCTCGTTGCATTTGCAGCCTCTCAAGAAGTGAAAGGGGTGTTGTGTCAGCTATGACCCTTCTCCCTTGTCGGGGTGGAGTGGACTTGCAGCTTCTAGAACAATGGCGAGAGCGCACCCTGCAAACGGATGGAGGCACGCCGAGGAACACTCGGACTACAGAACAGGACAAAGACGGCCTGGGGACTTCTGACCCGAGCACACCCAGTGCTATCGCTCTCTTCCCATCTTTTTTCTTCATATCATTTCACATCACAACCCAAGCGTTTTCCCTGTTTACCCAGAGTGTTCTTAACTATGTTTTTAATGATGGGTAATTTACCACTATTTCATCACTCATTGTAATTGGACATTGTTATGGTTTAAACTGAGTTTTCCCCAAATTCATATGTTGGAGTCCTGACCCCAAGAATGACTGCCTGGGACAGTGAGGGGGCCTTCCGTTTCCTGTGGGCCGTGGGGAAATCAGGCAGACAGGGTGCTCTGGAGAGGCCGAGTTCACACGGGGAAATAAAACTAAATAACCATTTCCCCTGAAATTTTATAGTTACTATTCCTATAGCCTCCTTGCAACGCTCCGTGAGCAAATTCGGGTTGGTTATCTAAAGATAAGCCGCAGTGAGTGTGATGAGCTTGAGAGGACACCTTTGCCAACAGCAGGGCTGCCTGTACACATTGCTTGGGTGGCCCCGAAGCCCCAAGAAGTGCGATGGCCGGACCATGGAGGGCCGGTGGGAATCGGCACCTTTAGTAAGAGACGCAGCCGACATTCACACATGGCCTCTTCAGGTCCTGGTGCTGAGGGGCGTTTGATCTCGTTCCGTCCTCAGGGTGACCTGTGTCTCATGACCTCTTGGATGGGCTTTGGGACGGCCGCCTCGGGAAATCAGGGCAGCTGGGGACTGCTCCCATCCGGGGGGACCTCAGGTGGATCCTGCGCATTTGGAGGCCCTGCTCCCTCATCCTGACCACTCCTCCAGCAGGAGTGTGATGCCAGCTGACAGCCACGTTGCCCTCAGACCTCAAATCCAGGGGCTGCAGTTCACAGCATGGTGAGCCAGCAGCTTCCCAAACAGTCAGGCACCCGAGTTTCTTTCCTCTTGAGTTCGGACCTACTGTGTGAGTTTGCAGACTTCAGAGGGCAGGCTGCCCCCCAGCCTGGCAGCACCATGACCCACACTCAGACTGCCTGTCGTGGCCGCTCCCTGTGCTGGAGGCTGTGAGCTGGGCGCACAGTGAGCTCAGGAAAAGCTGGGTGGATGGATGCACCACGGGGCTGGTTGTGTGTCTGGCTCCAGCTCCCACATTTTCCTCAAGGCCGTGTTGGCAGGTGTTCCCATCCTAAGACTAGTCGGAGCGTTCAGACGGTCTTCTCATTTGCTGGAAGCATATGTTCGAATCCAAACCCTGAGTGTGTGCTTTGCTGAAATTGTCTCTTGGACCTTTTATTTTTCTCTCCTTTACCCACCCAGAACACACGCGACTCATATTTTCACTGCCATCCATCACGGGGACTTAATCTCCTAATAAGCATATCTGGAAACATACCTCCAAGTGTTTACTTGGACTCCAAAATTAAAATACGTGCTGAATTTAAGCACAGGGACACACAGGGACTGAGGTTTGCTGCTGAAACTACCCGATAGCTTTTTGGGAACATAAAGTTCTTTTCTTTTTCCTGTAAGCACGTGATGGGGAAAAGACTTAGATATCAGGTTTGATTAAAGAATGTTTTTCCAGAACATTTATTCTTGGGGATGAGTGAGGGCTTGAGCCTCAAGCTGGGGTTCTTTCCTTCCAGGAATGTAGTCTTTTGGCTGCATTCTCTCTTGGAATGCTTTTGAGTAAGTGGCGATTTGAAGAAGGGGGTTCATTGGATCTGTGCCATCATCTCACAGATAGGGAAACTGAGGGGCGGGCAGGGGGTTGGCCCTCCCACATGATTAGTTCATGACAGAGCTGAGACCTGATTCCAGAATCCCAGCTCCAAGACTAGTTGGGATTTCCTCTGCACCCGGCTGTCTCCCCTGATTGATTTCCTGACAGAGACTGAATACCCTGCTTCTGAGTAATGTCATGTCTTTATATAAACTCCAAGTCATAATGCACGCTTTGGGGCAAGGCAAAACTTCCTTCTAACTCAAGAAAACCGTGATTTCTTTATAAGACGGTAGACTTTAAAATACATCTAAGTTGACTGTAGGTGTAACTGGCACTGGTCAGCTCAGAGAAAAGAGGTATGACCATGCGAAGGCAGTTTCTTGCTGTGGTTTTTGCTGCAGGAATCAGGAAAAGGAATCTCGTTTCTCTCCATTTTAGTCAATTGATGTGGGGGTTATTTTGTGATTTTTGAAACCAATCTACTAAATGTCATACTAAATGTAGGAAGCTGCAAACGGGCTTTGGGGCCTTTATTTTTATGTTGTACTTTTGCTTTCTTCCTGAAGGCAGCAACTTAAAGAATAGAATGACTAAAGGGAAGATGTGGAAATTTAGCTCAACAGTTGGCTCAAATAATAGAACCCTTTCATGTTCTCTCCAGAGTTCTCTATTCATGTATCATGATGCCAAGTTTGGGTTAAGTTACAGCCAAGCATGTTGCCTTTGCCCATTCAATTTATTCCTGGCAAACTTCAGAGAGTATTTATAATAAAGTCCCATTTCGAACAGTCTATTGCCCCAGTGGAGTTCTAATAACACGGGGTATTTATTTAATGTCTAACTCGAGGAGTTCAAAGCACTTTACAGACATTCCTTGACTGATCTTAATATCCTTGCAAGATTTACAGATTGCAAAAGTCAACCGAGGCACGGAAACGCGCTTGAGATCACCCAGGAAGACCACGGAACTCTCCAGACGAATCCCACACCTCTGACGTTTAGAAGTTTCCTTGCCTCAGATGGTGAAGCACCCCCAACCTCCTGTGTCAGTGTGGTTGTTTATTTCTCCATGGAGATCTTTAATTAAGGAAAGCAGACACCTCACGAACACTTCTGTTTGCATGTCACAGCATTAATTGGGCAAAATATCTTTTTAATACTTCGATTCTTTGGCAGTGAGGTTAGCATTTTGGTAGCTAAATAATAGACAGTTTGGGAGGCGTGCCATTTGGATTAAAGCAGTAGCATGATTTTTCCACAGCTCCCAGAGGAGATGCACTCTTGCCTTTAGGGTGTGTGTATGGGGGGAGTGGGGGTGAGGGGGCGGGAACCATGGGGCTCTGGGGTGAATGGTGGAGAAGCCGTCAAAGGCGATGGTCAGATACCTCTGTGGCATCTTCAGCTGGAAGACGCCAGCCTGAACATCATCACCACCCCACCACCTGCGCGTCTGGGGCACTGGCTAGAACATGGTTATTTAGCATTTTCTTGGCACTTTCATGTTTGCAAGTTACAGTTCTGTTAAACTTTGTATTGTGACACATGAAGCTTGTTGAAATGATTCAAAGAAGGAGGCAAAGTTTGAAGTATGAGCACCAGCTGACAGGCCCGTGTGCAGGGCAAGAGGTTTTCCTGTGTTTCACGCGCTGCCAACTGCTTCTCAGACGCACGGTGTGGAAAGGCCATTTCAAAGACTTTCTCTGAGAAGCACAGAGGGGGCGACTGCAGCAGCAGCCCTGGCATGGCGCTGTGGGGAGCTCTTGCAGAAAAGGCTCTTGTCTGTACAACCTGCTCATCTTAAGACCAAGATGTGGTCCCAGGCACCTCTCCAGGATTGTTTGTAGGAGCCAGAATCTAAGCTGGCACTGCTGTTTCCCAGGTTCTTCCTTTCCCGTCACCTGGGGAACCAAATGCTGGAACCTACACAGTTGGGACCAGTCACATGCATTGGATTGAAAGGCTTAAAGGGTGTTTCACGAGGCTGACTCTGGAGGCAGACTGACTTGGATGTTGGCTCCAGCCAGCAGTTGTATGACTGGGAACCATTCACTTAGCTTCTGTGTGCCTCAGTTTCCTCATCCGTAAAATGGGAATGATAATAATAGTATCTTGGCACAGAATCAGTGCCTTATTAGTTTATTAGCTATTGTTATTATTCCTATGAATGTCACAGAGCAGATAAACTGTTCAGCTTCTGTCTCTCTCCTTGAAACTGATGGCAAAGATTAACGGTAAGACAAAAATAGGTGAGAGCAAATGTCATCAGCACTGAGAGTAGAGGCAGGAGGGTCTGTGGTGGGGAGCACTGAGGCTTTCTGCCAGACGTGGCAAAGTGACATAGGACTGCAGGGGTCACCTCATCTTTCCCCAGAAGTCAGTGAGGGTCGTGAGTGTCGGTAGGGGGTGTGCAGGGAACCTCACCGTACTCCAGCCTCGGAGGCAGGGCCCGACGTGACACTGGGCCACCCGGAGCTGCCTCTTGGCTTCCCTTTGCCCCCATCCACAGTGACCCTCAGGGAGGCCCCCCGGAACCCTTGCTGATGTGAAGTTCATCTCTCAGTGGCCCCTCCCATCCCAGCGGGATCATCTGATTTCACCAGCACGTTCATGACCCACAGTCTCATTCCAGGTGAGAGGAAGTACTTCTCCAATTTGGCAGGTGTGGTGCCAGACAGAGCCATCCAAGGCCACCCTGGGTGCTGGAGTGGTGGGCTGACTGGGCGGGCAGCCAGATGTGGACAACTGGGTATCCATGTGAGGGTCTCACCAAGAAAGGGGACGCCAGGCAGAGAGCACATGGTCGACCAAGGCCACACTCCCCACTAGGGCCCTGCGACCTAACATGTCAGTGCAATTCTGTGTCTGCCTACCCTCCAGCTGAAAGTCTGGGTGCATGTGCAGGGAGGAGGTGTGGAGAGAGGAGGCAAGCACAGAGCGCTCCCACTGTTTTGGTCAGATAGCCTCCTGTGACATCCTAGACCAGCACAGTTACCCAGAAGGAGATTCGGCAACATGAGAGGACAAAAACTTTCTCTCTGTGGAATCGACAGAGAGAAACATACTAAAAAAATGTACCACGGGAAACGGGAATCTAAATTATGATCTTTCCCCTCTTACACATTCTGCACAGTAAAATACGAACTATAACAGAAGACAGAGATGAGAAAGAAAATGGCTGGCAAGAAAACAAGGTTAGAGAAAAATAAAGCTGTAAGAGAATTTAAAATGGGATTCGAAAGGTAAACACAGTCGGAATTCAGAAAATTGAATCAGGCAGTCTTTAGACGCTCTTTAAAAATATGGTGGAAAAGATGAAGAATGTCAGAAAAAAAATATAACAGCTATGTGTGGATGACAGAGTGGTGTTCTGATGTACTGATGACTTTTATTCTTTTTAAAAAAAGCATTCAACGCAGGAAAGAATGCTCATCAGGCAGATTGTAGAAACACATCTATCTGGACCTTCAAACCAAACCGAACAACAGCAAGAACAAAACACTTTGCATTGACGTTAGGGAAAAGGGACTTGCCAGAGATAAACAGGAGTGGAAGATCGTTCCTTGGCTTTAAGAGATCAGTTAAAGAAAAACATGAGAGTGCGGATTTGAATGCTGTAAATCGTAACTGTGAATTGAGAGCCGAGAGTCAACTGGTATACCCTCCAAAGGGAGAATCCGGCACCTTCTAACTACCCCAGGGGACATCTGCAAAAATTGGCTATACAGTCAGCTATTTTTAAAAACCTCAATAAATTACAAAGAACAGAAATAGTACTATCCATGTCCCTTCACCGCCATGCAGTAAAACTCGAGCGAAATAATGAAGATATAAACAGGAAACTGCGGCCACGGGAAAAATGAAAACAAAGCAAGACAAAGCAAAACATTCCTACATAGTTGAGTCCAAGAAGAAATGGAAACCACAGTTAACAGACCACTAAAATATATGATGTTGTGCAAAACTTCGGCCTCAGTGAGGAAGGACGCATCCTACAGCACTGATTCCAACAGTGAAAAATGGAACATCCAAAATAGCCAACAATGAGGGCTCAGTTAAAAACATTACAGCACATTCTTGCCCTTGCAACAGAATAGCACACGGCCATTAAAAGAACTTTATTGACATGGAACGATGCCCACGACATGTTTTAAGTAAGAAAGCTAGGTGTACAGATTCGTCCCCCTTTTTAAAACTGAGGTTAGGTTTTCTCTGTGGGTGGTAGGGTAATGCACAGATTTTATTTTTCTTTCTGCTTATGGCTGCTTTCTGCTTTGTCTGGAGGGGCATGCATTAATTAGGTCTCAAAATAGGCAAACATATATAGACAAAGGAGGGGCTAGGGTAAAGATGTGACATCATAACAAAGGAAAACATCCAGTGACTTCATGTGGGTCCCCGAGAGTATGGAATTCATTGTGCGGGGTTTTGCCTGTTTAGCATCTTCGGAGAATGTATACTTCAGATATGCTCATCTGGGTACATTTTCATTAGCAACTTTATGAACGTCCTCTGAACAGGCCCCCGTGATGGTTTCCACTGTTTGCGTGATAACTGTACCCCACTAACTAACTGGCAATGGTTTAAGGATCCTGGAACCAGTTGCTAATGTTTAACTTTATTTCTAGAAACACAGTGGCATGTGTAAACAAGACAAATTCCTCTGAGCTGTGTGCCAAACGCTGGCTGCAGGGTACAATCACCCAGGATACCCCCAAATCTGCCCTGGTCCAGAATCCAGTTGCCAGAGATTCTGACTAGATGAGGTGACTCAGACCCATGGGGTAGGACGCTGGCCTCCAACTTTGTGGTCATACTCCCTGCATTGCCCTGGAACGAACCCAGGGTGACGGCTGTCAACACATCAGCGGGTGTACCTGCATACGGCACCCGCTCCCACTCTGCCTGTGACCCAGCTCCCCAGGCCTTGAATGCACGCAGGTCTGGACCGGGGCTAGCCCCTACCCAGCTGAGCCATAGTTTGGACCTGGGACCAATGAATGTAATGAGTCTCTTTTGGTGCTTGGTGGGGAAGTAATAGGAAGCTGAGGAAGCCATGAGCTCATTGAAACAGAACGCTGGACTGTGAGGGAGATCATGCTACAGGGGTGCAGAGGGTCAGTGGTGAGAGATGATGAGGGGGAGAGGGAAGGGAGGGCTGGCGGAGGGGCAGGGGAAAGAGGGAGCGAGGACAGAACAGGGGGGTGTTAGCCAGGCCCATGCACAGGCCCCTCTGAACTTGGCACTGAGCTCAATGAGGCAACCTGCTCCCTCCCCACAAATGCCCCATTTAGGCTAGTTGGGATCCTGTTACCCACAACCCAACAATTAACAGCAAGGCCAAATATTTTGTGCTTGAAATATAGCAAACCTGATGTCCGTACTAGCAAACACTAAGCAAAGGGAAACAGCCTTAGCATGTAAATGACACTACAACCATAGTCACAGTTTCTTCTTAAGCATGTAACAACATTTGCAAACCTTATGGACAAATCAGAAAAAAAAACATACATTTGTATAAAGCAGAAAGCCATGAATTGGGTTTATACAATTCAAAAACTATTTACAGAACTCGATCCCAGTTAAGAGTCAACAAAACATTTATAGGACGGTGGTGCCATGGACTAGAAATGTTGAACAACAACACGAGCGTCTAGCTAGGAACCATGCGAAGTCCCAGGCAGCGGCTCAGGCTGCACAGCGCTTAGTCCCTCCTACAAAGGAGGAGTGAGGTGACGGGTCGGGACAAGGGAGGGTCGTCCAGAGTGCTCTGGTCAGCCCATCCGCCAGTGCTGTCAGATTTAGCAAAGAGACACACAAAACGCTCAACTAAATTTAAATTCCACATAAACGTTGGCTAAATTTTTTTCAGTGTAGGTATATCCTAAATACTACATGAGCTATATTAAGACAATTTGTTGATTATCCGCAATTAAAATTTAGCTGGGCATCCTGTATTTTATCTGGCAACCCTACCCCATTATCCCAAGAATGGCTTAATTAGTTTTCAAAAGTCATGTTCATTGAATTGTCTTTTGTGTTTTCTCCTTTCTCTCTCTCTCCTTGACTTTCATCACTGTGTCATGTAGTCCCTTTCCATCCAGAAGGTACCAGACAATGCGCTTTATCTCAAGAGCCCTGCAATACCGTTCCTGCAGTGTCACGACATTTAGATGACGCTGGTACCTTGAGTGCAAAACACCGGCAACTGTGTGTCCACATGTTTGGTGCTGCCTGTATATTTCCTTGGGAAGCAGAGTGTCAGCATCTTGAAAGGGTGAGCCAAGTGGAAAACTGGCTAGATGCTCTCCCACCCCAGAAGCAAGCTTTTGAGAACTTGAAACCTAAAATCAGCCCCGCGGAAGGTGACTTACTGAATTTGTGTGTTAACAGCACCATCTGAACCATTTTCAATTTCTTTGTTGGTGTTTGGTCCCACAGAGCGGGGACCTGTGAACTTAGCATCTCTCTCCTTCCTGAGGAGGGACAGGCGACAAGGCCTAAGTGTATTTTTCTTCAGGAACTTTGGCCCCCACGGGCCATCTCTCTATGTGCTGGGGAATCGTAGTGGTGTCGACATTTCAAAATGATTCCAGGGTTGTTATGTGAAGCCTTTGTTTCGTCTTCCGCTTCTTATTTTCTTGACTCAGCCCCAGCTGACTAAATGCCCTGAGATATCAGCCAGGGCTGGGACTGAGGGGCCAGTGGGGGCCATGAGCTGCACCCCACCGCCCGCCACCCCAAGCAGTGGAGCAAGTGAAGGAGGTGCTTGCTTTAGGGGTTCAGGACACATGGCACCTTTCTGTGCCTGCGCGTCTATCTAACTGCCCCAGGGAGAGACAGTAACTTCTGCAGGCCTCACCCTTGTTTGCGCCTTGGCTCCAGCAAACATGCCCGTGAACCCCACCCAGCAACCAGCCTCTGATGCAGCCCCTTGGCTCCCCTTCCTCCCTGAGGTTACCCTTTCGTCAAAGGAAAACAAAGTGGTACTTAGTCATAAAAAATAAAATGCAAGTTCCCCCTTTTACTGGGACTCAGGCTATACCATTGTTTCCTCTGGCAGAAGGGGTCCAGGAGGGAGGCTGGCTGGTCAGCGCTGTCCACTTACAGGAGGCTCCAGCTGGATGCCCCCACCCCCACCCCCAGCAACTGGTCTGTCCTGCACTTTCATGTTGCAGATGCTGGGCCCAAGGTCAGAGAGCACAGGTGCCCGCTGACCAGGGGCAGGGGCAGGTATCCTTGTCCTGGCTCCTGGGCCAGTGTCACGTCCAGGGGCGGGGACGGAGAAGTCCACAGCAGTCGCTACCCCTTTCTTTTCTCTTCCTTTTGAAGTGGGCTTGAGGCATCAGGGACTTCCAACAACCCGACACGAGCAGAGCAAGCTGTGCGAAGAGGGGCTGCAGCTTCCATGGGCTGATGCTGCCCTGAGGGGCCTCGGGCTGGGGGCTTCCCACCTGCATTTGAGCCACATGAGGCTTTTGGATTTTCAGGCCAGGAGTCTTGGAACTACCTTATCATGAGACACAATTAATTAGAAGTTTAATTGTGTTCTTCCTGTGCCATTTGTAGCTAAGAAAACAGAGCTCTCTGAGTGCAGCCCCCACATTGTCTACCCTCAGGGGCAGGTAGAGGGCGGGAGCTCAGTCTGGGGACACAGGTTCCTGCTGGCCACTGATCCGCCAGCCAGCCCCGCAGGCAGTGTTTTTGCCTGATTTCGCAGTGACGACCCCCCAGGATGAGGTGGGCCATGTGGTTTACCAAGCGGGCTGCTGCAGTGCACTGGAACCCAAGTCCCCTGCTCTGCGCCCCAAGCCAGCTGTACTTCCTGATGGGTTTGTGACACCATTGAGACCCCAGACACCTGCAGACGGTGCAGAAGGGCAGTTCTGAGAACGAGCGTCTCATAAATCTCAATGAGAGAAGAAACCAGGGAGGCTACTTGGGTCTCTTCCACTTCCAACCCCACCGGCCCTGTGACTTCAGAATATGTTACTCTCTGGTTTTGTTTTCCTGGAATTCACTCAGAAGAAAGAGGGTGTGGATCTTTCTCGTAGGAGATTTTATTCTTGTCTCCATAGACTTAAGGGGAAAAAAGTGAACACAGAAACACCTTGATCTGCCAATTTCCAGGAACCCAGGTTGGCTTTGCTTCAAAGAGAAGCAAAGAAGCTTCAGCCGCCCTGGAATTTGGGGCGGGTGCTTGTCCTAGACAGACCGCGGCTCCCGGGAAGCCCTGAAGGCCAGGACACTCTGCTTAGTGCGAATCCTGACTCTCACAGCAACCTGCCAGGTGGGTGAGGTTCATCCCCCCGCTCGGTCTGGCAGATAAGCGAGCTCATGCTGAGGACAGATGTGACCTAAGGTCCTTGCTGTGAATGGCGGTGCTGGGATAGAACCTGCTGGTGGTTCTATCCCCCCAAATGTCATTTGTCTACAAATAGACAAAATAGTAAGCCAGGTAAGGTGTGCCTGTGTTCCATCTCCACTTTCTAAATCTCCTCCTGGGTGTGAAACCCATTTAGGGCTCCCAGTAGCGGCCCGTCTCCAACCCTGTCTTCCTGTGAGAACAGAATTCGCATTCGTCTGTGCGGTCGCTTCCCTTGCTGCGGTACATATGGCCCGCGATGTCTGAACTCTCTAGAGCCTGTGTCTTTCCCGGAGCTCAGACTGTCTGCCCCTCAGGGTGTCTATAAGGGTTAAACGAGAGGGTTCTGTGGGCTTTGGGCCTGGTGCCTGGCGCACAGGAGAAATTCAATATTTAATGGGTAATGATATTAGATGTATAATGGTCACGTATTTCAGCCATTATTTCACCTCGAGACAGTTGCATTTTGAGACTTTCTCCTCCACCAGGATTAAAAGACCTTCTGTATATGACCTGTAGGCATGAGACGTGTGAATAGAGGGACCCCACAATCACTCCACGAAGAAGGCCAGTCCTAAGGTCAGAGTCAAATGGCTGCATGGCCCAGCCACTGACCTGTCATGACTCTGATACCGTGGAGGCTGGGCAGCAGGCAGTTACAGTAGATTCCAGAAGAGAAGCCTGGCCCAGCCCACGGTGTCTCCCTGAGAGCAGCCCATCTGTCTGCCTGATGGAGGTACCTGTCAGTGTTGGCTGTTGAAATCCCAGCTCCAGAAGCTTTTGGGGAAAAAGAAGGCCAGTCTCTCATTTCTGAATCTAAGTCAGTTGTAATCCCAACTTCGACTGCTCAAAGCAGAAGGAGAAGATCCATCCATTTTGCTGTCCCTTGGGCGCCAGCCCCGGCCTGCCTCCCCCGCCCTCTGCACGAGAGAACCTCCCCCTGGGCTCCACCCTACGTCCAGGGTGCAAGAGGAGCCAGTCTCCCACTTACCGGCCTCTTCCTGGCCTTGCTGATGCCCTGAGCTTATCCCAGACCAAGGGAATCTAGGCGGGAATTTCTTGCACGGAGATGGTTTCAGCGTCTTGCTCTTCCTTCCTGCTCCCTGCAAGCCCCAGGAGAGAGCATTTGAGGCAGCTTCCCTGCCTGTGCTTCCTGCAGTCCACCAACTGCTCGCTGCTCCAGCCAGAGGTCTCAGTGACTCCTTCTGACCCTCCCACCCACTCACAAATGGATCTCGCATCCTCGCACCCTCTGCCTTTGTCCATATGCCTGGGATCCTGCAAGAAACTGCGCTCAGCGTGCTTGCACATTGACCACTATGTCCTGTCTCCATGCAAAAGCCAGGGTGACAGTTTACAAAACATCTCTCTCCTTAAAGCCCTCTGAAACCCCAACACTTCATTCAAAATAAAAAAAAATCCCAACTCCTTGCCATGGCCAATTCCTGCCCTGCCTGGCCCTGCTCTCTTACTGAGCAACCCATTTTTTCTGTGTTTCTTCCCATCTTTTCTGTGTTTCTCCCCATCTTTTCTGTGTTTCTCCCCATCTTTTCGTGTTTCTCCCCATCTTTTCTGTGTTTCTCCCCATTTTTTCTGTGTTTCTCCCCATCTTTTCGTGTTTCTCCCCATCTTTTCCGTGTTTCTTTTCATCATTAATCATGTCAGGTTTTTTCCTGCCCCAGGCCCTTTGCACATGCGGCAGGTGCTCTGCCTGCATCACCCCTCCCCCTCTGTTAGCAGGGTCACTCCTTTCATCCCTTACTCCTCAGCTGAAATGTCACCCTCCAGCTGGTCAAACTACCTCGCTGGGTCTCCTGCCCCTCGAGTTCTCTGCCACTTGATCCCCGTGTTCCCAATAACACTTAGATTCGGTCACCACCTCTCCTGGGCTGTGGAAGGGCCCAGGGGCAGAGTCAATCCCTTCTGCTCACCACTGTGTCCCCTGGGACTGCAGGGCCTGGCTGGACATTGTCTGCTGAGTGGCTGGTGCAGCTGAAGCTCAGCTCTGCCAGCGGTGGGTGAGAGCAGGTCCAGGTCCACATCCTGCCCTGCGTCTGTCCCCCTATGATGCAATTCTTACCGCCTCACCCCCTAATCCAGCACTGCTTTCACTCTCAGTCTTAGTTCGCCTTTTATGATTATTTCCAAAACTGGATGCAAAATGCTCGTCAGGCAGAAGCTGAAAACCACCGGGCCCTATGGAAGCGGCGCCACCCCCTTCATGCCTGGTGTGTGTGTGTGTGTGTGTGTGTGTGTGTGTGTGTGTGTGAGTGTGAGTGTGTGTGTGCGCGCACCTGTGCACACCACTCTCAGCTGCTAGCCCAAAGTGGGATGGCCCCTTTTGGAGTGATCTGTGACAGGCCAGGGCTTCTTGCATTTGACCTGACAGCAGGCCCCGGGCCGGCATGCTGGGGCCCCAGGAGGAGGCTGACTTGTGCGTAGCGGGTGGATATGAACCCAGAGATGTGAGCCTGACAGCTTCCCTGGGCCCCAGCCCCACAGCAGCACCCGCCCCAAGCTGCCTTCCTTAACCTGCTGTGGAAGCTTCTTCACCCCCTCCAAGCCCAGATGTGAAGCTGTTTCCAGACAGGAAGTGGAGAGGGGACAGCCTGGGGCCGCTCAGCCTTCCCTGGTTGTGTGGAGCTTGTCAGCACTTGAACAGCAGTCCAGAAAACTGGGGTGTCCTCACCAGGACTGACCGACATGTCCAGGGCAGGGCCGGAGCTGGAAATCAGCAGGAGGGCAGGGCCGAGAGGAGGCCCAGTCAGAGCCAGGGCAGGCCCCCTGGGGTGTTTGGGAAGACAGGCTTCAGATGTGGGGTAAAGGCAGACAGCACAGAGGACTCAGATGGAAGATTCTGGAACAGAGTGCACAAAGTCAAGGGTCTCGCTGGTATGACTAGTGTGGAAAGCAGGTCTCCTGCAGGGACTGCGCTACAGACCTGAGCAGAGCCTCTCAGAAGCTTGGAGAGCTGACACCTGCCAGGAAGGATGCCTCCCAGCTCTGTCACCTGCATGCCTGGGAGGTTTGCTGAAAGAAAAATATGAGGCTTGCTCCGGAATATGACAGCATGCATTTGGGGCTTCAGGTTGGCAAAGCAGAAGCCTGCACTTTGCATGTCGGATGGATATATCAGGGAGTCGGGCGGGGTTTTGTTTCTTTCTCATTGCTGAGCTCATGGCATCAGGACCATGGGTTTATCTGTGACTCTGGGGCCACTCTACCCCTGGCTCCTGCACACAGGCCTGTATCAGACCTGAACACCTGCCCGAAGTCCGAGCCTCCCATCCCCTCCCATCTGGCCTGGGCTCCAGGACGTGAGGTCCAGCGGCTGTGGGTGTGTCCCCATTGCAGAGGGCGAGCAGTCCTTTCATGAGCTCCCGGGAAGGGAAGCCATCCATTGAGCTGAAGCCACTGTGGGTGGTTCCTTTTGCAAAATGATCCATAAGCCCCTAAGTTGTCTGTCCTGAGAATTGGCGTTTTCACTCTTCCAGGTTTTTAAAGAGGAGCTACAGCTGCAATTCAGTTTATTATGAAGGCTGTTTATTACAGAAAACTCTTTTATGCTTTTTCTTTCAGTTCCCTCATCTGTAAAAGCAATCATAAGGTCCCCACTTATCTTCACGGAGAGCTCCTGAATGCCGTGGGAATAGAAAGATGCTTGGGGAATGACTCTGGTTTCCAGGGTGATGCCTGGGCTGGGAGGGGCCGTGAGCCGTGGCTGGGGGTGGGGTGTTGCAAGAAGGGCTTGGAGCCCAGACCTCACTGAGGTGGCTGCCTCTGCACCTGAGAAAGGGTTTCATTGAGCTGTTCCGATGCCACAAGGTGTGTCTCTCCCACCTGCATAGCACACTCCCCTCCCCCCTGCACTTCTGGGTCTCTGGGGACTCAGAAGACCTGGGATGGATGCCAGGCTTGGAGAGGGCCACTGCCCTTCTCTGAGAACCATGATGCTAAGGATGGTCCTCTAGGGGGAGCTCCTGGGTGGGGGTGGGCTGTGGAGTCTGTGGGGGTGGGACAGGTCCTGTTCCCAAGTGGAGACGGCCCAGGAATGCTGATTTGGGGTCGAGCATTTTGAATTGGTTTGAATCCAAATGAATGCATATCCAAAAATATGACAGGCATTCATGTTCCAGAAATACACTCAGAGAAAGCCAAGTAGCTCAGGGACCACCCAGCAGACAAGCTCAGCTGACAATAGACACTCCACTTGCAACCCAATTTGCTTTTCCAATTCTGGGGGCTGGGGAGGCGTTTAGAATGTTCTACTTAAGTAAACACACTCGTCAGAAGCAGAAGATGAACTCACCCATGTCGGGGCCTAAAGCACCAGCTGCATGCTGTCCACCACTGTTGGCCGCTGCAGATGTGGGGGGTGACCCTCTCGGGCTGCACTCACGCCCCGCCCCCCCATCGCCCGGGTCCACCATTTCCCTGCTTTGGTGCACGGAGTTGGGAATCTGAGACGTTGGTGTAGCATCCAGCTACTTTGGTCAAACCTTCCAATTTAACCTTTTTACACCCAACTGAGCAATTCCTAGGAGTTGAAGGAAGGTATTGACACAGGAGGATTTGAGGGCACGTGCTGCTTCCGCCAGTGAAGAGCCTGAGCAGGTGTCCGTGTGCGGTCACCTCGAGGGTCGAATGTCAGGCTGAAGTAGATTGTTTCCTAGGTGGCTCTAAGCTGCAAAACTACCTTAGCGTCTGTGAGCCCTGTGGCCCGAGCAGAGCTGGTAAGAGACGGGAGGGCTGTCTGCTGGAGGGGAGCACTTGGCGTCACTGGAAGTAATACCCTCTGTCTCAGAGCTGTGGCAAGGGGAGACAGCTTCCAGGGGGTGGAGGAGGGTGGCCCTTGCGGGGAGCCTGACCATTTATTCATTTCCTGGAGGTGGGGCAAATTATAATTCGGAAGGTACTTACAAAGTGAAACCGAGTGTCCTTAGGACTTCAAATAAATTTAGTTTTAAATCCTAGAAATCATATCCCTCTCTCTCTACACCCCTCAGAGACCTAGCCTTTCCGCCAGATAATCAGCGGCCCCCGGGGCAGCAGAGGACAGTAGCCCGGACCTGACTAATGGTCGCAAGGTCCGGACCTCAGGCGGGATCAGGGATCAAGAGATCATCTTACCTAAGTTGTGTTTCAGCTCCTGAGCCCTAAGGGGGAGCGACACCCGGGCTACTTTCCCGTGAGACCGGAAAAGGGACCGGTCAGAGCTGTCCTCAGACCTGAAGAAATGACTCATTCCCCTCACCTCACCACCAACCAATCAGCTCCTAGCACGACCCTGAACCCCTAACCCACGGTGTCTTTTGATTTTGCCCCACAGATTCTGTAACCCACTCACCATCGAGGAGTCGGGTCTTTTGAGAACAAACTCCCTGACTTCGTGTTGGCCAATCCAACATTAAACTACTTTTTCCTTCTATACTGTAAACTGCACGT